>NC_049194.1:1897720-2227156 GCF_009769625.2 Cygnus olor | reverse complement strand
TGGAAATGCTCTTAATTGGTGTGGCTCGGTGATGCAGTTCAGAGCTGTTAGATCCTCTGCCTCTGTGAAACTCTTTTCATGTCCTGGCAATCGCAGTCCAGCCAGCAGTTTGTTTATCATATTCAGTATGAGTTTCCGGATCTCCAACAAAGTGGTATTTACTCCAAGGCAGGGAAGACTGCAGTAATCCAATAAGTTCTCATTAGCCTAAAATGCAGAAACATCTGCTGGGGTCATGAGCTGCTTACTTGCTGTTGATGAGCAAAGAATCAGCTCCATTTGCAGCTAGTGTGAACAAAGAATTGTAGGGTTGGGGGGTTGAGGAGACAAACAGGCCTCAATTATCTCATGGGCAAAAAGGGATGCTCCCTTATGTTGACCCCTGGTGACCTCATCACAGACAGCACAGGAATTACAGCCAAAAAACCACTTGGACTCAGCCCTCCTGACCTGGTGGTTAAAACATTTGGGCAATACTAGCGAAACAGAAGAGAACGTGGTCAGAGCCCTCCAAGAAATACCACAATCCAGGCAGGGCAATCTGTGCAACGCAAAACTAGTTTAAAACAATCTTTACCAATTGCCTTATAGAGAACCGAGGACAACAGAATTTTGGAGAGGACAAATATTTCCGTCATGTCCTCCCCCTCCCCCAAGCTCAGAGCTAGTTGGCTAGCTTCACAACTGCTTTCAGGTTCTGGAAGAGAAAAAATGCCCAAAATATTTTTAAAAAGCCTTAGGACAACTCAGTGTTAATAATTGGGCAATATGAGCTTCTGGCTCAAAAGACGAACGCATAGGTATTAAGCACTGCACAAATTCAAATAAAACTAAATCTGTATTGAAACAGTACTATACAAGGAGAAGCATCATTATTTCTAAGTGCAAAAATAAGAAGATCAATAACCTGCAGGAAAAGAGCTAAAGTTGACTCCAACCAGATTCAGAGCATGTGACATTGTCAGAAAGTAAGTGGAAAATACAAAATAAGTGGTGTCACATCTGTTTAGCTCCTGCTCCAGTGAGCCTGTAGTCTTTTTTTTTTTCCTTTTCCTACTGTGTTGAATATGACAGCATCTAATGTCTGCAGCTATTTCAAGGCAGGAGTCAGCCTGAAACACTTCTTATTCCTTCAACGAGACAAAACAGAACCAGTTAGAGTATCCAGTTAAATCAAGATGGAATTAAGTGAGTTCAAAATATAAACCCTGTCATAAGGAGGATGAGCTGCTTTACCTGACACTTATTTGTACAAATAATTACATGTGTTCCATTTAGGCAAAAGAACAGCCAGAATGCTCACATCAATGCCCTGATTCCTCTGAAACAATGAGTGCACCTCCCCAAGCACTTTATTGTTTTGTACAAGCAGTTGGCCTTTAGCTGCAAGACTTCCACTTTGCCTTAGGCTTGTTGTATAGATAATGACTGCCACCTGCAGCAACAAGGATGAACTACTTTCCTGAAAGATTTAGAGCTTTTTAATTGCAACTGTAGCAAGTACCTTCCTGCAAGGGTGAGAACTAATAACACTCCATTTCACTTTACAATATCAATGCAGATATATTATTTTTCAATAGCTTAAAAATTGATCAGAGAGAAAGTCCAGAACGAAGCTGAAACTCTAAGTTTTCTTTCACTCCAAATTCAAAAACTAAGTGAAAGGGAACATTAATATCAGAACACACATTTATTCTTTAGATGGAAATTGATGTCCCTGAAATAAAAGCACTTCTTAAAAAACAAATGTTTTGCTGCCTGTTGCTTAAGTAATATTTTGGTGTATATATACAACTGCATTTCAGTGGTAGTACATCACTTAACTAAAGATGATAGGTTCAATTTAAAAGTATTTCCTAAAATTATTATTTTTTGAGATGAACAACGAGGTCTACTATCAAGAAACCCCAGGAAAAACATTCTGCCTTGTGTCTGTGCAGAGACAAAATTATGAGGACACTATAAACTCGATTATTTCATCCCTACCCACTCTAATTTAAGTGTGCTGAGACTCAGAAAGTTAAGAGGGCTCGTAGGAACAGGTTAAAGGCATTCTAGCGATTATCCAGACCTAGGAAAAACTGTTGTTTGACCAGTGGTTTCACTGTATAGGACCCTTTCTACTGACATGTCCATCCACCAAAATGAGACTGCTAATTTGCCGCTAACTTGACTTGACTGCTTAGTAAATTTCCCCATCCAGTGGCCAACGTTGTAGGTGCAGCTCGCGTTCCTGACCAGGAATACAATCATGCTGTGTACAGTACCTATGGCTCATGGCCTAAATGGCAGCACACACAGGTGAGCTATCACGTGCAGTTCATCCACCACAGCTGAGGAAGAAGAAATAATAGATAACATCTTAAAACAACTCCCACTGGCTCATGGATAAGCTGCTATGAAACAATGATACAGATACTATATACAAGAAAGTCTTAATAGCTTGTCATACATGGACTTCTATTCCAATGCATTGCACATCTACTACTATAGTAAAAAATAGGAGTGAATTAAGCTAAGGGGAGATGGAATTTACTTGGACCCTTACTAACTAATAGCAGGAAGAAAGCCTGAATCATTTATAGCATTTAAAAGCACTTACTTCAGGGTGTGTAAGGAGAACGCTCCAGGTATTTTTTCAGCAGGCAAAAAAGCTTTACAGACACAGCTTAAACCAGAAACATACCATTATGCTGACAATACAAAGCAAAACATCACAGAAAGAAGATACACAGGTAAAAATACAGGGTATGGCATGTCTTTCATAGAGAAACACATTCCACTTTTAAAACAAAAGGTATGTTAAAGAACTTCCACATCTGGCATGTATGTTCATAATGTTCGCTGTTTGTCTCATCCAGGCACTTATTCAACATTTAGATTAGAGGTTTCTCTCCACATTCAGAATCTACTGGCCTCAGCACTTTAGGTACCAGTAGGACACAGCTTGCCACTGGGACTGGTTAGTGCCTGTAAGTCCATCACTATATACATCGTGTAGTATTAGCCCCATGTAAAACCAGACGGAAACAAAAGCTTCTTTAGGAGATCAATGAAGATTTTCAAACACGACGGCTCTTCATACAGCAGTGGAAAACAGTCTTTATTGTAAAAATAACAAGTACTTAAAGAGAAGGTTTTGAGTTAATACAAAAGCATATGTTTTAGTAACTTGTTTCCAAGACAATTAGGCAACAATTTACCAAAACTTTCCACTTGTTACAAGTGACCAGGCTCCTCTTCCATTCATCAGCCTCATTATTTGCTATCCTTATAGCTTTTCCTCTTGGCAAATCCAGAAACAAAGGGACAATTAAGAGTTCCTCCAGAAGCTATTCACTGAGTTACCAATGATGTACAACGCTGTACATTCCTACAGATCCTCCTGACTAAATCAACAAACAGTACGACATACACAGTTCCACATTTCTATTCTGATACATAGCCCTCTAAGGAACACTATCTTGGGAAGAGATGTAAAGCAATGCACTTGAAAACAGCTGCAATAAAGTAAAGAAGACACAGTTCATATTTGCCAAGAATATGATTTCTTATTATGTACCTTTCAATATTGTCAAGGCAGCAAGTGATGAGAAAGGCACCGCAGAAATGCACATTTAAAAAAGTTGTCTCCTTATAGAGCAGCATGCAGGAGAAAATTCCATTTTTATATTAGTTTAGTCATCCATGCTGCTGCTTTCATATTCTGGTATAACTGAAGAACCGGACAAGTTGTATGTTCATAAGTAAAGCAAAGGTATGAAACAAAGACAAGAAGCAAAAAAGATAAGTCTAATGACACTGATTTAGCACCCACCCATTAGTAAAAAAAAAAAAAAAAAAAAGAAATCTATATACACAAATTTAGTTGAAGTACCAGTGTTTCACAACATCTAGTCCATAATTGTCTTCACATATACTTTGATTATGCAGTGAAATTTCTTTACTAACTTCATATGACAGGTTCTGCACTTGGGCGAAGCTCCTGGAACAAATAAAGCAGGGTAAATGAGTTACTCTGGAGGATAACAACTTTTACTTAACCACAAAGACTATGCACACAGACACATCATTCTCCTACCATATAGCCACTGGAAGGAAAAAAAAAAAGTAAAATAGGAATTTTCTCTTCAAAGGCTAGAATTTGGAGAAGAGGAATAGAAATTTGCAGGAGAGGGAGATGGGTGGCTTCATGGGATATCAGCGTTCAAAGAGTTCAGTTGTATTCTCTTCCAGGGAAATGAAGGAAGGAGAGAAAATTTATCATGTTTTCTCTCTTCCTTGTGCTCAGTGATAATACGTCGTATTTGTTGACACAATACTTGGGAGAAAAATAATTTTGTGCCCCTTGTACCTCCCCAAGGATGATGTCAAATACAGAAGGAAAGTGCACACTTTAATAGGGAAGGAAGGAAAAACAAGAACAGTTATATTTGTACAGTTATTCAAACACAGTGCTTCCAGCTTGCTTTGCCGCCTGTAGTTCTCCACTCTCCTGCACATTTGCACTTGCTCACTGAAATTCTCAGTAAAATTGCCAGAGAACAGCACGTTAGACTTTGCTTTGTAGGTAGCGCAGGGACAGAAATACAGATGTCTGCTACAAACTCAATTAATCCTCTAATATCCATTCTGGATTCAAGGGTAAGATAAATAGATTTTTCTCTGAATATTTAGGCAGAGTCTTTTCACCTGATTGTTGTAAGTACCTTTGAAGCTCTTTATCCAGTTCTTGAGACACCTCTTTAATGTCTTTCAGTACACTGCATGCTTTTGCACCTTCTTCTGAGTAGCTTGGCATAACTTCTGCCAGAAGTTCCTGTGTGATGGTTAACTGCTTTCGCATTTCGTCTACAATATAAGAGATGTTAAAAACATCTCATGTAACATATAAAAAAAATTGTGAAAGTGTACTTGATAAATGAAATGAAATTTTCGTACCTAGGTATGTTGGCATATCTCCCTCTATGTGAATATTCCTCATGGGTAATTCATGCCTAGTAGCATCCAAGGAAGCTGCAAAGCTTTTGTATTGCTCTTTAAACCGTCCCAAAACAGAAACAAGAGGAGAAAGTACTTCCATCTGAAAAGAACACAAACAACCAACGCTTCTTCACAAAGCAGACACTTTGCTAGTACAGTCAGAATGTATGACCTGGCTTTACTCTATATAGAATGTGATTTAGTCTGGGTCAATACAGAAAAACAATTTACAGAATTATATGTATATAAAAGAAAAACAAAAAAAAAAAAAAATGCTACTCTGACATTGACAGAAGAATTCAGAAAGTCTGTGGTGTGATATTCCTGTCCCCTGTTTAACAGGTTTTTCTCCATTACCTACCTTGCCTAGGTCAATAATAGTTTCCTTGTTACTGCAGCAAGAACTACTAGCAACATAGCAGGTAAAGTGCTTTACATTCAATTCTTTGACTGCAGCTTACAGTGTATTCACAAGAGACAAGTCTTAATTTTTGCAATGCATTTTGTTTAAGCAAGCATAAAAGATCAGTTTTGAAAGTTAATTACTCAAAACGTGTTACTCTTTCAATTTGACACAACAAAACTAGGAAAATGCTGAGAAAGTGTGGAGGCTTTAGCTTCTAAGTTCATTTACTGTCAAAAAAAAACATTAAAAACTTGCCTTCTTCCAATCGGAGCACAACTATTGCTGTCTAACTTATAAAAAGATGACAGATAAAGGACAGAAGATGTTCACTACTCATTTAATGGTTAGCATCTTGACTCTAGTCATAACTGTAATTGCATAACTTGCAGGATGTTAACATAATTTTAAGATGTTTACAGTCGATGCACAGGAGATGTAAGCTGCTGTGGCAACCTGTGCACCATTGCTGCTCCTTGCCTAATAGCTCTCTAACTTCTCCTTCCTGCCTATCCACAAGGGACAATCAAAATGTGACAAAGGCATTTGTTTAAATTATTAGAGAACACGACATGCCACAACATTAAGTAGATATTTGAGATGCATAAAATTGTACCACAGCAGGCCACAGGAGCATAGAAACCTTCTCTTGAGAAAGGACTACTTCTTAAGATGGACTGTTTAAACACAGGAGAAGAATGAATTGTAATAAAGCCTACCTGTTTGTCTAATGCCTCTTCAAGTCTCTGCTCTCTCTCTTTGAGCAGAACCTCACGCTTCAACTCATAGAGCTTCTCCTGTTCTCTCTCCTTTTCTTCACACAACATTAACAAGTTTTCTTCTGCTTTTTTCTCGAGCTCAGCAACATCTTTTCCGACCTATTACATCCAAAAGATATTCATAAGTAATTAACATATTCTGAAACAACAAATGTAAGCCTCATATCCAGGTCAAAAACACTCAATTAAGGAATTGTAGATATTGTGCAATAAGCTCAGCGTGTTATAGTTAAAGCTATCCATCCATCTTCTCCCCCTTTTTGGGAAGATATATGTATACAACACTGAATGAGCAAAGAACAAAGTTACTGCTACAACCCCAAACACACTCCTAGTTTTTCTTAAACTTCTGCATATCCTTACTTCATGAAGAACCAGCACCAGCTTAATAAAGTGGTACAGAGCCCACTTGAAGAGAGTTTTCAAAGCAAGTCATGTAGTTTTACAACCATAAACATGTAAAATCATGAAAATAACTTTTAAGGATCTAAATGCATAGAAGAACTTGACACCAGAGTTGTTTAATTCCTTTTCAATTTGAAACGCCAAATACTCAGCTGACTCACCATTGCTCTTAGGTAAGTCAAAATCAGTGTCTGAGATCCCAGCACTTCCATCAGAACATCAGGATCACATTTCTTTAAAAAAGAAAAGAACATTCTAGATCAATTTTAATATTTAAACAGTTATATTTTCAGTGTGTAAATAAATCACCGAAAGTCCAGTTTGTGGCCACAATTGGTATTATCATCTACTGTCACATAGATCAAGCGTTGTTTTTTTTTTTTTTTTTTTAAAAAAAAAACACAACACAGTGCATGTTAACTAAATATACCCATTTGTTCTTTGTTCCACCACTCTTTATACTGTTTTCAGCAGATGTTTGAAACACAGGTATAGAACTTGAAGTTTCAGTACTACGTTGAAATAAGGTGCCTAAATAAGGCACTTTAAATTAGGTTGAATCAATGCTAATTTTCTGAGAAAACATGTTAGAAAATACTTAAAGATAATATGAAATAACTAAAAAGCATACACAGGAACACAAAAAGAATCAAGCTGAAGAGATGCTGCAGTTAGAGCAGATTCTTTACCACAAGGAACTGAAGTAAAACTGAAGTAAAATTTTGAGACAAGACAAATGTTTCTAGCAGCACAACAGACCTATCGCCCGACTTCTACCATAAAGCTTTAGACTATCCCAGAAACCTTTACAGTTTTACCAAGGTTACAGAAACAGAAAATCTTCATTTCACACACTTCAAAATAAAGATACTTAACAAATGGAAGTAGTGAGACTTACCGATTTCTGTTTTTTTCCACGTGTCCCCGTATCTTTTTTGCAAGAAGATTTTGAACCAGAAGTCTTTTTAAGGGTAGTTTTATCTGGATAACATGAGAAAATTATTACTCTTTTCTACCACTGTACATAGGGTAAGTCAACATACCATCAGATTCTGTGCTCTATTTCCAGCTTTGGTTACACTAATGAGAATACGTGGATCACAAGCATTTAGCTGCAAGTGACAGTTACAGACAGATGTGGTACAATTCTCAGAATGGCTTGTAATCTAACATCCATCAGTTACAAATACTTGAGGGTACTTTGTTCTTTAATATTTGATCCTACATTTAAAAAAGCACTCCAAAAAGATATTGAAAATCAAGAGGTTAGCTTAAAGCCTGAAGGCCTCAATACATATTCTTAAAGACACTTTAAAATAACATCTACCTTATTTAACAACAACCTTGTGTGAATATAGTAGAAACAAGGGTTACTTATAATCAAGTTATAACATATATATTAAAAATAATAAAAGAACAAATTGAACACAAGTGGAAGCTTACCGTTAATAGCTGAAAGATCAAGGTCTGGTCTAGTAATTTTATCTCCATCTAATAAAGTGGACTGCAAATCATTTTTCTCAAAACTACTTTGATTTAGAGAGCCAGAAGCAACACCTGTAGAAAGAAGCTGTTATCAAACTAAAAGAAATAGAATAGATTATGCACAAGTTCAGAGTTGTGTGTGCTTTTCCTAATATAGGGGCAACCTTACAGAAACTTGTACACATTTTCTTTTTATACATCAGTTGTATACTCCCTAAATTACCTAGAAATGAAGTAATTCAGAATCTTATCCTCCTAAACATTCTACAGTTGAACTATACCACCCAAGTATGAAAATGGAATCACATTATTTCCTCAGGATTTTCAAATCAAGGTCTCACAAGAAAATTCTTTTGCAATTCTTGTTGAAGAAATAAAAATGGATCATTTTGCTGACAGGAATTTGTGGTCATTTATACCGGGTTTATCGAGAAAATTAAATACAAGAAGCAGGACAATGGTGAGGACAAAATAATAATTCAGTCTTGCGGAAAAGGCAAGAGACATGCTTATTTGAGACAACCCAATTACTCAATTCCAGATTAATATTCTATGAGAATATCCAGATAAGAGTTTAATATAATGAACTTCAGTTTACACCCCTTAATCTCACATACGGTTCTTATATATGAATTCCTTTCATATACAAATAATAATTAGCCGTGATAGAATATGAAACCACTCCTTACGGTGTTTTCAGAGTTTTTAGAAGTTTCACATAATGAAAAAACAGTTTCAGAAAAGAAAAATCACTTTTAAATTCTTCTAATAAAACCTACCAGCAGAAGTTTTACTTTTCTGAGAAGGAACCGATTTTGGTTTAACTGCAGAAGGTGCTTTAGAAATCGACTTTGAAAAGGAATTTGCTGTAGTATCCTATCAATCAAAAAACAGTTATGAGTGAACACGGGTGGTAAATACAATCAGCAGTATCTCTTACATCCTACTCGAATGCTGACAATAAACAGCTACTATCCTAGGGTGTCCTGGTGTTTGGCAAGTCAGCTGAATACAGTCCCAAATTCCCATCCCAATCCGCATCAATCTGGTGATGCATAACACCTCCCTCATCACGACACCAGTCTTTTGCTTAGGTCCCTCTTCCACAAGTCCGAGCGGCTCCTCGGACCGGTTCTATCCTTTGCCGAGCCCACAGCGATGTGCCCAAGTACCTTCTTGGGGTCTTTCTTTTCGTACTGCAGGTAGCGGGACTTCACGATTCTTCCTCCTGAAGGAGCAAAGAGCGGTCACTGCCGGGCCCGCCGCCGCGCCTCAGCCGGGGCGCGCTTCCCCCCTCACCCCGCGGTACCTTTCCGCTTCTTCTCGGACCCTTCCCCGTCCGCCACTGCCGCGCCGGAGCTGTTGCCCTGCGAGGACATCCCTCAGGAACACGGCAGGGGCCGCCGGCAGCTGGCTCCGAGCGAAGAGAAAGGCGCCCAGCCGCTGGTCCCCCGGCTCCTTCCCCTCAGCCGCCGGCCCGTTGGAGCTCCCGCGCAGCACCGCCCCCAAGCCGCAGCGGAGCCGGGCACCCCCCGGCGGCTCGGAGGAGCGGGGCAGACCCGGCACCTCCACAGCGGCCGCCCCCAGGGCTTTTTTGGGGTAGGGGGATGCTTCCCACCCAGGCTGCGACCACAGGGGGTGCTGCTCTCCCCTCAGCGCCGCGAGGAGCCTGCGAGGTCACCGTGAGGGACCGACAAAGCCCGCAGCGCAGCTGACCCCCACATATCCCGGGTAAGCTGTGGGGTGAGGCGGCGGCGCCTCGCAGCGCCGGCTGGCGGAGCTCAGTAAGCCTACACCGGGGCTGTCCCTCATGAGGCGGGCGGCGACCCCGAGGCAGGAGCCCTCACGGTGGGGGGGATTCTGACAGGAGCCCAACCACCACAGGCTCAGAAAGCAGCCAGCTGCCAGCGAACGCCCGCTCCCGAGGTGCTTTGGGAGCCATGAGACGGACGAATCGCCCACAACCCCCCGTTCCCGCCCCGTCCCCTCACACCGCCGGGTTGGGGGGGGCGGGTGGGGGACGGACGATGGAGCACGCGCAGTGCGGGCGCGGCGCTGAATGGGCGCCGCCCTGCTCCCCCCGCTCCCCCCCCTCCCACCCGGAAGCGGCGCCTCAGCGGGGCCTGCGGCGGGCGGCGGCGCTTCGCCGGCGGCTGAGGTAAAGGCGGCGGAGCGCGGGCCCCGTGCCCCGGGTGCCCGCTCTTTTTCCATCTTTTGCTTTCGCTGCTCCGCCCGCTGACTGAATTCTGTGCCTGAGGGGACAGCTGGGGGCGGGAACTGCTCCTGAGGGGGTTCCTGGGGTGGGGGCGAACGGCGGGCGGGGGCAGGGTGCTGCTGGGGGTCGTTTTGAGCCTGGTGTGCCGGGGAGCTGGACGTGCCCGAGGCCGGGGAGCTCGCCCTAGGCTCCCGGTGCACAGCGGGGAGACCTCACTGCCTCCAGGCATGCTGCTGGCCTCCATCTCCAGTGTGCCGGCTTCACTGCCTCTTCTGGTGTCTCTAACGCTCACTAAGAGCTGCCTGTAAGCTTTCCTACCTCAGCACTTTCGGAAAGCGGCCTTCAACCTCTCAGGGTTCTTGTTTTGTTTTGTTTTTGACCTGCTCTTGACGATATCAAGGTTGCTGCTGTGTTGAGGCTGTGCTTTATCACGCCGACCGTGTTGCCTAACTGGTGTATGCCTCTAGCTGCTCGTGTCTGGGTTGTGCTAGGTCCTCTTGGTAAGGCTGGTTTTGCAATCTCTGGAAAGTCAAACTATTGCAAGCTGGGCACATCTTTTTGTTGCACGATTGCAGACTACATGTGGCACTCCTACTGTCCTAAGCATAGTGCTCTTATTGTCCTGCTTCATGGCTATTTTGACCATGCCTGACGCAGGTCTGTGTGGTCCTGATGCGAAGTGACTTCCTGCAACTGTTTTTAAACTTTTCTATTACTCTGTAAGTAGTTTGGCAAAATTATTACCCAGCTTTGTTCGCAAGTTTTATTTGTGGGAAGTGACAAGCTCTTTGTATCCAAATGAGCTCGGCATTCCTTGATTTTGCCTTCTGGAAATGAGTGGCTGGAGATGATCTCAGGCTCCTGGCAGATGTAATTAGCCTTTCAAAGATGTCATCAGTATCCTCCCACGTTACTCCTAGAGGTGGGTTGGTATCGGTTTGTCTACCTAGCTCTTTGCAAATAAGACTTTGTTATGCGTAATTAGAAGATCTCTGATTTCAGGTTTGTTAGCTGGAATACATGACTGAGGGACTTGCCCTAAAGTAGCAGTGTGAGGTAACCCTGCGTTCCAGCTCAGTACGTTGGTGTCACGCTTGTCAAGTTTTAGTAAGTCTTTGGTGTCTTTAGCTCTGAATCTTGTCAGGAACAGATTTATTTAATGTAGGAAAAGAGGTATGGGTGACTTTTAATGCAGATAAATATATCTTTACTTCAAGATTCACTGTAGCTTTTTTCTGATGAGTTAATTTTGGTCGGTTTTTTCTCTGAGTTTCGGGAACAATTAGCTTCTTTACCTGCCCTACATTTAAAGTCCAGTAACACCCCCCCACTTCTCAGGCTGCTGCTTCTAAGGCCGTTTCCCTTATTAGAAGCGTTAACTCATTACCATCAGACTCGAGAGTTACTGCAGTAATGTGATGGAAATGTTTCTGTAGAACTGTGAAATATGTGTGGGCTTTTTTGCCTTTTTTTGTCACCATGCTTGAACGTTTGCCTCAAAAAGTGTTTTTTAATTTTTTTTTATTAGTTGAACATTGTAGGTTGTGCGGTGACAGGGCAGCTGTCTGCAAATGGATAGTCTAATCAGAGTGGGAGGACTCGTAGGTCTGTGTTTTTCTGTGGAACCTAAAACGTTTGTAGGACTGAATAATTCAGGAAGAGTAAACACAACTGATGAAAAATTTAAGTGAGGTTCATTTAGTAAGTAATGCTTTGTACAGACTGAGTTTTCTGACAAATGATGATTCAAATGTTAGACTTCTTGAATAATCCTATGTGTGAATAACTCTCTGACTCATGTGCATGTAGCTCAATATTATTTTGGCTAGATATGGTCTTTACTTAGCTAGATGGACACAGGGGCAGGTGAGGCAACCATGAGATAGGATTCTCGTATCTTGGGAATTTACAGAGGCAAAATTCCTGAGAGATGTAATGCTATTAGCTATCTTACCAGTCAAGGAAAATAGTGAAAAAATGATTCAACAAAAAGTCCGTGGTTCAGTACCTTTTTTTGTGAATTTGAAGGCTGAAGGTGTTTATTAACTCACATTTCTAAGAAACAAGATGTGTTTACTCTGCCTATCTTTTCCCTCTGACTTTTGGATTTTTTTTTTTGGTCAATTGTGTTTACATTTTATTGAAACAACACTGTCTAATGTGGTTAAATATGATGCGTATTTTTCAGATGGACCATATACCTGTGGATGGTGCCAATTAAAAACATACTACCACAAGTCTTTTTAAAAACTTTAATCAGTGAGTAGCACTTCAGGGTTCGTGTGTCATGATTAATTTTTTATTAAAAAAAAAAAAAAACAAACGTGCTTATTTTTTTAAGGAGAAAACTGTCCAGAACTAATATCAAGAAGTCAATCCAGAGATGCTTATAAGGATTTATTTTCCTAATAGGTGGCTAGTTTAATAGATCATTTGTCTGCTGAAAGGGTTTAGCAGTGCCTTTATTTCAGAAAAATGAAAATTCAGAGGTTTGGTTTCTGGTATATCATGGTTTCTTGATATATCAAGTGACTTGAGTGTGGCTGGTAGAGTTTCTTCTATATAAGCTTTATTGTGTTTTTTGTATCTGATGCTGTGTCACCAAATGCAACTTAATGCAGATCCTAGCAAAACTTCTTCCTTAAAATACCAACAGTATTTAACAGAAAAAAAAAGTGGTTTTAAAACTGTTTGACACACACAGGTTTTGCTGCTGATGAATCAGTTCTTTTTTTCCCCAATTCACACAAAAGTTCAGCCTAAAGTTTCATAAGATAATTTCTTATCCGTGCAGTTGCAGCATTAGACCAGTAAGATTTTTGCTTTGTTGATGTGTGTAACAACATTAAGGATGAAATTAAGACAACTATGAAAGGTTGTGAGAATAGTCTCAGAGTTTCTTCTGACTTTCATTCTTTGCCGCTAGCACCCTCGATTGCTTTGCCTCCAGTCCTTCTTTTCTCAACAAGGCCACGTTTTCATTTCCTCTGAATCATACTGAAGAGCACATCTGTAGCTATGACACCGCGCTCAGTGTAAGTTAATAACATGCTATAGGCCTTTAAAGTCACTGTGAGCCTGATAAGATAGCCTTGTCTTGAGGTTAAATTGTGCGTCTGAGCCATTCAGAGGAAGTCTGGCCTGCATCTTAGATGAGTTGACGGCATAGATTGGGATCAGGTCTCAAGGGCCAGAGGGAGGAGAGAGAAGGAAACTGAGAAGGAACTGCTTGCAATGGAGGTAATTTCTTTGACTTTTTCCTGTATTACATTGCATTACTTGCACTGCAGGCCAGCTTCTCCTTTGTTAGGCAGTCTGTTGCATACATGAACTTCTCTGGCAGGGTTGACTGCAAAAAGTAGTAACAAATGTGTTGTAAATTTGCATGCTCCATTCAGAACTACGCCTTTTGGAGTAGAAAACAAGAGCCTTTACTTAAAGAAAACCAAGGTTCAAGAGTTGTTAAGTTCAACAAAGAAGAAAAATGTTACTAGAGCACAGAGCAATTTTCAGATTAATCTACAAATGTCTGGTATATTTGGGAAAAAAATGCTCAACTAACAGCAACTGTGTCCTCATGATGTGAAGTAAGGCAAGGGCTGAGGCCTTTGTCTTACCTATAAAGTACAGCTGGTCCTTGAAATCCTAGGGTGTCTCTGTAGCCTGTTATCTTGCTGGAAGTTCCTTGCTTTGGAAACTGAGGAAAAGTAATAGCTGAATATTTTTGCAATTGCTAAATGTTTTCAGTTTGATTGGAGGGAGGGGGCTCTTTTTGGGACAGCAATTGGCAAATCTGGTGCTCAAGAATATTAGAGGTACTTGTGGTACCTTTCTACTTCTGTGTTGAAAAATACTTGATGAGCAATGTGAGGAGCTCAGATCTTTCGGCTTGATGAATGCAGCACTGGAAATGTACATGAAAATGTGAAGAACTGGAATATTACAAAGTTGATCCTCAACAATTTTGCCGTAATGGTAGCTTTCCCTTTTTAGCCTCACTATGATTCATTGACTAAACATGTGGCTTCAAATTATGGCCTTATTTAAACTAAACGGATACCCTGCGCTGATTGGGGAAAAGTTCTTTTCTAGAATTTTACAACATTACTAAATAGGCAATGTTGTCTTTAATGCATATTATGAAAATTCATTAGTTTGACGGAGACTTAGACATTTAGAAAATATCATCAAAATTACCATGTAGAATTTGACTATTCTCTATTCCTAGTAATGTTGTTGGGGTGGTGGGGAGGAGTAAAATTACAGATTGATGATAAATCACGTAGCTTAGTATGCTTCTTTCTTAAAATATTAAAGTAGTTACTTGAAATGTTGCCCTATTTGGTGATTTAAGTGGCAAATGTAGTGTATCCTACAACAACAAACTTAAATAGTGCAGCCTACTTTCAGCTGGATTGTTGTTTGGTAAACCCAGTGGTTTTGTGTGTGGCTTTGTTTGTTTTATAAGCAAGTGAAAGTAATAATTAATAGGCAATCTAAAAACAAATATAGCGTTAGACTGTTGTCTTACAGACATTTTATGTTAGTGCTATCGACAAATATACCATTTGTAGGTTCGCAAAGATGGGGTAGTGGATCCTGTAAAGAGATTTTAGGTTGTGTAGACTTGCTTCCATTTTTGTAGACCTATTGGAATTACCCTGCTAGGATAGCTGAGTAAAGGCAGCCTCTAACCAGTACCTTGTGTTTAAATTTGTCTTGCAGTATTCAAGATTTCCCATTTCTCTTTCATCTTGCTCAAAATAAGTACTGTTAAACTGCATGTGTTAAACTGGCATAACAGAACCACTGTTAGAAGGGTGCAAATCATGTATCTCTATATCTTTTAATATGCTAATCCCTTGCAGCTGTTGCCCCACTCATACCACAGAAGTAATACAGTGTAATGGTTTGAATAAAAGATTAGAATCAAAAACTTTGTGTTTCTAACTTCTGTTTTGACTTTTTTCTCTTGCCCAGCTTGCCTAATTCTTCCCCTGTGTTTGCACCTGTATGGTGAAAAATAATGCTTTATTGTTTTGCAGATGCTGACAGCTGTACTTAGTCAACTTTAATTGCTATGAAGAGGCATACTTGCACTACTAGAGGCTTGTACAAAGTAAAACATTTTAAGGAAAACAGGAAGGAGTCTGAATGTGAAGTCTAAAATTAGTTGATGTTCACCTAATGCCAGCTTCTGCCTCCCACTTATTAAATTCTCTAACACAGCTTTGTTTTTTTCCCATATTTTGCAAGGAGCTTCTTATAAGGAGGAGTATTGAAAGAAATTGAGGTAACTTTGCAGAAATTTCCATCTCCTGCAAAAAGAACTCAACAGTGGTTAGGCTGCTGTTTTCCTGAGCTTGCTGTTTTGCATGCTGACCATTATGGTTTCATTATTACCTTATACTCTTGCATTTCTCCTTTTTCTTCCAGTATTCTCTGCACCTGAATTCAGGCTCGTGCTTTTTTGATGGACCAAATTTCACAGAAGCAATAAGTATTTAGATTGCTTAAACAAAACTCTAGGTAATTATAGATCATAAAATCATGAGGAGTGATTGTTCAGACTGTTCAACATAAATGAGAGGGTGGTGCCTAATTAACTGTACCACCTGTACAGCACATCTGAAACTGGGGACTGGCTGACTTTCTAAAAAGACCTTCAGCAGGCCTCATCGTTACTGTCAGTTAAGTTTCTGCAGCAGTGGGTAGCCTTCTGGTGACGTTTATGTTTCATTGACTTTGTCTAGCTTTGAATTCCAGCCACAGGCTTTTGTTATGGTTTTGTCCTACAGACTGGTGAGTGTTATCAAACTTTAGTTCCTCATGCAAGGACTTAAACTGCTATCAGTCTACGTGTGTGCTTCTTATAGACAAAGCTTCTAGAGTATTTTGCTATAAGGAGGTACTTTCTAACGTTGTTGTTATTGTCAGCTTCTTACTTGAATTTTGGGTATATTCTAGATGTGGTATCGGTCGTGTACCTTCTGAGTACAAAGGTAGAATGGCCACCTGACTAAATATTCATTTTATGTGCATCTGGGATTTACAATAACTGTTATGCTTGTGTTTTAAACATGAGATTCCTGTGTAACATGATTACCCACTATGCTTTTCAGGCTTGCCTCAGTTACTGCTTTTCAGGATAGCTCCCGTTCCATCCCCCTGGTGTGGTTTGCTTCTTAAGTAAATCTGAAGTTGTTTACCGGTGAACTCAGCTGGAATTTGTTCACTTGTTCCTATCTGACAGAGCTGTATCATTTAATTAGCTTTTTGATAACTTATTGCCTTCTCAATCTGTGTATGATGCATTCCTTATCAGTAACTCTTTTTTCCTTTCTTTTAGAGCCATGATGAAAATATTTACTTTGATGCCAGGAATCCAACTTCACTAGAATCTAATCCTCCATTTGCTTGATGATAATCGATCTGTAATTGAATACTGGGACTCATCAGGTAGCCAAGTTACTATCTGTTCTTCTTACTATCTGTGTATGCTCCTTCACTTTTATGATCTAATTTTATTATTCAAAATACTGCTTAGGATGAGGTCAGAGGTGTACCAAAGTCTGTCTCTTCCAGCAGTGTTGTTATCAAACAAATTGGATAGCCTAAGAAAAATCACACGTTAATTGCAAAGCAGCAGTTTGAGGAAAAACCTCTGATTTTAGATATTCTGATTCTTGGATAGAAGAATTTAAAAGTAATCTTTTTTTTTTTCCCCTGGGACACATTTGTTGCTTTTTTTAGGCATATAAACCATATGTAACAAAAGGACAATTGATTAAAAGGAAATAATAATAGTTGGGTGCTGCTCCTCCTTAAGCGACTTCTAGAATTTCATTTTTTTTCCTTAAAGCCTCATCATCAGTAATAAATGATTCAAAAGAGTGTATCTGTTCTAAGTTATTGTTGGGTGAAAGAGCAGTCTCAAAGCTCAATGCTGTCAAAAGCAGGCTAGCAGTGCCTGGATTTCATATCTGGTTAAAAAGAGGCTGTGTTATGCTGATTGTCTTTCTGTTTACTGCTGATATGACTGTACATTGAAATCATGTTTCAGCAAATTCTTTCTACTGTAGCTTATCTTCCAAATCATTCTTATAGGGTGATGGGTGGGGAAGCAGAACTCTCTTGCATGCTTTAACTTCCATCAAGTTGCTTGATGACTGCATAATTCAGAAATCTGTATGTAGCATGAAGATGTTAAGGTTGACGTCTGCATGTTGCTTTGCCAGAAGTCTCTTCTTTAGGATGAGCCAGTCTTTCTCTTTCCAGTTTTTCAGTCAGACACACCTGAGCAGAGACTGCCATCTATCCCGTTGTTACTTGCTGTAAATATCCTGGCCTGGGTTTTTCAGTAGCAAAGAGAGGCCATTTGTGTTCTGGTTTCCTTTTTAGAAAGTGTGATGTGGAAGTCTTGAGCAATGTACCAGACATATGTTGGTAGCTGACATGAGGTGAGCTTTGGAAATGTCTATCAGTGCAGTCAGAGGTAAGCACCTAGGTTCAGCTTTTCTGTGTGGGCAAAAAGTTGGTGCCACACTTCTTAGGGTACTGTTCTGGTCAAAAGGCTCTCTGAGGGGACTTCCTCTGTCGTAGCAGACTGTGTGTCTGAAACTAGTTGTTGGGGGGAAAGAAAAAAAAAAAAAAGGAAGTCTGCACAAGACCGTTTCCCTTGAACTAGCCAGCCAGCTTGAAAGGAAAATGGTCACTGTTGTTCTTTTTTTTTTCCTGTCAGTGCTCCAGATTCGTCTTCCCTATGAGCAGCAACAGCAGTCTAGGTTCTACTGTATGTTAAAATGTTTGAGTTTCTGTAGGTTAAGAAAGCTTTACACTTGTGTAATTCCTTCAAAGATACTTCAGACTTACAATCTACTGGTCAGTGATGATCACAGAAAATGGAGAGGGAACTTAGAGCTCACTGGTCCGTCCTTCTGTATCACCAAGTTCTTGCAATAAGCCTTCTTAATGAATGAGGAATTTAACAGGGCGGGAAACCATTCTCTGAGGGATCGTATAGCCTGAGCAGAGATGTGTTGTGGTTTGTCTTTCTGTGTCTGGCTTGCTCAGCCTGCCTTTTGATGAGTAGCCGCTAAGAATGACCTAGCTTGCACAACAGTGTCTTCTGAAAGCTTACTGTTCAGAATTCCCTTAAAGCACCGTTCTCTACTCTGAGGCTGTTCATGAGGCAGAGCTATGTCATATGTTTCTCTGAAGTGATTCATTACTTGCAGTGGAAGTGGCAGCTAAATGTTTCCAGCTCTGCTGATTTTAATTTGAAATGATTGCTCTCTGTGGCCTTATGCAAGTTCCTGTTCAGTTCTTTAGTGGCAAAAAGCAACTTCATTGGCCAATAGCATTTCTTTGCCACTTTCTTTTTTTTTTGAATATTCAGTATGTAGCTATATAATTAGAATGCTTTTGTTCTCGAGACAAAAATTTAAATGGTGTTCTGGGTATGAAGTTTTATGGATTGTTTAAAAAAAAAAAAAAAGGGAGTGCTTCTTTATCCTTCTATTACATACATTACTTTAGTTTAACAGTTTGTTAATTTATCAATGTAATCAAACCTAGCCCTGGTAATCCAGGTGTACCAAATTTCTCAGTTGAGAGATAAGTCACCCAACAGCAAAGGCACAGATTGTTAAAGTCTAGAGGCTTTTAGGTTGGCAGTAAGGAGGAGGCTGGCTTCCTTGAGGCAGTTGTTAGGTTGAAGTTAGATTGCTGGCCTCCGGGAGGGGTGACAGGAAGTAAAAGCAAAAGAAATAGATGATTTTTGGAGTCTCATGAATGCGGTTGCTGAAATCTAGTAAGGATAAGGTTGATGTGATTAGGTATAAAGGCTTGTGAATGAACTGGGTTATGTGGGATCTTGTTAGCTGAACTGAAATGTAGTTGCAATAAGACTAATTTTACTGTGTCACCTAAAATAGGAGATAAAAGTCAAGATCGAACCTTTCTGTACCAAGGATGTGGTTGACTCAAGTGAAATTAGCAGTCTCTTTTCTGGGTAAATTATTCATGCTCAAGAAATCACCATGGTGTGCAGGGTTAGAAGGAGATCACAGCAGTATTTGCACTGCTCAGTTTTAGGCAGTTTCCTAAAGCTGAGTGTGGTAAATACCATACCTGTCTTGTAGCTTTCATGAAAAGAGGTCAGGGAAAAAAGAAAAAATGTGTGAATTGCACTGTTAGGACTGTCTTCCTCCTTGCACCTATACCCTGTTCCTTCTGCTGTCTTTCACGGCACTTCTGATTTAAGAAACCATCAAACTGTTTCTACCTCAAGTTGCTCGCGCAGCTTTAGGGGAGAGTTTGTGTGGGAGGATGAATAATTGTTTGTGTAGCCACACAGAGAACCAGGTCATCAGGAAAATCATCTAGGTTAAAACTAACCTGTGGAGAGAAGGAAGTTTTAATGTAGACATTTATCCCAGTTCAGTTTGCCTTGTGGCCATAAAAAAAAAAAAATGCTTGTGCTGCCGTAATTGGGAGGAGAGGGTGGTATGGGAATAGAAGCAAAAGTACAAAGAGGATAGATATTGTTATGGTTATCCATTCCATGGAATAGGCTAAACAGACTGAAATAAGCCCTACTGTTCATAAATAGTGTTCTTAAGTTAATCATTTGTCTATTAAATAACTTATTTTTGTCTTCCGGAAAATAATACCTTGCCTTAGTATGTCTTGTACACATTTTTGTAACACCTGACTTATTTTTCTTCTTTTTTATTTCATTTAATTTTTATTTTTTTAGACTATGGGCACTGCATCTTGAGCAGGGGTGGAAGACTGAAGCCCATTTTGGGGCAGAATGAGTTTAACAGATGCTGACAGTGCAGTTTGCCAGGCAAAGGCAGTCTATAATCTTCATATTTACCCCCAACTCTCGACAGAAAGTGCTCCATGCTGCAAAGTGACAGCAACCAAGGACACCACGTCTTCAGATGTCATCAAGGATGTGATTAATATCTTAAACTTGGATGTCTCAAAACATTACGTGCTTGTGGAGGTGAAAGAATCCGGTGGTGAAGAATGGGTACTTGATATAAATGATTCTCCTGTTCATAGAGTTTTACTTTGGCCTCGCCGTGCTCAGGATGAGCATCCTCAAAAGGATGGGTACTACTTTCTTTTGCAAGAAAGGAACACTGATGGGACCATCAAATATGCCCAGATGCAAATGCTTTCCAAGGAGACAGATGCTCGACGATTGGTTGAAAGAGGTTTTCTTCCATGGCATCAGGAGGACTTTGATGACTTGTGCAATATCCCCAACTTAACAGAGAAAACACTCCTAGAAAATCTCAAATGTCGCTTTCTAAAACAAAAAATTTATACTTACGCAGGAAGTATTTTGATTGCAATTAACCCCTTCAAGTTCTTGCCCATTTATAATCCTAAATATGTCAAGCTGTATGAGAACCATCAGCTTGGGAAGTTGGAGCCTCATATCTTTGCCATTGCTGATGTGGCTTATCACACAATGCTTAAAAAACATATTAATCAGTGCATAGTTATATCAGGTGAAAGTGGCTCTGGAAAAACTCAAAGCACAAACTTCTTAATTCACTGCCTCACAGCACTGAGCCAGAAAGGGTACGCAAGTGGTGTGGAGAGAACTATTCTAGGAGCTGGACCAGTTCTGGAGGTAAATTTATGCTAAAATTGCCTTCTGTCAAAATTGTTTCTTGAAACCTTCAAATGACGGCTGTTGAATACTAGTTTTGAGGTTCACCTACTTGGCTTAGGTTTTAAATATCTCTGGGTCACACTGATGTTTGTCTGTGTTGCTCGACTGCTTCTAATTGATTTTCCTTAATTCGTCCTGCTGTGCAGTTGACTTCCTGTTGCTGTTAGTTGATATTTGACTTAACTTTCCACCAGTAAACACTACATTTTGGGACAGAGGTTATTTGTGTCTTCCATCTTAGTTTGATGGCAGTTGAATCGAACTGCTCAAATTGTAAGTAAACGTTTCATAGGAAGGTTTTTCCACAGCTTAGCGTAATTGTGTCTTTGTGTGTAAGCATGTCCTGCAGCGTTTTATGAAGTCGCTTTTTGGGGGAGTTATTTCCTTTCTCCAAATGTTTGCTTTGAAAAGAGTAACATCGTTAGTTGGGGAGAAAGTGAGAGTCACTTTTGGCTTTTAATTACTACATCATTTCCAACAGAAACCAAAACTAAACGTATGAAAGGGGGTACAACAACTGTCTTGCGTGAGGTAATGGTAGGACGAACTTAATCTGAGCTCGTAGGCTTTAGCTTCCCCCTTTTCTTTTCTTGTTTGAAAGAAAAAAAACTCTGAAAGCTCTGAAAACTCTGAAATGTTATGGTCACCACTAACAAAATCTTGAGCAGCAAGGAGATTGAACACAGCTATTATACTTTTCAGGTTTAAATATTTCCAAATGTAACAATGGCTTCTTAAAAGGATTTTTTCAAACTTTTGATTAAAAATATGAAAATGCAATGGAGTTACTTTAAAATGTTACATTTATAAATATGGTTTGAAAGCTTTTCGGTAAAGAATGAGGAATATGTCCAAGTTCTTTTTTGCCTTGCTTTCTGCTGCTTGAAAGCAGAAGTAAGATTGTTTGAGGTTTGTTGGCTTCTGGAGTTCAAGTTTGCAGTTCTAAATAGAAAACAGGAAGGGGTCACTGTGGAAAGCACTGTTCGATCATCTGATCTGTCTGCCTTTGATAGAATTAACCGTTTCAGACCCTGGTGTGCAGGGCATGGTACAGTTGTCTCAGAGCAGGCAGAGAGGTGAAATCTCGTGTGGCATTTTGTCCATTGAACGAGCGGTGCATGTATCCTTAGCTTCAAAATTAAAGCTAACAACTTTGCCAGAGTCTCAGGTAAACGTAGCGTAGGTCGGGAATTTTCATGCAAAGATGTTTGTGATTTTCTACAGTAAGACTGGTTGTCAGAAGTACTGTGGGTTCTTCAGCCACCCACTGAACACGTTGTCATGCAGTTCACAAGAAAACATGCTAGCTAGAAATAAGATGACCGATTGAATGTTTAGCTTCAAATTTGCCAGACGGATTCTAACATTGCTGTTGGAGTACATCTTGTCTAAAATGTGAGGTCCTTCTCTGAAATTCTCAAACTTCTCATTCTACATCATTGAGGGTGTTTGTTAGTTATAAATTGATTCACCATAAACTTGTCCTACCAAATATTGCAAAAGGTGAAGGGTCAAAATGCCAGAAATGTAGGAACATCTGAATCTTAAAACAGCTTTCAGAATTGAACATACATTTTTGTATTACAAGTATTGCTCGTTAACTTGAAATTAAGGAGAAAGAAACATTTCTGAAAAATATAGATGTGAAGTTGAGATTTGTCAGGCAAAAAAGAGTCACTGGGATGCCTGTGATCATGGTAGAACTCTGCTTAGGGTTGTTTTAATGTACTTCTCTCTTGACATAACTGCAGTGAGCAAAAAGCTGTAATAGGTTTAGGTCACAGAGATGTAAAATCAAACTGTCCTCATCTGGATGCTGCAGAGCAGATTTGCTGGGCAGTGAAGCTTCCAGTTTTCCCAATTATGGTTGTTCTTGTGCAATTCCATTTAGTAAGAGCAACTCAAGAAAAAAAATAAGTCAAATCTCGATGTCAAGGAGGAATGCACCAAAGCTTATTTTGCTTTGTGGAAGCTAAACTGCTGAAAAACTCTTCTGTTCAGCTGGTCACTTTTAAATCCAAGTACGTGACTCATTTGGGTTTTTACTTAACGGAACTGAAGTGGTATAAGGGAATTTTTCTTAAATGGGTGTTTCAGGGGATTTTTCGCCTCAACAATTTTGTAGTGTGCCTGAAATATTTGAGAATGTTTTATTTTGAGTCCTCAAGAAAGGATATCCACAGATGAATTGTCCTCTTGACTGAAATCTGTCTCCGTAACTTTAATGATGTAAAATTAGGCTGCATTTTGGGTCAGGACTTCCTCTTTTTAGTCACCTCTAATTTTCCTGACACCTAATTAAAAAAAAAGTCTGTTCATAGGTTGACCTTTTGTAAAAGTTCAAGGGAGTTAAAGCCAAACTTCCTAGCGTAGGAGAGGTGAGCAACATTAGTTTACTGTAAGGGTTGATTTATAATTTTATCGCATACATAGGGAACTTGGAAATGTGTTTCTTACCAAATCCCACTTCTGTGGTGGCTATCTCGTCTCTGTCCAAAGCTGTAGTTAATTTGAAGTTAAACTACGGTTAATATTCTAGCTCCTTGCTCACAATTTCTCGACTTTGAAGAATGGAGTTAGAGCTGTACCATGAAAGGAGATGCGACCTTGGAAGTTGAATGATATTACTTCTCAAACATCTGAGAGATGAAATACAGGAAACTGAGACAAGATAGGTCAAAAATTAAATGTGGTACTAGCAGGATTGACGTTATGTGCCCTAGTGAAAGGAAGGCTGGTCATGGATTAGCCTCTCATCCTCAGATGCTTCTTGCTCAGTCTTGGCACTAGAGTTTGACCTGTTATGACACTTCCTAATGAGGGTTGAACAAGCAGTAGTAACTTGCACTAGTTCTGGTTACGTTTGGTGCTGCTTGCAGCTTTCTAGACAAAAAGAATGTTGTAAAATGTTTGCTTCCATGGGACACTGATGCTTCAGCACAGCCTGAAGCCACGTGTCTTGTTCTGTGCTGTTTTTCAGCAGCTTACCTTGTAAAAACAGTTCCTAAGACACAGTTGCCTTAGCTATATACGAATTGTTCTCTTTTTTTTTTTTAAATTGTTTCTCCAGGCTGACATAGATCATCTTTAGTGAAGAGTGGGTTCTTAAAAACTGGCAGGAAAATAAAGCTAGATACTCCTGACTTTTTTGTCCTCCTCTAAATTTAGAGACTAAAGTATAGCTCCTTGACTTGGAGTTGTGCCTTCCAGAACTGTTACATTCAGTTAGCTTACGGTTGAAGTCCTAGGAAGGAATTTACATTTGGGAACTATTATTTGGGTCAAATTGGGAATAGTGAATCAAACCATTGTTTAGTTTATAGAGTCTCAAGCAAGACAGTTAAACCTTTCCATGCACAGCTATAAAGTTTCCAAGAAATTTGTATTTTCTTTCACTAGGGAAAAATGTTGTAAATCATGTGATACAAAACACACAGTCTAAGACTCTGAACTTTTTATGTTAGCTGTACATCTCTAAAATAAGTAGAAGCTTTTATAAACATGTTGATAAATTTTATTACAATATAGGGTAAGATTCATTTATCATGATAGGTGTATCTGACCATCCAGCTTGTACAAATGCAAAACACACAAAACAAAAATAAAACACTTGATTTTTTTGGATAACTCAGCTAAAAATCCGACTTAGCTCTGGTACAAGTGAGGTACAGTGTGAGGACAAAGTGACCTGACAGATGTGAGCTGCCGGTGAATGGTGGGAAGCCTGCTTTCCCTTTCTCTGTGCTTTGTTTGTACTGTGTCTAGCACTTATCAGATTCTTCAGGGCAATTAAATGAGTAAAATGGCAGAAAATCAAGCAAGGGGATGAGAGCATGTGGCAAGGGACATAATAAGAGGGAGCCAGAGCTTCCTCTTTTGGCAGCAAAGCACTTGGCTTGCTGTCTGTTGTCAAATTGTAACCTTTAGTATCTTGGGTTTATTTCAAAAGTTATTTTCTTAGTGTACTGAGAATTTTGTTTCCCTCTCAAATAGAAGGTGAGAAGAGGTGGGTAGATGGAAACACTGTAGTTGTCCGAACTTCAGTGTATTATTTTGAAAAGCATTTACTTCCCTTTGGATTCGGTGTCCTTAAAGATTTCCTAATCGCACTGACCCATTCATTGAAAAGAATTAAGACCTAAATAAAACGGAAAGTCCAAGAGGAAGTATTCATTAAGTGCCTATCTAAAGAGTGCAGTTTTAAATATGAAATAATTAATTGACAGCATGATTAGCGGGGGGGGGAGTGAGATTTTCGAGAACTAAGAGAGTATATTTAAAAGCTTGTTAAATTTCCTTGTAGAAAGCAAACTTTTATGTTTTACCCTTCTTTGGAAAACAGAATAAAGCAATTTGCTCTCAGCTCTGCTTTCTTTATTCAGTCCTGTTGTACATGTGGCTCTGTATGGGACGGGCTTAAGCTTAGTGCTGCCTCAACTCTGGTTTGTGTTTGCATTCTCCATAAAAGTCTGCATATATATTTAGTGGGCGTAGCCAGTTCTATTTAGGCCAAAGTAGTTATTTTGAGGCTATTATCTGCATCTGTTTGTTTTAAGAATCATAATCAGAGAAGGAATGGAACTTCCTTGTTGCTAGTCTTTTTTTTGGAGAAATGTGCTGTTGCGTACTTCTCCCTGCTGCACGTGTCTCTTGGGAAAAATCACCTTGTCCTTTATACAGCCTTATTATTAGGGTTGTTCCTAATAATAAGGAACTCTTTCCCCAGGAGTTCATACAGCACACAGAGTTGCAAAATTACCATGAATGCTGCAACTTCCACCTTGGCGAGTGGATATTTTGCAGCGTTTTTGTGAAGACCACTGCAAAACTGAGTTCAACTCTGAAGTAGTCATTTCCCCTTCCAGGGCATGCAATTTGATTGTTCAGCGTCATTTGGTGCCTTAAAAGAGTGGTGGTTCTGCCCTGGATTAGAGTGGTTTACAGAGAAACTCTGATAGCTTTTTCAGATTTTGGCAATTCTTGTAAAGGAATTAAATAAGGTTTTTAGTTCTGTTCCTGAGGTGGATCATGTATGTAGTTTGGGGGTTTCTTCTTACAGAAAATGAGACCTTGGCTTTTTTTTCTGAATGCTGTTAACTCCTGCAATAACAGTGGCAGCTTTTTCAATAGCAGCCTCCAGTTCACGCCTCTCGCGTTTCAAGGTGAAGGGATGGGTTGGATGACTTCCTGAGTCCCAGAATAGGCCATCCCAGTTCGGATTCCTGCCGGCCTTGGTCTGCTATTTTCACCTCACCCTCTTTTTCTGTAGCTAGTATTTTGCATTGGAGTGGTTCAGTTTTAGTTTTTCAATTTTATCTGTCTCCTCATGCATTCACCAGGGAAAACAGTAAATAACTTTGGTTATACAAATGATTACTTCTCTTTAGCTGAAAATGTATCTTGTCCTTTCACATCTTCCGAATTTATTTTATAAAGACATAGGTGGCTTTCTGTGAAGGCAACCCAGGGAGATATTTCAGTTGAATTTGAGCTGTGTATAGAACACCTGGCTAGAATTATCCATGAAAGATGCTTTCTACACAGAGCGGTGGCTAGGTAGTATGGGAGCTTAATTCTTACCTCTAATCTGCTTTCTCTAGGATAAAGCTATATTCAGTTAAAGATATTTAACTGCTAAATAGTGAAACATTTAATTTTTTTTACAATTTTCTGTTTTTAGGCAGTAATGTCAATTCTTCTGTAGCTAACTCATCAAAGTATATTGAAGAATATGATAGCAGTGACGGGAGTTTAGGTCTAGAATTAAGTGTTACAAAAAAAAAAAAAGGAAAAAGCAACCTTCCACCCGAAATGTTAAGTGACTTGGAATGTTCTTTAGAAAGTTGTGGATGTTAAAGGCTTTTATGAGAAAACTATTCAGTACATGAAAACTTTTCTAAAAACTGATAATATTAGATCAGCTGTTAAGAATTTGCTGTATGCTTTGACTAAATACCAGACACATGAGATCATGAGAGCCTTTAGTTTTAAACTGCATTCATTGCTTACATGAGCAATCACTAAGAAGTTTTTCGGGAAGCCAGGGTTATGGGATTTCTTAACTCTATAATGCCAAAATATGTATTACTTGGAAAATTATTATTTTTTTTAACGTAGCTGTTCTGTGTGTTGGTTTCTGTAATATCGCTAGTAAACTGATGGTTAACTGGGGGCTTGAGTTAGAAAACTTCTTGAAAAGATGCTCTTACAGGAGGAATTTGCAAGTCCACTACTCTGCAGCTTGGCAAAGCTTTACTGCAAGAGATTTTTTTTATAATACAATAAAAGAGAAGCTGGATGATCTTTGCTGAGCCAGCGTCAGTGGGAGAGGACTTACAGAGCTGAGAATTTGCTGTGCTTATGTTGCTGGACTTCCACTTTTGGTTTGATATTGTTCATTAACTGTGAGGAGTTGGCCGGGATTTTATAAGTACATTCATATGCTGCTTATGCAACGTGGGCTCTGGAAAAGAAACAGAAAGAAGTATGTAAATTAGTTGTTGGGTGGTAGGTACAAAAAGACTCTGCTCAATGCTGCCTTTGACAGATCTGAGTGGGGATGCTGTTTGCAGTGCAGCACGGGTAGCAGGGTCTCTAGAAACTGGCAGGCTGAACTCAGCCTCGGTCAGCACTGCTGGGCAGAAATCTTCTCTTCAGAAACCCACCGACTTTCTGAAGTTACAACAGGGTCTGTTTTCACCCTGCACAGGAAAAGCTCCTGAAGCTTATGCCTTTAGATTGAGAGTGATGTTTGTCCAAAGAATTGTGGTAATTCTCCCAGCTTATAAGAAGTGTTTTATTTTGCGTGTTTCTGGTAGCCTCTGAACATTATGCAGCTGGCAGTAGAAATCTGCTTGTAAGAGATCTTTGGGAACCTATCTTGGAAGTGTCATCCTGCAATAACACTGCAACATCATAAGACTGTTTTAAAAAAAAAAAAAGAAAAGGAGGGAAGAGTTAGAATACACAAACAATATAACCGTCATGAAAACAGTACTCCCCTTGGATATACACCGTAATTGGGTAGTTTTATATGTCAACAGTTCTCGGTTGTGTGCAGTGCTCGCATGTCCGTCATTCTCCGGATGTGTGTGCGCGGAGGAAGAGTGGCATTTTTGTGAAATCATTCCACAAACGTTCTATATTAGGAGAGACGGATTTCCTAATGGAGGCCTTAATTACTTGGAGCCTGAAGAGGAAATATCTGTGGCAGGACTGCTGGAGATACTCCACGCTGAGTGGTGTATTTTTCTAAGCAATAGCATTTTACATTGAATTTACATTGACTTCTCCATGTACCGGACTGCACTCTGCATATTAAGAGGATGACAAGTTTCCATTAACCTAAGGACACGCAATTAAGTGTTGATAACATTAAGAATATTCTCAGTAACTAATTCTACTGGGCTTTTAGATGTAATAGATCGTATTTATAGTTTCTAAGAAAGGCTCATTCAGAAGACATTTTGTGTTATATGTGCTAGCAAGCATCTGAGGGGCTAAAATATTGAAGATGCATAGGCACTAGAATTTGTGCCAGACCTTCCCCCCCCACCCCTCTCTTCCCTAACACCTCTTAAGGAAACTGCTCTTCAGTGTTGCAGAGGCCAATGAATAGGATGTGCTTCCGTAAGCCAAAGTTTTTCTGTTTGTCTCTCTCATTTTTTTAATACACAACTCTGAAAATGCATAGGCTAGCTTTGTCAGTGGGATCGTATGTTCTGTTCTCGCTTAAAGAACAGTTATTTCCAGTGTGAAAATTTTACAAGGAGCAGTACATGGAGGAATAAGACGCTGTTTGTGGCTTTTCTATCCAGGAGGCAATATCACGGTAATTGTGCTGCCTTCCTCCTCCCAAATATCCTCTCTAAGTACATAATTGTTAGTGACTGAGGTTGATTTGAGCCCTCTTGCTGTGATTACCCTTCCTGTAATTACCTTAGATCCTTGTAAAAGTATTTAAGTTTATTATTTGCCTTCCTCGTATTCCCAAACGTTATTGCATAGGACAAATAATAAATGAGTACAGACCTGTGAGGAACAATAGAGGCTTCCTAAGCTCACTTTTTGGTGTCTGTATGCTGTCATGTCTATAACATTTTGAGTGCATATTGCCAGCTAATGGGAGGCTGAAAAATGAACAGGAGTTAGTAATGCTATGTCATTTAGTTTAATTGAAAATTACCTCATTTTGCTTTATTACAGGCATTTGGAAATGCAAAAACAGCACATAACAATAACTCCAGTCGTTTTGGAAAGTTTATTCAAGTCAACTATTTAGAGAACGGTATTGTCCGAGGGTAAGTATGGTCTGAGGTTCTGTTGGAGTTGCCCTGTGTGCTTTTAGGAATCTGAAGACTCTGGTGTGTACAAAATTCTGCCTTAACGAGGCTCTTCTCATATGAGAATGGCTTGCCACTGTAGAATATGTTTTCAAGATTCTATGACCAAGCTTTGTGGAATAATCAGATGATGCATAATTTTCTTACCTTGCTGTACAGTCATATCAAATTAAGAATATGACTGTTTCTGCATCTTTACATTTGTACTAAATTAAGGCTTTTTCCATAACACCCGTTGTCCTCGCCATTTTGTAATTAAAACCAGAAGATCTGAATTTTTCTTGAGAGGAGTTAGAGAGAAGTGAAATAGATTTGAGGAAGCCATTTTAAAGAAACAGACCAGTTATAAAGAAAACTTAAAAATACATGTTTTTACTTGATTTACTTGAAATTGTGTGCTTAGGTCTGAAGGACAAACTTGAAATATTCTACATCTACATTTATGTTTTTTAACATATGGTAGTCACAGCTAACTCTTAGAGTTGTATTTGCATTTTTCACCTTGTAGTAGAGGCGATAATGTCATATTATTGTAGTCCCTCAATATTATTAATTGAAGATCATACTTTGCTTTTCTTTTGTTTGAAGTGGGCACGTCAAGTGAATAATTTTGTCCAAAATTTTTTCTGTGATATTAGAAACTTACGTGCAAATACTCATGTAGTTCCTTGTCTAACATCCCACCATAAAATCATTCCTTTTAGCTCCTGCTTCGTAAAATGCATCTTAAATTTTAAAGGCCTATATCTGAAAAATTTACAGCAATATGTTGCATATGTTGTCCAGATGCACCTGTGCTACTTCGGGTGCAATGTCAAAATGCAGAATATTGGTGTAGAATTCTTCCCTGTACCAAACCTGCCCTGCAGCCTGCTGCTCTGTGGAGCATCGCTAGCTGTCACTGCCCTTTGTGCAGCAGCATAGCTTCCCTTTGGGTCATCTTCATGTTTGCAGTTTAGAAAATAGCAACAGAAATGACTGGGAACTCTGTACCGCGTTTGCTTGGAGTGTTGTTCTGAACAAAGTTGGCTTCTTTGCAGATAAGTCACGCTAGCTCAGGAGATTGGCACAATTTGAGTACATTTGTTTTGTCTTCAGCGTGAGAAAAAGCCGCTCGTACTCTGACCTTATTATCTTTGTAGCCTATGTCAAGGAGTTTATTATTTAGGAGCTTACTATGTGAAACTAATAAGTTTTCTGTCTTCCTTGCTTCTGCTTTAGGCTGATGTACATAATATCAAATTTGCTATCTTGAGAAACAGTTATTCAGTATATTTTTGGGGTCTTGTATTTGCATTCCTTGTCAGCTAACAGAGTGGGTAACATTCTTAGCGTTCTGCATCTTGTTTCTTCTGATAACTTCTCATCAGCACTTTTTCTAAGCTCCCACTGCCTTTCTCCAGTTGTCTACTGGAACTTAGCACTAAAGTTTGCTTCTTGGATATTTCTTGGGACTTTTTGCCTGGGAGTGTAGTGATAGGACAGGGAGTAACAGTTTTACAAAGAGGGGAGATTTAGATTAGATATAAGGAAGAAATTACTTTACTCTGAGGGTGGTGAGGCACTGGAACAGGCCACCTAGAGGATGTCCCCACCCAGGCAGCACCCAAGGCCGGGCTGGATGGGGCTTTGGGCGACCTGGTCTGGTGGGAGTTGTCATGCCCATGGCTAAGCTATTTTCTTATGTATGCTAATGCACATTTCATTATTTGAACTCCCTTGGCGGTTGCTGTCTGATGTTTTGTGAAGATTTTTTTTGCGTGTGTGTGGCCTCATGCTGTTTTCCTTTTTTTTTTGGGGGGTCTCTTTAGGGCTGTTGTTGAAAAATACCTGCTTGAAAAATCTCGTCTGGTTTCTCATGAAAAAGGTGAAAGGTAAGAGATTACTATAGTTAGTATGATCATAATCGTTATGAGAGTCTAATATCATTTAAAGTATATAGAATGAAAGAATAATCAGTATATTTTCATGAAAGAGAAATGTATTTGACTTCTTGTATTTGTAGGAATTATCATGTCTTCTATTATTTGCTACTTGGAGTCAATGAGGAAGAGCGTAAAGAATTTCACCTCAAGCAACCTGAAGATTATTTCTACCTCAACCAGGTAATCTGTGACAAGGATTTACAGATTACATTGATAATTGTTGTCTCTCTGATGTTGTGCTAAAGATGAAAAAAAGCAGAACACAACTACTTTCTTTGCATTTAAGTAAGGGGCTTTCTTCACAGCATAACTTAAAAATTGAAGATGGGGAAGATCTCCGGCATGACTTTGAAAGATTAAAACAAGCGATGGAGATGGTTGGCTTTCTTTCAGCAACAAAAAAACAGTAAGTGGAACTTTTCAGCCTTTGTTAGTGACAGCTAGTTAAACTTTGTGAACCCCAATAAATTGTATAAACATTGGGATCACATTTAATCCAGTAGGAATCAGGGAGAGCTGAATATTTGTGAGTGCTTATGGACAAATTCTTGAAACAGAATTGGGTCTATTAGCCTGCTAAAATGAACTTCTAAGCATATGAAAAATTCTTATAAAATTAATTTTTCTTCCTTAGGATTTTTTCAGTGCTTTCAGCTATTCTTTATTTGGGCAACGTTACATACAAGAAGAAAGCTACAGGTCGTGATGAAGGATTGGAAGTGGGACCTCCTGAAGTGCTGGACATTCTTTCTCAGCTTTTGAAAGTAGAGTCTTCCTTTTTAGCTCTAATGTTTGACATACCTTTTTGTCATGCTCTGCCTCAGCACTTTTCTTGACTATGTGGCAGCCCAGTATGTTTATATCTGGTTTATGGTACTTCAACAGCATTCATCTTATGGTATGGAAAATGGATGAATGTGGTGAAATTATTGAGGTTAGGGAGGGAATGTAGCCCGTAGCGTGGAAGCAGAATTTGTTTACTTTCTAATAAGAACTGAGCAGGAATAACTTTACTAGAGATGTGTGCTCTGCCACCATAGGGAAAGATCTGCATGAATCTAAGCCAAGAATAAATTAAAGGAGTTGAGAAACTTGTAAAGCTACCGATGAATGATAAATGTAGCAGTTTTCAAAGTGCTTGGACTTCACTGTTGTCATCAGAGTACTCACTGTACTGAGTTCTGGGAATTTTAGGGTGGCAATGACTCTTGGTTTTGCTTGTTTTGAAGGTCAAACGTGAGATTTTAGTGGAAGTGCTAACAAAAAGAAAAACTGTGACTGCTAATGATAAGCTTATTTTGCCATATAGTCTTAATGAGGTGAGTAAAAAACACTAATAGAATTATTTTAAATAATTGAAACCTAGTTCTGTTGTGACTATGAAAAAGCTAATGTGGTACGCTTTCATGTTTGGTGAGGAATGTCTGGAATGTTAGAAATTATCGTTAAAGGAAGATTGTTTTTGTCTCTGGTAGGATCATAACCTCTGACACTGGTCTGAAATAGAAATGCTTTTTTAAAAAGAAATTACGAACTTTGTTTCATCTACAGGCAATAACAGCTCGTGATTCAATGGCAAAATCCTTGTACAGTGCTCTGTTTGATTGGATTGTTCTGCGAATTAATCATGCACTCCTTAATAAGAAGGACATGGAGGAATCTGTTACAGTAAGTTTCGCACAAAAGCAAGTCTTTGTACAGTTCTATATTAAGACTTATCAGACAACGCTGTAGATGAAGTGTTCAGATATCTGGGATAAACCTAGATTCTTCTCCTAGTAAATCCTTCTCCTAGTCCCTAGTAAATGTCTGCGTAATATTTGATTATTTTTGTTTTCATAACAGACAACTTAAATATTCTACATCTATTAATGTACACTCCAGTTATTTATATCAGCGTGTGATATAGCAGCTTTTGTGATGGTTAGTTGTTGGGGGTTAAGTCACTCGCTGTATGACAGATTACTTAACTAGATTTTCAAATCTTCTTCAATAGTGTTTGTCCATTGGTGTACTGGATATTTTTGGGTTTGAAGACTTTGAAACCAACAGTTTTGAGCAGTTCTGCATAAATTATGCTAACGAGCAGCTTCAGTATTATTTCAATCAGCATATTTTCAAATTGGAACAGGTAAGAAATTAGTTACTGAATCAAAAACTTTAGTGTGAGGGCTCATCTGTTATGCAAACTGTTCTGCAAAACCTCATGGCATAATTTTATAATTGGTTGAATATATTTCCAAATGTGTGTTGTTTTTATTTCTTGTTTTAATATTGTATATTATGATATGATTTGTATGTTGCAGCTTTGCTGCATTTAGTGCTCTGCATATGCTAATGATAGCTGGGTTTTTCTTCAGAGAACTAGCAGTGAGTTTTTGACTGCAGGAAACAACAACAAAAAACAACGGTCAGGCAACCCCAGACGTAAATCAGATAAACTCTAAACTTTGAGATTGAAAGTCAGTAGGTGTGGTGTATGGTTCAGTTTTGTTGGTTGGTTGTTTTTTATTTAAAAAAATGTTTTGGTACAGTTTCTCTTATTTTTGTCAGTTGGTAAATATTTAATAACTAGTCTTTACTGCTACTTCCACCTACCTGCACATAAGGGATACAACTGTATGTTGATATTGGCAGTAGTTCTGAAATCCTGATGCTACTGGCATATATCGATATACTTGTTTGTAGAAGGTATTGTCTTCTTACAGAGTGCTCTGAGTGCCGCAAGAGCGAACAGATTGCATTTCTAGACTGAGGTTTGGCAGCTTTCTTCTCTGGACTTGGACTTTTTACTGGGTTGTGCCAAAACATTATTCTCTGGTTGCTCTGCTGAAAGAATGAAGTCATTCTGTAATATGTGGTATTTTTCAACAATATGTAGATAACTTTAAACAAGCATTTTAAAGGGAAGGAAATTGCCAAGCATACAAACTCCATACGTAAACATAGTGTTGAGGTCTCTGTTTTGTAACTTATGACAGAAGTGTCTATCCAGGCTAACTAGAGTAAATAGTTAACATTGTTTTCTTTTTTCTAATGCCATTTCTCCAAATGAGCTTAATCCTTGAATGACCCATTTCCTGTATCTCTTGCAGCATGAGAGCCCTCGGGAAGGGGTAGAGGGGTCTCTATATCTTTCAAAGAAAGGCTTTATTGTTTGTGGAGAGTGGTATTTCAGTTCTGTAATGTGGCGTGCACACTGAGCAGTCTGTTATTAGATTTAATTTTACCTACTTAAAAAAATCTATTATCCTCATAGAACAGTAAGAGAGGCGTTCTTTGTCTTTTGTTAAATGTAAAACTTATTTCACTTAATTTTCTGAGTTTTTTAACATTATTAGCCTGTCTTTAACTCCTTTGGTGGTCATTTACAGCAGTAAGAAAAGCTGATGTTTTGGTTCCATATTTTGAGGAGAAGCTTGTTCTGTCAAGCATTTTCTGCATTTTCATTTCTGCAGAAGAGCTTCATATTTTCTTGTCAAAGAGAGCTCCAAATTCTCTGAACCTGAAAAATGTACATTGATTGCTTCCTTAGCAAAGTTCTGGTGTTGATATTGTATAGGGCTTAACGGCCTGTCTTGAAACTTCATCTGACAGTGCAACTTGGAAGTGCTGAAAATTCATATTAAATGTAATTTCTTATAATACAAGAGCTATGAAAGAGACATACTGAAGGAATGCAAGTCTATCTACGGTTTTAAATGTAACGGTGTAGATGTCATTTCTGACTCCAAGTTTGTAGACTACTGATTGCTGGAAAGACGTAATAGGGGAGGGAACATTCTTTCACTGTTTGGATTTTTAAATAGTTCTACCCTAAACATCCGCTGTTGAGTGACTTGCTTAGGTAGATCTTTGATCTGACCCAGTACGCCTGCTGTTCTGGTCTTGTTTATAAATTTTCCTAATTTTTGTTTTTTGCTGTTTGAGCTAACAAACTCAACTTGCCATAGCTGTTTAAGGATGTCTTTTAAGCACTTAGACTGTGGTACGTTAAAGGTCAGGGTACTGTACTGATGAGGGAATTTTCTTGAGCTACACAGGAGGAATATAAGAGTGAAGGGATCACTTGGCACAATATTGACTATACTGATAATGTGGCCTGCATTCACTTAATCAGCAAGAAGCCCACTGGTCTCTTCTATCTTCTGGATGAAGAAAGCAAGTAAGCAACAAACATCTTCTGGGGTAAAATTATATATATATGTATATATATAACGTATATGTGGGAGGGAAGAAGGAAGGGCTGTGGAAGGGAACAGAAACATAGCACTTCTTCGTTTTAAAAAAAGGAATTTTGGGGGAAGCAAAGGGTCATCTTATGGCTGGGATCTACACTCATTTGTTTCTAAGAATTCCAATACGGTAGTGATACAAATTGATGCTAAAATTGAACCTTGGCTTAGGAAGATTTGGAAATCTAAGATTCAAACCAGATGTGTAAGCAGCAACTGAAATTTAGAAGCCTTGATAAATGCTTTCCACAAGGATCAGTAGGTGTTCTTCCGTTTATTGTGCACATCAATAAACGTAACTGTATTTGGAGAAAAATAGCTGACTTTCTGTTTTGTTTTCCTAGTTTTCCACATGCCACCAACCAAACTCTACTTGCAAAATTCAAACAGCAGCACGAGGAGAACAAGTTTTTTGTTGGAACCCCAGTAATGGAACCTGCTTTTATTATTCGACACTTTGCTGGGAAAGTTAAATACCAGATAAAAGTAGGTGACGGATCTGATGGCCACAAAGAAAAATACTCCTTGCCTTTATGACAGTTTTGTCGGGGTGTAGAAAGTTTGTTGGGAATAGGCTGAATCAGATGTTTCATCAGGTATATTTTAGATACTTCACCCGCTCAAACTTGAGGATAATGCTCACTACGGTGAAAAGTATTTAGAATAATTACTCTGAGTTACAATAAATATCTTGGGTCAAAACACAGTTCTGGGTGGTGTCTGTGTAACTGCTTTCCTGAGAGCTTACGGTTCAATCTTTCCGTTCTGCAGGATTTCAGAGAGAAAAATATGGATTATATGAGACCAGATATTGTTGCTTTACTACGAAGCAGTGACAGCGCTTATGTTCGGGAGCTGATAGGAATGGATCCGGTAGCTGTGTTCCGTTGGGCTGTTCTGCGGGCAGCTATTCGAGCAATGGCCGTCTTTGCAGAAGCTGGACGCCAGAGAGCTCAGAAGACTGCAGGTATGATATGAATCATTCTGGAAATACTTTTCAAGTACTTTCAAATTGATTTGTGCTTGTTGACAGAACTAGTTGACTGCAAAACATTCCAGGTGCAATCTTGGTTTGATACTAGAGACAAAACTAGTTTGTGAAAATGACTTAACCTGTACACAATAAAGAGGTTGTCGCTTTTTATCTGAGATCATTCAGACTTCCTCTCCAGTTAGTGCACCATTGCCAACAGGCTGTGCCAAATTTATAGTCCTGTTTGTAAAAGTTTGGGAAGATATTACAGGTTCTAGTGTGCATGGTGGTCTTATCAGTGTTTTTGATCTTCATTGATCTTCTCAGACTTCCGTAAAGTTTCAAATGAGTATTCAAGATGAAATACTAATTTTTGAAAAGCCTTTCTGAGCAGCTGCAGTTTACTTGATAGTAGTAGGGAGTTTGAGAAACCAAGTGGTCTGTCTAGCTTGGTAGCTAAAGTAATAGAGGAAAAGTCCAGACAGTTGGATAGATACTTAGCTTGTTATAACTGGTGGGTTATTTTTGTCTATTATGCCTCTGTCTTTGTCAATATTCAATCTGTTGATTATTTCATAACAGGAGTGGTGCGCCAAGGACCCCGAGTTCCCCTTGGAGAACTCCAGAGATCAAATACACCAGTAGAAAAAGTTTACCGGTGAGAAACACGTACTTAACCTGTGTCAGGGAAAAGACTTGAATTGCTGAGTCACGTTTTTGTATGTGAAATGTCAACTTGATCTGTCTGCAAGGATAGCAGGTCTTATTTCTTCTGTCTTGTTTTGTTTGACCTTTTTAATTGTATCAAAACAATACCCTGGCTTACTTTTTGTAAGACCCAGTACTACCAAACATTGGTGGTGCAGCCTCAGTCCCGTTGACCACGGGGTTTTTGAATTCTGTCTGTATTTTTTGTATGTTGCTTTTAGCATCGTGCATTCCTCTGCAGCCACTCTGTCACTGAAGAATTCGTAGGAGCACTCATGGTTTTTGCAGGCTTAGACTTTATTAGGAGGCAGGGCAAGTCCTACAGCAGTGGGCTCCGCACATTGTTCTGTATAGGCATATATGCCTTTCTGTTGAATATTTAGGTTTTATACGTGTTCCTTTTGCAGCTGCTCAATGCTTGATTTCTCATTTGATTGTTCTGAGGATTTCGATATAAATGCTTTTGAAGACATCATTTCTTTTTATGAAAACAAGAAGTAAGTAGAAATAGGCCTGGGCTTAAAGGCCAGGGAGGCACATTCCTGGACAGAGTAACCTTCTGAGCATGCTCTGTGTAAAAGTGAAGACATGAAGTATAATACACATCAAGTAATGACTTCATACTGCTTCGTAATTACTTCATCCTACACAGCCTCTGTCACTTGAGGCAGCCAAGAACTAAAGATGCAATTCAGGCTTGGTCACAGTTTAATGTATCTGTTTCCTTGCAATATCTTAAAACAAAATCTTGATATTCTAAAAATGTTCAGAGATACCAGGGGAAACAAGCAACCGTCTCTGAGACTGTTGTCGCTGCCTCTTTGAGCAGCTCAGAAAGGTGATAGCATCTAACAGTCAAAAGTGACTCTTATGCTTCTGTTATTTTTGGTTTGTGCCTCTCTGGAGAGTAAAGAAGGTAAGTTCAGTGCCAAGACTCAACACTCCACAAGCATGGTGCATGCTTAATTAAAATAATGGAATCAGCCACAAATTAGGAACCATCCCAGGCTTACTTTGAAAAGCTAAACGTGTAAATAAGTTTGAAATGAATATTAAAAAAAAAATCATTATAATTAAATTTCAAATATTCTGTAGTGGTTAGTTTCTAACTTGCTTTTCTCATGGGACTCTGCTTATGCAGCCTCATTTTAGTAGTCAAGTATATACGTAAATATTTAGTGCTTGTTTATAGAGAAGCCTGTATCTGTCTACCTGAAAAGGCTTCTTAGGTTAGGTCCTTTGCACATTAAGTACATTTGGCTAGATTCTCCTATGTGTATTCAGAATTGATGACTTAAGAATTTACATGGAAAGGTAGAATTAGAAAGTAACTTAATATGTGACCCTGGTAACTGAATTTTAGGGCGCTAACAAAGTAGAAAGTGCTGAGTTGACATCATAATCATTCATGTTTAGGAAAAAGTAGTCTGGGATTGACCTGCTGCTGTTTGGAGCACACTTGGTGATGGGATCTCTTGTTTTTTTAACTCCTGTTTTCTCCTTCATGGCCATATGTCTTTGTTTGCTATCTTTCTTTTGCTGTGAATCGTTTTAGAGACATGCATGAACAAATCATCGCAAGTATTAAAGGACTTCCATGGCAGGGAGATGATCCCTGTAAGCTGCTTCGGTCACTCAATCGACTTCAACACCGCTCCCACTTCATGTGAGTTCTGGTGCTCTAGGTGTTGCTTTGAAAGTGCAACAATAACCAAGCAGTTATTCCAGCCCATATACTTGTCCCAAGCTTGTCTTCTGCAAAAATGAAACAACGATTAAGAACAAAATAATTTCCTCTAAAAAATATAAAGACTACAGAGTACGCTTTGTTGCTTCCTTTGCATAAACTGACAGTTAAGCCTGCTGACAGTTAGGTAGCACAAGTTTGCTGTGAAACTTCTGACAATGAAACCTCTCAAGCTAAATCTAATAGTTTCCTGAAATTCAGGATGTCAGTGCTATGCATGTTCCTGAGTTAGGACTCTTTACCCGTGTGCAGCTATGCATGTGTAAGAAAATCAGTCTGCGGTCTGTTGTATAATAAGTAAATGTAAACGAGTTGGCTACTTTAAAAAGGGTTTAAAGGAAGACCCAGGGAACTACAGGCCAGTCAGTCTCACCTCTGTGCCTGGCAAGATCATGGGGCAGATCCTCTTGAAAACTTTGCTAAGGCACATATGAAATAAGGAGGTGATGGGTGACAGCCAACACGGCTTCACTAAGTGCAAATTTTGTGCCGGACAAATCTGGTGGCCTTCTACGATGGGGTTACAGCATTCGTGGGTAGGGGAAGAGCAACTGGCATTACCTACTGGGACTTGTGCAAAGCATTTGACACTGTCCCCCATGATATCCTTGTCTCTAAATTAGAAAGACATGGATTTGATGGATGGACCACTCAGTGGGCAAGGAATTGGCTGGATGGTTTCACTCAGAGTTGCGGTCAATGGCTCATTGTCCAAGTGAACCTCATGAGGTTCAACAAGGCTAAGTGCATTGAGCTGGCAATCCTAAGCACAAATATATATGTGTAAAACAAATATCTATGCAAAAGTACAGGCTTTAATAGCTTTAACTTCAGAGGCTGTTCACTCTTGAAAGCTTCCAATACCTAAAGTTTTAATTAAAAAATTAAATACCTTGTTGAGAAGCAGTTTGCATTTCTTGCATTAATCACATGTAAGAGGCTCTGCATGAACGCACCCTGATGTAGTGCTCATTTTCTTCTATCCTTCATCTTGCCTCATAAATTGCACCAATTTATGGCTTGCTGGAATAACCAAAATCATGTGTATTTTTTCATAATGATCTTCGATGTTTTAACAGGAAAAGTAGAGGTATCAAACAAAAGCAGATCATTCCCAAGGTAAGGTTATTCCATAAACTGGTTTCTCACTTATTTTTTTATGCTGTGAACATTCATTTTGATTGACAGAACTCACTTTAGAAAATACTCTTTCGTGCTGTAGGGAAGTCTTATCATTTATCCTTTAAAACTTCAGTTTTCACAGTCAGAAGGATACATAAATGTTCACCTTTATAAGAAGATCTGAACAGAAGAAAATTATGAATTGTCATTTGTTTGATTTTTTTGTCATAAATACATACAGCCATTTTTAATCAAGTCATGGAAGGCAAACTGTAATTATGTAGCTCAACTGATACTCTTGGGGCAATTAAAAAGTTTTGAGATGTTTTGGTGTGAAATAGTCCTGAAGTGTAACATGTACGTTGTATGTGGAGCTAGGCAGTTTCATTCAGCAGTAAGAATTATCTTATTTTAATGCAGACAGAAATATTTCTACTTCAGTTAAGAGACTTATATTTTATGTTGATTATGAAAATTTTTTCTAGAACTTGTTGGATTCCAAATCTCTGAAGCTCATAGTAAGCATGACTCTACATGATCGAACTACAAAATCCCTCTTGCACTTGCACAAAAAGAAGAAACCCCCTAGCATAAGCGCGCAGTTCCAGGTACGTGGTTGATGAGGTGGCACACACCTCTAGGTGCACTCTGACCTCACGAGAATAGACCTTCCTGGCAATCTAGGTTGATCTTGCTTGTAAAGCCAAAATGTTTTTTTACTCTTAGGATTTGTTTGAAATAGGCGTTGTTACTTTAAAAATGTTAGACTGCAATTAAAGATTATCGTTACGCTATGAAATGTGTTAGTTCTTTGTACAATTAGCCTCATACGCAGATCTAGTGCTACTGTAACAGAATAGGCATACTCCACTTTTCATTATCCTGGGAAAGGTAAAAACAAGTGCACGAATCCACTGTGCAGTATGGAAGAACTTCCATATTGGATGAATTAGGATTTGTGTAGCTATCGGACCTGAAAGAACCTTATTTCTGAGGAAGGAGCTGTATTGTTGTCAAGTGTATATCAAAATGCTGACATATAGAGAAAAAATACTTTTGAACATTTCATTTCAGACTTCACTTAATAAATTACTGGAGACACTGGGGAAGGCTGAGCCATTCTTCATCCGCTGTATCCGCTCCAATGCTGAGAAGGTAAGACTGCCCTAAGAATTGAGCTGACATGAGTGCTGTGCACCGAAGTCTTCTAGCCCTGTAATATCTCTCTTCTGACTTGTTCACTGTCATTTTGTGTAAAGGTGAAAAGTAACCATTGTTTGTTGTTCCTACTGAACAGAAGTAGGCAATTTTTAGCTGTTGACTTATGTTCTTTTTCAGAAAGAGATGCTTTTTGATGAAAGCTTGGTGCTTCAACAGTTAAGGTACACTGGCATGCTTGAAACCGTGCGAATCAGAAGATCTGGCTACAGTGCCAAGTATACATTCCAGGTATGTGAGGAACTGGAAGTGGATTATGCTTTCAGAAATATTGGCTGCTGTTGGAAAAACATGCATTGACTCAGTCTTTTGTATCTATTCATAAGAAGCTTGGGGTGAACTGTGAAAATTCATTACAGTTTTGACAGAGCTACATGGTGACAAGTTGTAGTCTAAATTATTGTGAGTCATCTTCCAGTATGTTGTTCTATTGGTTTCATGAAGGAAAGTATTCCCAGTACTGCGTTGCAAGTATAAGCAATCAGTGCTGCTCGTTGTCTCCATATGTGAATTAGTTTTCTATAGAATACTTTGTGCTTGTAGCTTTATAGATCACGTATAGGTGATCTTTATCTTTAGTTGGAGACTGCATGAAGCCTGCATTTTACAAGATGGGGAAAAAAAGCTCAGTTTGGAATGATAAATAATTATTTTCATATCCCTGTAGCTCAGATTTCTTAGCTTAATTTTAGAAATCTAGTTGAAGCTCTAAACTTGTGAATTGACTTCTAACTCCGATCCTTTACTGTCTCTGCGTTTCACAGGAATTCATAGATCAGTTTCAGGTGCTACTTCCCAAAAATGCCAGAGCATCTAAGGAAGACATTTTTGCTTATTTGAATAAACTACAACTGGATAAAAACTACTGTCAAATAGGGAAGACCAAGGTCTGTGAAACTTTCCATAATCAAATAAGAAACACTCATGTACACTGTATTCAGTGCAGTTCATTTACAAGTGTTCTTTTCTGTGGTTCATATTTAAATTGTGTTTTCCTAACAGTTGTAAATGTTGACAGAGATGTTAGTAGCTATTATTTATTGTCCTTATTTGTGATGCCAACCTATCTTTCTACAATATAGTACAATTCTGTATTTTAAGGATATTAGTTTTAGGAAATCATTACTATTAGTATTTGTCAACAAGGTCGATGTTTTCATTTTAGAAGGGTTCTCTGATTTGAATACTGCAAGCACGTGTTTATATTTTGAAGTCCTAACACTGAGATTTCTTTAAAAAAAAAAAAAGACTTTTGGAAGTGCTAATTGCTGTCAGCTGCTAAAGTTTGCTTCAGTAGTAAGTCATTCTCATTTTTTAGCTTGTAGAAATACACCTGAACTGTTTGTTGATGAGCTTTTCTTTAACTAAGCAGGTTTTTATGAAAGAGGCTGAACGGCAGATACTACAGGAAACACTACACAAAGAAGTGATCAGGAAAATCATTCTTCTTCAGAGCTGGCTCAGGATGGTTTTAGAAAGGAGACGCTTTCTCCGAACACGGCAAGCAGCAATTGTTTTACAGGTATCTTTGAGAATTGCCAATCTCTTTTTCCTAAAAAGAAACAAACTCCCCACCCCAAATAACGCTCCCCACCTTGGTGTGCTCCTCCTTCACTTCAGAAATATCCCTTTTTAGGCTTGCTGGCGTTCCCGCTGTGTTAGGAGGGCACTGCAAAGGAATAATGCTGCTGTTTATATTCAGTCAGTATGGCGAAGATATAGGGAGCAAAAATGTTACCTTCAGCAGAAGAAGAGAATTTGTCTTGTGCAAGCCGTGGTGAGAGGGCATCTTCAGCGTAAGAGGTAAAGAAAGAGGAGCAGTATGACATGAAAACATGCATTTTAACCGCTTAGTTACTTGACTATATCTCCAAGTTCAGTTGCGTGTGATACTTGACTTGGTAATAACTGTCTAGTTGTTTACAACGTAATCCTGCTATCAGTATCAAATGGCTAGTGGTGCGTGGAAACTGGTTAAGCCCTTAGTACATAAGAATTATTCCACTGAGCTGCATTGATGCATGCGAGCGCTAATAACCAGTCCTCCATTGTGTCATACTGGGACCGTAAGTCTATTTGTACTGAGTCTGTATTGGTTTTTAGGCTCTGTTTAAACTGGTGGGTATTTTTCTTGACCACTGTGCATTAAACTACATGTATTTTCATCTTAACAGATTTCAGAAAATGGCTATAGAAAAGCAAAAAGCTGAAGAAGAACAGAGAAAAATGCATGAAGCTCAAGACAGACAGAATGATATGAGCAAGGATGAGGGCGATGAACCAGCAACAGATCAATTGCCTGTGAAACATGAGTCAGAGCCAGATGAAGCTGTTGGGGGCAAAGATGGAGCTCCAAATGAGCAAGCTGAAAACCTAAGCTCATCTCAAAAAGCCACGTTACTTCAGAAGAACATGATAGAGGGCTCTGAGAAAGTAACAAACAGCCGGGAGAAACGTGAATTCCGCCGGCAGAGGGGGCTGGAACATAATGAGTTACAAAATAAGCATGTCCTGTTTTCCTTCGACGGAGCAGCTTTAACGTGCCATGAGGAACAAACCTCTTCTGAAGAGGCCCTGGAAACTGTTCCAGAGCCAAAAATATCCACAGAACAAGATGCTGTCCTTCAGGGAAGTAGTGTGGAAGAAAAGAGTCCAAATGAAGAAAAAGCCATTTCAGACACACCACCCTCAAGCGAGATAAAAGAAAGTAGTTCTATTCCTGAGCAACCACCTGCATCAGAAGTAGAAAGAGTAGATAAGACAGTTGATAGAGTGGAAGCACAAGGGAACCAAAATAACCTGTTAAAAGGCAGCCAAAGCTGTCCTGAAAGGCCGACAAATCTTGCACTGAATCTTGAAAACACACTGTCTGCTACTGGGAGCTTTCAAACTCCAGCTGAAGGTTGGGCAGATAAAAACAAACATCTTGCTCAGAAGGCAACCAAAGATCTGGATAGTCCTACTTCTTCCAATATCCAGAGATACGTGGATGATCCAGGGAAACTAAAGTACAAGAGAGAAAAGTGGAAAGGAAAGAGACAGTCTGATGCTGGTCAGAATGACATGCTGAGCCAGTCTTTGGATGGAAGAACACGTGCAGATCAGTCTCCTCAGGATCCATTGGTGTAAGGACAGCTTCCAAATTATTTTGACTTTTTCAGAAAACAGCTATCTGTAATATTTCAGAATAGATGGAGAACTGATGATCCAGTACATCTGGCTATGTTATGGGAGAAAACAGCAATGAACAAGTGCTGCTTCGTCTTGCCTTTAAGTCCCCAGTTCTGTAGTTGAGTCAGTGTGGGTAGAATGTTTTCAGCAGCTAATAAAAGATACAAAGCCTGCCTTGACAAATTGAGGTAGAGTCAGAGCTTCAGTTAAATTAATATCTGGAGTTTATTTGTATGTCTATTTTGTCCACTAGAAACAAGGTTTTAGGGACCTGCAGTTTGCAAGCATGACCATTCTGTTATGACAGGAAATCTGACATACTCTTTTTCTTTATTTTTGCATTTAAAAGTGAGTTGCAAGCATTTATAAGGGTTCTCTCTCAGTTGTAACATTGTTGTAGGGGTTATTTAAAATCTGATAAGTATTAACAGGCTACAGGCTTCAAAAAAACACGTTCTAAAGCTAATCTTGTAACATTGCAGAAAGAAGGGGACTTCATCTTCATTAAATGATCTCTCAACATTGGCCCAGTCTGTTGCTATGAATCAGGTACTGTTGCCATTGTGCATACTTATGTTTAATTATCCTCATTTATGAAGTTTAAAGATCTGTGAATAATTGACTATAGGGTGTTCTGTATGCCTTGATTCCTTTCAAGTTGATTTTTAGCTTGATATCTATGTAAAAGAATCTCACTAGCAAATAGACAATTTGAAAACTTAATTTTTAACAAGTTGAGACTCTTAAAGCATAAAATATGCTTGGATTTTTTTTAGTAAGCTAATATCTATTAACTGAAGTGTTTTATTTTGCAGAGGCAAACCTTTTTACTACTCTATTTTTTAAAACCACCTAAAGGATCTCTTTCAGTCATTTTGTAGTTTTTAGACTTTCTTCTTCTCTCTACTGTAGCAATCACCAGATACGATAGAAGAAGAAAAAGGCAACAAGAAATCTCCTTTGCAAAAGAAGCCCAGTGACCTCTTACCTACCACAGATTCAGCTGTTTCCATGCAGCCAGCAAGTCAGCAAATAGATGCCAAGTATGTACTCTGTGTGTGACTATGGGCTGTCCTTAAGAAAATGAAAAAGGAGGCTTTCCCCCGGTACTTGAATTGTGCATCTCAAGAGCATGCCTGTGGAGAGATGTGTTGACATCAGCTACACGGGTGGCTGTGTTGCTGGCTGACTTGATCTTCATGTTCACATAAGTGTGATATCTGACACTGAGGAACAGATTCTCTGCGTCTTGCATAACACTTGTCTTTGAACCAGTTCTTTTTAACTTAAGCAACATACAGACTCAGATCAAAGGTGCGGGCAGTGTACTGTTATCTCAATTTAGGAATAAGACACCAGGGGAAAAGCTTAAGAACACAGTTAACACATTTGCTGTTTCCTCGGCCTGCTCTCCCAGCTTCTCGCATTCTGCAACTCAGGGACTTCCTTGAGCCAGAAATGGTGTCTTGGATTTATTGTCTATGTATGTTGAAAGTACTGTTCTAGTAAACAACATAATGTCCAGATGTGCTTTCAGACTGCCTTTTCTACTGCTCAGCTTTTCTGAAGGTTGGCTTTAGAGTAAATATCCACAAGAGAAGTTATTTCTATCCTGAACATTACCTGTTGTGTTAAATTAGCCTTTTCTTGTAGCAGAGTTAGCTTCCATTCTGGATATGACAAGGTTGCATTTGCTTTATGTTCAGGTCTGCTTTCAAAAGTCCATTGCGTAGACTTTTGGGGAAAAAGCCAGACAAGAAAATTCCAAAGGAGTATCCTGATGTGATTGATGAAGGTGACGGACTCTCACTTACATCTTGTATCCTGTTTCCAGAAACAGGAGGATCACAGAAGGTTTCGGAAGGTGATTTTCTTTGACTTGATCCCTATCTTGCTAATATCTTTTCTGTAATCTTTTACGTGGGTACTGAGGAAACAAGTACCATAGAATTCAGTTCTCTTGCTTTAGAATACAAATTAATTTCTTTCTCAGCTTCTTCTGGACAGCCGAGTCGTCTCCAGGCAGGGGAGCGCCATGTGAAGGAGAGTAGTAAAACAAAGAAGAACCGTACTATCAAGATCAGCAAGATCTCAAGTGTGTCTCAGAATTGGCGAGCTTCCGTGGCCCGTGAGATTGCAAATGCCAATGAACTGAAACATCTTGATGAGTTCCTTCTAAACAAGGTAAAATGCACTCAATTGTGATAAAATTCAGGTCTGCGCTCATCGTTTGTGTGGAATTTTAAAAACTACTTTTCTAGGTGCAAGGTTCTGTTATGATTTAAAGCAAAGGGGAATTGATTTGGTAGCTTGACTGAATTGAGTCTGTTTTAAGACTCTTCCTATTCCTTCCTTTGAGCCTTTGCATTTGTTATATTACAATAAATTCAGGTGATATTTTGTTAGTCCTTTGTTTGCAAACTTCCTTGTAAGGAAGTAGACAGAGTTCTTCAGAGCCTAACTCCTATTTTTGTGTCATCACAGTGCATTAGGAAACGATGCTTTAGATAATTGGAATGGTCATAAATGATTCAGTCTGGTAACTGAACCTTAACACTGTTTTGTTCTTGTTTTAATGAAACTTGATGCAGGTGTATTTGTGTTTTAGATCAATGACTTGCGCTCCCAGAAGTCTGGTGTTGAATGTTTGTTTTTTGAAGCCACAGAGAAATTTAGAGGAAATATCAAGACCATGTACTCTGCTCCTGTAAGTGGTAAATCTCAGTAAAGTGAAAAATTAATAGTTAATAAATTAGTCGAGGGTACTGTCTAAATGTTTTACCTACAGCTCTGTAACAAAGCAATTCTTAGCACAGAATTCAAAGCTGAATGTTAAACTTGAAAAAAAATGACAGTTCTGATATAGTCTTAAGCAGACTGTTTAGTTTTTCCTTTTGTTCATTCAGATGTAACTTATTTTTAGAATGCCTGGGTTTTGCTGTCCTCAGCCTCTTCACGTTGCTGTATTTAATCACCAAAGAGAGTTGCCAACACCTTTTCCAATATTCTTCCAACTCAGCCTTGTCTCAGCCAAGTAGTGCCCTTCTACAGTGTAGTAGGGAAGTATGCTAATTTGTTTCTGTCATGGGCTGTTATACTTTAATCATGAGCAGACTTTCTCACCTCTGAACCTGAACCCTTAAAAATCTGTAACTGTCTCAACAGTATCTGTAAGACTATCTTCTGAGTAATATTTTTTTGTCTCTAGAATGGGCAAATCCATGTTGGCTACAAGGATCTGGCGGAAAATTACCAGCTTCTAGTTACAAATCTGGCCAAAAAAAGGGAAGAGAAAGAAGTCAAGCTGGTTTTGAATCTTTTCCAATCCCTTCTGGATGAATTCATCAGAGGATATACAAAAAAAGAGGAATCTGAACAGCCCAAGGTATAAAACCCACTCTGCAACTGACTTGTGGGATGACTAAATAATGTTACTCTCCTTGGCTAAGGAACTTGTGTTACCTCAGAAAGCTTTTTGATGACATCATCCTTCATTATTTGGGAAATGTTTTCCATAAACAAATCACATGCGTTACAGGTTGTGAATGCTGATACGTTATTATGGAGTGGTTCATTATTTAACTTGTTCTTAATATTTTCAAAATCTTTAAATGTTTTTGCATTTTATTTGGTGAAAACTTAAGCCTTCTCTGAAGGTTTTGGAGGTGAAATTGCCTTGTCGTCAGGCTGTGAGCTCAACTGACTTTCTAAAAGTTCACGGTCAGCATGAGCTCAGGCAAGCCTCATACAGGTTGAAGCTGCAGTGTGGTGTCTAATGCCTGGAGGTGGAGTAGAGTCTGGTAAACTGAGTAGGGGAGAAAAGGGAATGAAATTTGTGGATTTCAAAGGCTAATATCAGTTCTGTACTTTACTGCAGCAAACCAAAGCCCAGAAGAAGAAACGAAAACAAGATCGTTCAGTAAGTACTTTTCTTCTTCGATGTTCTGAGTCCTCAGCTGTACTGGAGCAACACAGGAAACGCTCTTGAAAGAGCATGATAAGTTCTGTTTCACTTTGCAGTATAAATCACTTACCTCTTGTATGAAAGTATGACCCAATATAAAACTCTTAAAATTCTAAAAGTGTTTCCAAAAATCAAAGATCTTGCTTATGCAGGGATAGGTGGTACTCTGGCATCTTGATTGTCCATAGCATCTTTCTCAGTCACGGAACTGTTTAAAACTATCCAGCTGCTAAAATATTAATAACAAACTATAGCTAAAGCATTGTGCCGATGAACTTTAACAAAGGCAGTAGGTCAGTTATGAAATGACCCAGCAAACCCAACTACCTTAGGCTAGGGTGAAATTTGGTTTCAAGGTCAAAGCCATCAGCTGTAATTGCAAAAAGAAAACTAGAAAATCAAAGATAGGGTATGTAGGTTTGGGTTTTTTTGCTTTGTTTTAAATTAAAAAAAATGGGGGGGGGAAGGAAGCAGGGATGAAGTCCATTAGTTTCTCACTATCTCCCACCAGATTGAAGAACATAATGGCCACGTATTCACAAACTACCAAGTGAGCATTCGGCAGTCATGTGAACACTGCTCATCCTACATCTGGCCCATGGAAAAGGCATGTCTCTGCAGTGGTAAGTTTAAAAAAAGCTCATTCTTATCACGTGCTTTACAAAATCACTGGTCTCAAGTTGCAGCAGGGGAGGTTTAGATTTTATATTGGGAAGAATCTCTTCAGAGAGGGTGGTCAAGCATTAGAACAGGCTGTCCTGAGAAGTGGTGGAGTCCCTGTCTCCAGAGGTATATAGGAGAGGTGTGGGCATGGAACTAAGGGACATGGTTTAGTTATTGGACTCAGTAGGTTGGGTTGATGGTTGGACTTTTGATGATCCTGAAGGTTTTTTCCAACCTAAATAATTCTATGAAAACAGTTTCCTTATAACTTTGGCCGGTACAGATTGAGTCTTACTGAGCGGTATGTGCAGGTTATATACTAAGAGAATAAGACAAGGTACCTAGCATTATAACATGATTTGGAATGTTTGTAACAATTGTTACTCTCTGCAGTTTGCAAGTTGATTTGTCACAAGAAGTGCATGTCCAAAATCCAGAGCAGCTGTACATCCTGTGGAAAAAAGGTAAGAACTACAGATCCGGAGTGCCATACCATGACACCACAGGTGATGTCTGCAAAATACTGTCTTTTTTGCTCAGCAAATAAAGAGCAGATGTCCAGAAACTGAATAAACTTTTCTTAAATGGTTAAGTTCCTTTCTATGTTTGCATATAGTCAAAGCCAGGCCCAGTAGTTGTAGAAATGGAACACTCTTCATTAAAAGGTGATGATCAAGCTAATTTCTGAACAACTCCTTTAGAGTGTGTGTGCTGCATTAGACAAACTGTTTAAAAAAAAGTGTACCATACAGTTTCTTTGCTGCTTTCCTTTGATCCTAAGGTATATTTCCTTACTAAAGCTCGTAGAAAGCTAGAATAAAGCATTCAGCTTTTTTTTTCTGGACGCATAAGTTAATTGTAACATGAAATAACAGAATTTTCTAGCTTTGGGAACAGGCATTCACAGTGCTTGATCTACATAAATTCCAGAATGAACAGGATACAGAACCACGTCACTTTGGAGTATGTGTGAGTTCCCTGACCAGTGAGAGAAATTCAGTCCCCGTTGTCATGGAGAAGCTGCTGGAGTATGTGGAGATGCATGGCCTCTACACAGAAGGCATTTACAGGAAATCAGGATCAGCAAATCGTATGAAAGAGCTGAAGCAGTTGTTGCAAGCAGGTCTGGCAATGTTGTCCATGCTTGACTTCCTTGCATGCCAGTTTTCCCTGCAATTCTTTTCTATTCTGAAAGTATCTGCCACTTGTTAATGTCTTTAAAACAGCTTTTTGGTGGGCATGTTTTCAACTTGAAATCTATATTCCTTTTTCTGGCTGGCAAAAGCTACTCTGTAAATATAAGTGCCTATCAGCAGATTTTTTTATTTTTTCCTTCTGAGTTACCACTCAGTTGCCCATTGTATTCATCAAAGAAATGAACTACATTAGAAAAAAACATTTCGTTTCAGATCCAAACTCAGTGAAACTGGAGAATTACCCTATTCACACTATTACGGGCATCCTTAAGCAATGGCTTCGGGAATTACCAGATCCACTAATGACCTCAGCACAGTACAATGATTTTCTTCGTGCTGTAGGTAGGTTATAGAAATGCCTGAAGCAATGTGTTTTTCCCCTTTGTCAGTATTTACTTGGTAAAATAATCTATAAGATGCTCTTGTTGGAAGAAAGCTGTTTAGCCAGTTGATTTACAGCAATGATTTTAAACGTTTTATGTAAAAAAAAAAAAAAAGGGGGGGGGATTTTCAGGGCATTTGTCCTCTAGTTTACATGTCCTTGCTTCAGAATTCCTTTTTTTGTAGCTGAATGTCACTATACAATCTCTTTTTCAAAAAACAGCAAGATTCTTAGCTTTTTTCTCCTTGATTCTCCTTGATGTTCTGGACTAGATCTAGATAGATCTCCCTTAGATTCATTTACCTTCAGTGGCAGTAAGGCATCTTAAATATTGTTGGAGATCATGGTGCATCATCTCATGATTGCTAACGATAACAACAGCATCTGAAAAAGTAGGTAAATTGCAGTGCCATTAGGGCTACTTTAACATCCAGTTACACCAATTAGTAAGTGAAATGGTGTCTAAGAAATTAAACTCTTATCTATTGTGGAATGTTTGAGACAGTGTCGGAAGGCGCTTGGCTCCTTTCCACTAGTGTTGCGCAGCAATTATAATCTTGTGCTTTCTCCCCTTGTGCAGAACTACCAGAAAAACAGGAGCAACTCTGTGCCATTTACAGTGTCCTCGAACAGCTTCCACAAGCAAATCACAACACCTTGGAACGACTCATCTTCCATCTAGTCAAGTAATGAGTTCAATTATTTCAGTTGGAGAAAAACTCCATGTGACTTATTTGAGTTCTTAGAAGCCTTCTAAAAGCCTAACCCCCTTGAGCGTGTCAGTGTAGGGATTGTATTGCTGGTTTAGAAATGGAAGAATTGAAGTTGATATTTGTGCTTAAAAACAGACACATGCTTACTTCTACCACCCGCTGTATTTTTATCAACTCTGGTAAGATTTGATACAACTTTGAAGGTAGGCTGTATCCGAGAGATTTAGTGAGTTTTTCTGAACGCCAGGATTCGTGTGGCATAACATATTAAATATGGGTAAATTAGTGACTTGTGGATGATATTATACTTAGTAGGGACTGCATAAGGATTATAAATGCTTGCGCATATGCTAGCGTTGGGAGCAATGATACTGATAAAGGGGCTGCTTTCATCTGAGGAACTTGAAGTTTGAGTGACCCCCCTGAACATAGGGAAAAGTAGTTTTTTTTAAGAGGAAGCACTGAATCACCGGACAGATTTTATACTACTACCACGCTTAACCTTAGTGGCTTTCTGTTCCTTTTTCTTATGCATGAAACCTTCTCTACTTAGTAGGTGTGAAATCCATTTTAAAACACTTGTACTGTTGTATGTACTCAGTACCCAAGGGGCCTCCTTATATCTGTATTAGGGAACTCTGGCAAAGTTTGATCAGATGGCTGATATTCTAGCAAGGCTTGCTTAATTTTTTTTCTAAACATTGAATTTCAGAGTGGCTCTGATAGAAGATGTCAACCGTATGTCACCTAATGCCTTGGCCATTGTTTTTGCTCCGTGCCTCTTACGTTGTCCTGATACCTCAGACCCTTTAACCAGCATGAAAGATGTTTCAAAAACAACCATGTAAGTTTTAGCAGTCTGCTGCAAAGTAGGCCTTCAAAATATCGTGAAAGGCTACTACTGCCACCTGAGTTTGTTACAACCTTATTCATATCAAGCTGAGAAATTGAGGATTGTAAGTTACTGCATACTGGCTCTGCTAGTGCTGACAACTTATATGCCTTTGTCTGAGTCCTTCTACCCGTCTCAAATTTACAAAGCATAAAATAGGATGTTTGTTTACATTGATGTGTTCAGGATTAGTTATTTGTCTAGTATTACGGAAGAGACAAAACTTCAGAGTAGCATAACTCTTCTAACTGACAAAAACATGAGGAACTATGGTTTAGTGTTAAGTTTCATAATCTGTGTTTATATCAGATACTCATGTTAGAAAATGTTCCAACTGATTTTTTCCAGGCCTTTTAAATTCACTGATGTATAAGTCTTATAAATTAGGTTTGTATTTTACATCGATGTAATATTTTGTCGGGGACTGTACACTAAGCATATACATCTTGCTGAGATACCCTACTGTTATGACTTGTACAAACTGACTCCTGCATACTTGGAAACCCCCTTCTGAGTTTTCATTGAATTGAAGAAGGTTTTGGCCTTGATCCTTTTTGTTCTCCTCACCGTCTAGCAGCTCTGGCTCTCTGAAGACCCTCACTGCATATCTGGCCTCCAATGAAAACAGTTTGGAAAATGACAGCTTTTTGTAACTTACCTATAGGGGCATAGAGGTGGAAAAAAGCAGCTGCAGGATCATTTTGTATCTTACAATCTGTACCAGCACAGGGAAATCATTCAGAGAAAGCAGAAGCAGTTAGCAGCCATGGTAATGTCTGTACACTTGCCACTGTTGTGTGGAGTCAGCATGAGAGGTTCTAATTATTCCAGGAAGAGCATGTGCTGTTACCTGCAACGCTCTGTCCTGTTTTGCTTGCTGTGGTGGGTGGACTCTTCATCCTGCTGTCATGCAGTGCTGCCCCTTGTAAAGCAGCACTGGGAGAGTCTGATTGCAGACCATGTGTGCGTGAGAAACATCCCCAAGACAGGAGAGGCATCTCATCCCACCATGGTTGTCCCCAGAGCTTTTATAGCATGAGACTGCTCAATAAACTCTTTCCCTTTTGTCCAGGTGTGTGGAGATGCTGATAAAGGAACAGATAAGGAGGTACAAGATAAAAATGGATGAAATAAATCAGCTGGAAGCAGCTGAAAGCATTGCTTTTCGAAGACTCTCGTTGCTTCGGCAGAATACGGTAAGTTTTGAAATAAACCACAGAACCACACCATCCAGCAGAAAGCATCCCCCTAACTCTTTGGGAGGGGTTGTGCTGCTTTTTTTTCCTGTCCACCCTATTTGGTAAGTCAAAGATTAATTGTGAGATGAGAAGAAAAGGGATTTGGACTTGCCCAAAACTGTAGGTGGCTGCTAAATATACAGCTGTACTGGAGTCTGTTTGATAAATAAAGGGTGCAGGAGTGGGGGTCTGTTCTTATAGTGGTCTAAATCTATTTCCATATAATTCAATCAGTAGGATTAAGATTGTAGAGTCTGTTGCATGGCAAAGGAGTTCCTTCACTCCAGAGATGGATGGTGGACAAAAATATGATGCATTCTATTAGGGCAAATATGCTTTTTTTGTGTTTATTGTACTGTTTCAAAAAAGCAAACACCACCACCACCTTTGACTGATCAGAAGTCACATTATAGTAAATTTGGTCTTTATCTCTCTCTAGCTCTGGCCTGTAAAACTTGGGTTTTCTTCCCCTTATGAGGGGATGCTGGTATGTACATTGCCTATGTTCAGAGTGCATGTTATTTTTTTTTCTCTTAATGGTACTACTGCATGACTAAACTTGCTACATGTGTTGTAACTTGGTTTTAAAAACTCTTGAACAATGGAGATTGCATGTGTTGGTGCAACTTTCTCCCCTGAATGCATGCAGTGCTGCTGACCCGTTCTGCCTTGGCTCTGGTATTTTATAGACATTCTGAATGTAACTTGTATTGGATGTAATAATTTGGCTTCTAATTAACTGCTAAAATTAAGGTTAGTTTGGCAAATCAAACTACTGTGCTTCAAAAAAGGTAACACAGACATCAGGTGAATAGAAAAATAATCTATTACCTTTTGAAACATTTGTATGAATAACTAACAGCTCTTCAATTCCATGAGCCTTTCATATGTCCTACTCATTTGTCTTCCACCTTGGAACTAGCAGACAGTCAGGACTTGAGTAGCTTCTTATGACCAATTCATAAAACTGTCTTGCAGAGTAAAAGCCCACAGATCAAAGGAAATGACAGTAGCAACTCAGAACTGGACTCACTGAATGAAGAAGAGGAAGTTTCTGAAGCTGATAACCGAGAAAAGGAGATTCTCATTGATCGCTTACAGTCGATAAAAGAAGAAAAGTAAGTCACAGCTTTGAAAACCCTTCATCTCTGTAGGTCATGCCCTTTTGCAGTTGGATTTAATACAGACAGCAAAGCAGCATACTTTTTTCACAGAATCATTAAGATTGGAAGAGGACCTCCAAGATCTTCTGGTCCAACCATCCCCCTACCACTGATATCACCCCCTAAAACCATGTCCCTAAATGATCTAGTTAATTATGTTCTGTAGGCCTTTATGAAGGTGAAAAGGAAAATGTAAAGGACTAGGCAAGAAAATTATTATGTAATGACTCTATTCAGGATGGTATACCTCTGAAAGATGTACTGCTTAAATTTGCTCATATCAGAGACGTTTCTAGAGTGCTATGCTCTCTTTTGATGTAGGGAAGATATAACTTATCGGTTACCTGAGCTTGATCAGCGAGGCTCTGATGAGGAAAATGTAGACTCTGAGACCTCAGCAAGCACAGAGAGCCTGCTAGAGGAGAGAACAGGACGGATGGATACCGAAGGTCAGTATTAAGGTAGTGTGTGCTTTTTTTTATTCTACATATTTCACTGCATACAGCCAGCCAGGTGACCAGATGTTATCTGGTCACAGCTGCTTATATCGAATTACACTTTCATGCTTTCAGTGTATTTTTTCTTTAAAGGAATTACACTTTCTGGATTACACTGCCGTGCTCAGAGCTCCAATATGCCTGCCAAAGACATTTGCAAAGTGCCTTCTCTTTTGCAAACCTATTCAAGCTCTTCCTCTGCATCCCTGGCTTCAAGACGCAGACTATCTTTAACGCTGTCCAAGATTAAAGTGCCCCGTCGAACTCCAGTGATGCCAACAGCAAATATAAAGCTTCCTCCTGGGATTTTCAAGTGTACAGAATCTCAGGGAAGGATTTCAGCTAATGAAGAGTCTCAAATAGTGGTGAAACGAAGGGAGCAGCCAGCAAGGCGAACTGATAAAATCCACTCTGTATACATTGCACAAGGGTCTGCAGTGGCCCACGCTCAGGAACTTTTAGATGAATATGAACCAACGGCAAAAGTAAAACGGAGGTTTTCGGACCCTTACTCCCACATTCCCTGTACAGATGAATGAAATACTTAAGCTGTCTGGATTTTCAAAAGTTGACTGCAGCTTTGTTTTTAACCCTTTGGAGGCTGTGGACTTTTCATGTTCTTTTAAGTGGCTGCTGGGGAGACAGCCTGGAAACATACAGTACTGTAAGGGTTAAGCAAGGTTGTTTAAAAGAAATATGCTTCACTTTAAATTAAAACCCTGCAAGGAAGTAAAACATAAAACTTACGTTGAGTAAAATACATGGATTGAGTGTACAGGAAAAAAAAAAAAGTCCCCTGATTCTGCTGCCGTGCCTTTTTCCATTTGCCTTACAATGGACTCTAATGGGACCAACAGTGACTTTGCGTCAATGTGTGTTGCCTTGATTTTTTTATGTTTTTATGACAACTTTGTGTGGTTTACAAAACGGTTAATGTTGTAATAGCCTTAACGGAGACCAAAATATATAAAAACTTTTATTAATACATTGCACTTTTTAAAAATACGTGTTAGTTTATCAATGTTCTTTTGCCAGTACCTGCCTTGCTTAGTGAACAAGTTATTAGATAGGAAGTCACTGCTTTGACTTGCTTTTTGTCAGCGCTTCAAACCACGGTGGGAAAGCTCTCCACGCAGGGGAAGCACTAATAGCAAAACTGGTGTCACCATGAAGTATTTTGGTGCCCTTTGAGCTAAATGCACACTCCAGCAAAGACCTTGTGCTGTGCAGAGCTGTCTCAGCCCTTCACAATTCACATCTGTGTGGTCAAATCCCTCAGGGCAAAGCGCAGTAATGCATAAAACGCTTTAAAGCTGAGCGCCATGTACACATTGTTGTGGAATTTGTCTGAAATCCCTGATGCTAGGTGCTGCTCCTCTGAGAGGGAAAAGCACTCCTGCGGAGGCTGTGTCGATGCCACCCCACTGGGTCTGAGCAGCAGCAGCCTGTGTGGATGCGTGGGGGCGTTTGTTGGTTTAGGTTTGGGATTTTTATTTTTTTTTAAATAGAAACATGCTGAGATCTTTCCAACTCGCCGCCCCTCCCCGCGCCCCGCCCTAAGATGGCACCTCCTCCCGCCCCGCCCTAAAATGGCGCCTGCCTTCCGGGGAGCGGCGCTGAGGCGCTTTCCGGTGGCCCCGATCCGCCATGGCGGCGACGCGGCTGGAGCTGAACCTGATGCGGCTCTTGAGCCGCTGCGAGGCGCTGGCGGCGGAGCGGCGAGACCCCGAGGAGTGGCGGCTGGAGAAGGTGAGGCGCGGCCCGGCCGTCCAGGGTCAGCGCGGCGCGGGGCGAGACCGGCCGGGAAAAGCGGGCGGCCCAGGAGCCCCTCGCCCCTCAGCAGCACGGTTCGCCTTCTCGAAATAAACTGAGGTAGTGGGTGTTTTATAGCGTTAAAACTTAAGCCTTCCTCTCAGGCGTGCTGCAGCCTCTGCCAGGCAGAATGTATCTCATTAATGCTGACAACTAAAAACCTTTTTCTCCCCAGTATGTGGCTGCTCTTGAAGACATGCTCCGAGAGCTGAAGAAGCAGTCCAGGTGAGATGCCCTTTGAAGACCTGAGTGTCCCGCACTGCCAGTGGTCTCCTACCTGTAAGCCAAATGTACCCTCAAGCACCAGGAATATGTACGCTTCCCTGTGGAGATACCTGTCTGTTAAGGGGAAATAGTGTGTATGCAGCAGGCACAATCCAGCACCACGAGGAGCTTTGCAGCTCAGTCATGGTTGCAGACACTCTCCTTCATAGAATCATAGAATGGCTTGAGTTGGAAGGTACCTCAAAGATCATCAGGTCTTGGCCTCACGCAGTGTTCTTGCACCTCTGGGCATGCTGTGGCCTGAGCCATCAGCATCCATAGTGCCCTGGAAAAGGTGACTCGCGGGGGGTTGCAGGACTGTTCCCAGGTTGAGGCTATTTCTTCTTTGAAGAACCATGTGCTGTTTTGTTTTATTTGAAAAGTTACCTAAGTAATAGAAAGTGCTGAGGCTTACAGGTTCTCATAGTTGGTTTTTTTTTTCAATTCTAATAGTAAGCCTGCCCCAGAACTGCTGAATGAATACTCTCGCAAAGTGGACTTCCTAAAGGGACTTTTAGAAGCTGAAAAATTGGTAAGATATATTAGTTCAGCTTGAAAAGACTTTAAAAGTATTCTCCACCGATTTTCTCCTTGTCAGCTTGTTTCTATGTTTCCTTTTATCTTATATCTCAAAATAACACTTGTTTAAAATCTGATCAGGTACTCCCTAATAAAATATGAATGAATATATTGTATTTTGTTAAAAGGGGGTATTGTATGAATTCTGAAACTTCTTTCTTACTTTTCTAAAAAACATAGAATGCATCTTGCCAATACCTTCTATGCTTCTTTGATGTGAAATCTAGGGGCGGGTACTGTCTGTTAGGCCTCATACCTCTTGCACATTACCATGTGGATCTGGAGAGCTACGAAATACTAATAAGCTGATGCTGTCAGTGCTGTTGTTCACATTGACTTCACTGTTTTGTGTGAAGCAGCTGTGGAAGTGCTTCCTTAATATGTTGGTCGCATATCTAGGTGGCCTTGCACTGCAGGATGTGATGTTTGTGACTTTTTTTCATTGCTGCTGCTTACTTATAGAGTTCATCAACTGAAAAGGCACTAGCAAATCAGTTCTTGGCCCCTGGACGTACACCTACAACGACCAAAGAGAGAACCCCAGCTACCAAAACGGTTCATCTGCAGACAAAAGCTCGTTGCACAGGCAAGATGAGGAGTGAGCTGCTTGGTACAGTATGTTTTGGTGCTGCTGCTTCTTTACTGTTAGTTTATAGATTGTCTTGTTGCATTCAGGTGCCTTTGGTGGCTATGCCTCTGGTGTGTCCTAGGCTGGGTGGGGAGTCACCATTATTTTTGGTTTGGGCACAGGCACTGTGCTGCCCTTGGAGGTCTTTGAATACGTTACAAGCATTTTCACTTGCCCGCTGTAATCTGTGTTTTGTTTCTCTTTCTGCTTTCCAGGATCCCTTGGTTATCAGTGGTAAGTTTAATCTCTTGTTCTTTTGAACAGTAGTTGACTTGAGTCTTACAGGGAAAGAAAGAGGAAGATCAGGTATTAGATATTGGCCAAAGTGTACTTTTAATTTAGTGGCTTGCTTCTTTTCAAGATCGAAGATGAGAGGAGGAAACAAAAAAAACATACAACCATTTAATAGGTGAAAGCGTAAGCACTCTTATCAGTGTGGTAGAAGGGATTTGCAGGAACCTATTTTTCCAGAATTCATGCCAAAACAGGTGTTCTAATTATAGCATTAGAAAGGACAGTTTATGTTTACTGTTGCCCCTGTTCTCTACTGCTCCAAGCAAATTACGTGACCGTAGCAGCTCAGAGTAGGTGTTGTTCAATTCCTCTGAAACATGCAGCCATGTTATTCATGTAGGGAACCGGTAGGAATTAATTTGTGGTTTCCATAGCTACTGTTACAGTGGCTGGAACTAGGCCAATCTAACGTGTCCTGAAAGAGAACACCAAGAAAAAGAACACACGGGCTTAAACCATGCCCTCAGGGATATGATTCATCTGTTTTTTTTTCTGTCAACCGAGCGTGTGATCTTATGAGTTCTCTTTTCCCTGTGGAAAGCAGGTAGGCATTTGAAATTCATATTCCCTAGCGTAGAGGGTCAAGTGGGATTAAATCCTTGAACATCCGAAAATCCCTCGCAGAGAACTTGTTTCTTCAGCCTATGATTGCATGGGATTTTATAGTATGCCAAAACACAAATTTTACTTGTTTTCCAGATTCTGAAGAGTTGAACATAAGGAAGCGGAAGTAAGTCAAAATTTCTCGTTCTGATGCTCTGTGCTTTGAGAACTGCTTTGCCAATGACCTTTAAATCACAAACACACTGCCATTCAGGTGAAGTGCCTGTTGGTAGAAACCTAAATATAATGACCAGCTGATATGCATGTTCTTGTCTCGTCAGAGTTGTGGAGTCTGGGGAAACTCTGGGAGATCAATCCACAAGAAAGTACAAATTCCAATCTGTTTTTCCTTGTGCTCTTGCAGAGGCCTTGTGTCTGATGAGAAGCAGTCAGCAGTTGAGCTGGATGCGGTGTTACAGCACCACCAGGACATGCAGGAGAAGTTAGCTGAAGAAATGCTAAGTTTGGCTCGCAGTCTCAAAAACAACACTCTGGCTGCGCAGAACGTGATAAAACAAGATAACCAGGTAGTGCACGTTACAGTGCTAAACTCATTTTTGCATCCTAGAAGGTTAAACTGCAACTATAGTAAAAACAATAGCTGTAACTTGCTTCCAGATTAGATTAGAGTGGGGAGATTTGCAGGCAATATGTCTGCTTCTGTAGTGTAACTGAACCTTTTCTGTGTTGTAAGAAACGGTGGTGAGAACTTTCAAATCGGAATGCCTGAAACTGAAAGGGTTCTGACTCCAGGAGCTGGTAAGCTTCTGTAAATGATATGATATTTGGAACTGCTGGTACTTGACTTTGAAAACCAGAACTCTTTAAAATAAATTAAATCCATTTGTAAGGACCTTGTTTTTACAACTCAGTCACAGGTAGTACAGTCATCCCCACATGATAAGAGTTCTCACCATTCAGGTTTGCCAGCAGCATTTCATCTAAATCCTGGGCAAGCTTAGTGCATTTTATTGCCTGTGTATGTCATCTGATACACCATTTGTTCTCTTTGCCCCCCAGACACTATCGCATTCTCTCAGGATGGCAGACCAGAACTTTGAGAAGCTCAAGGATGAATCTGACCGCCTTGAACAGCATGCAAAGAAATCAGTCAACTGGCTATTATGGATAATGTTAATTGTAGTTTGTTTTATATTCATCAGTATGATTCTCTTTATCAGAATTTTCCCAAAACTAAAATGATTTTTTAAAAACTGCCACAAGTGTAGTTGAAAGGTTCAACTGGTGTGATAACTGTCAGTAATCAATTTTTTGCCACCTGTCATGGCCTGAAAGAGGCTGTCCAAGGTCTACCCTTGCATCTTTCTTGTGCAGTCAGTGGATTCGGTGAAACCATGGGGAGCATTTTCTGTGTTTGGATACTTGGTTCCTTTTTCTACTTAGTTGATAGTGCCTACTGAGGAAAGAACAGAGATAAAGATAGCAATTTACACTGAGCTCTGAACAAGTTTCTTAGCAGATAGATACAGTCCTCTCTTTTTAATGTGGTTGTGGCAAACGTTATGACTCCTGTAAAAGGCATTTACTCAATAGGAATATAAATAGCGCCTAGGTGAAGTCTTTAAAATTGTTTTCTTTTTTTTTTTTTTACCGCTTTACTGTACTGAACTAGGATCTTGCTGCCAACAGGATATTTAATTATGAGGTTGTGTACATATACAGCTGTAGGGTGTAGGAAAAGAACGCTGCTATTGAGTTGCTGGCCTGGCTTGGATTCAGAGTGTGTCGACAGGTAAAATTATTCTCAGGCTCACCTTCTTCCCAGATCAATGTTTGTTTTTGCAGTCGTCTTCAGTTTAGGAGGGCTGAATTTGCATGCAGTTGCAATGTTTGCTCCCCTTTTTGTATGCACAAATGTTCTCGCTCAGCGGCAGTTATGTTGATGCTCTTGCATCAAGAAAACACTGTGACCCTGGCACTGTAGAACAGTACACACAGTACTCTGCATATGGTATAGGCCTCACCTGTACAAATATTTTTTCACTGTAAGAGGAAGGCAAGGGAAGCTGGTATCTTCAAGACAGAAATAAAAAGAAGAAAAAACAGTCAGCCACTACCATTTGAGACAAATTATTCTGGTCAGGAGTTTTCTTGTCAAAGCAGTATTTTTTTTTTAAGAGATTACTGCAAGAAAGTAAAGATTGAAATAAACGAGAGAAAAAATTTTGAAAACTTCAATACTGGAAAAAAAATAGAGCCTGCAATAAAGGTTTCCTGTAACAGTTTAAGAGCCATTTTCGGGAGCTTGTAATAAGATAGAAGCAAACCTGGAGCGTTAATCTGCAAAATGTTGCTGTTTTCATGCATACACTGTTTCACATTGAGGAAGAAAAGAGCAGTCCATGACTCCAAAATGTTTTTTTTTTTGCCATTTCTATTGCTGTCTTTAACCACTAGATGGGGTATTTTAGGCTTTTCTGTTTGGTCATCACAGCAGCCCTAGGCAAAAGGAAGGTGAGGGAAAAGCTCTGTTTGTCACAGCTGATTTCTGATGAAAATTCAGCTGCTGCTTTGAATGTATCCCAGTAAAGGGGACACACTGTTTCAGAATTGCTTTTCGCTCCTTTCAAAAACATTGTGTTAGTGAAGACAATTAACAATTTTATGGAAAGTATTTTTGTTCATTTAACAGCATGCTTCCAATTTATTATGCCAGACATTTATAATTACCAAATGAGTGATTATACAACAAAGTACAGCTTTTTATTTTAGCTACTTATCTGTGTGATAATGCTGATTCCATTCCATAAGCCTATTACTTACCTTCAACTTAATAGAAATTTATAGTTGTAGCAATCCATTTATGGACGTTGCTACTTTATAGTTCATGAAAAACTTCTGGGAAATGTTTGACTTTTCACTGTGCTTCGTTAGTGAATCCTGGGTCACCAAACTATTTTTGAATTCTAATTGTTTACTACTTTGCCCGCAGGCATTTCAGTGCTGAGCTGTTCTTTTACAGCAGAGGTTGAATGCACAACTGTAATTTTTTGTGTGAGATAGTGGAATGATACAACATTAATCCTTCATCGTTGTCTATAACATTTCCCCTTTAATACTTGAAATAAACTTGTTTTTTTCCAGCTTGCAAAAGATGTGGTGCTTCATTGCAGACAAGTTTAAAGCTGAGTTTTGCTACTGACCACGTAACTTTTTAGCGCTTCTAAATTAGGAGCTCAGTTGAAATGAGCCGAGCTGGAAGGGAATTACCAGTGGTAGCTTGCCCCCAGGAAACATTTAGCCCTCCAAGTCAGCAGCAATTCCTTTACAAAGAAGAAAATCAGCTAGTTTAGAAAATCAGTTCAGAAAGAGATACATTTAACTTTTGACCATTGACGTTTCGTAGGTGTTTGTTGTTTTGATGGATGAACTGCCGGAACGGAGATTGAATTCCGTAGCTACTGACACCTTTTGTGATATCTCGCATGACCATTGAGCATAGTGCCTCCAGCACTGCGCTGAGCTGCTGGTTACCTCTGACCCAGTGGAAGAATGTTACCTTCTGCACTGGCAAACCAAACGGATTAATTGCCTCAGTGGCCAGCAATCTGCCTGCGCACAATGACTGCTTTGTCAATTGGCAGTTGCAGCCTTTGCTTTTCTTAAGTTCATTTAGTAATTATAGTAATTCAAAAACACTTTGAAGATTTGTGCCAGTAGTATTTAGAACAAACAATCAGTCATGGCTTTGCGACGTTTCATAGATGGAGTGATAGTTTTTTATTTTTGACTAACGTATGGGTGGTGGTTGTATGATCTGTGACTTCAGACCTCAGCTCAGTTTCACAGCATGGGGCTCAGATGTGCTTCTCTTCACAGGATAATGTTATATATAGAAATGGCTTTCAGAGAGTTGCAAACATTGTGAAGTGAGAATTGCCTAACTTTCCCAAAAGCTTGGGAAATCCAAATGGAGAGATGTTTATCGGGCATAGGGCTGGGCCTTGGTTGGCTTCTTGGCAGACTAGCTACTTTCAGGCAGCAAGTAAAAAAATAATAATAATGTTTTAGAGACTTGGGTCATGTCAGGCTGGTAAATGCAGTGTTTCGGAGACTGGCAGCAACAGTAACTACGGGTCACTCCGAGCTTTTCTGGCAAACATTCCTGGTGACAGACTCTTACATATGATTAAGCTGTGTCTTCAGACACAGCTGGGTTTGATAATTTGGAAGGATTTTCAGAGTAGATAAGATGTCAGAAAGGATTCACGAATGGTAGGAGCAGAATACTGTATAGAGTGGTTCCTATGGCTGGGTAATTTCTAAGCTTGTTTTGCACATATGCTTCCTTGGCTTTATTTTACAAAGCTTCTGTGTATCAGACTTCATAGGTTGTGAGCAGCTTTCTAAAACTGCCAGCTACTCTGCTAATGGGGGTATTTAGTAAAAGAGGAAAGTGGGGACAGGTGAAGGTCTGTTTGTGACTGCTCGTCGTGTGATACTGGACCAGTCACCTCCATTCTTGTGCTCTCTGCTGCGAACCTGAAATGAAACCTCAAAATCAAAGTCTTACAATTAATAGTACAAGCATGAAAAAAATTGAAACCATAATAACATAGCAGATAGGAACAGAAAATAATAATCAGATCTCTTGGTCTACAGCAGAGTGCTGATGCCATTCCAGAGTCCTACAGCCCAGTGCAGGACTGGCTGATAGTTCTTGTCCTGATCTGCCACATTGCTGAGGCTTGGTGTGCGCTCACTGTGTGTTCCCACTGAACAAGAGTGACATTAAAAAACAACGAAGCTAAATCAATACCACCTGTCACATGAGACCACTGTGACATTTCTGGCACGAGCGCTACCTCCTAATAAGAGATGGAAGTGGGAAGCAGCAGCAGCTAGTGAATAATGGATTAGATATGCTTGATTTGTAACATTTACAAAGAAAGGGTGTGTCTCCTAGCTACAGAACAAACTGGTTATCAAAACGGGAACTCGAAGTTCTGTGTCTAAAATGCAAAACGTTTGATAAAGCAGTGTGAAGCATTGAGTTATGGTTTGCTGAACCCTGCTATGCTGCCCAGAGGGCTGTCCCTCCAATTTTGACTTGTGGATTAGCAAGAAAAAAGTGCATTAATAAAAAAAAAAAAGTGAACTCTAGATTAGAACTGGTGTAGCCAGTTGGTCGCCTGGGGCACGGCATGCCCATACTATGTATTCGAGTGACGCTGCTGCAGCCACTAATTTGCACGTGGCTGCTGATAGAGAACAGCATGCCTGGCAGCAGTGGCGTAGGTTGTGCAAACTAGATGCGGGGTTGGCTTAGGTGTGCTGTGAGGAGCTGTAGGAAAGAATGGTGGAGAGGCCGGAGGGATGTGAAGGCCAGCTGGGTACCCGGCTGCTAGGCAGCTGGGCTTGCTAATGCAGGTTACCAGCACTGACTTGTGGTTGTACCAATAAAGAAAAATCTCGTTGAATAATTTGATGCTGAATCAAAACGAAAATTTTCTGACAAGGAATGGAAAGCAAATTGAATATTGCATCTGCTTCTGTGACATCCAAAATTCAGGCTGGATAGAAACTGAGGATAAAACAGGGCAGCATTGCAGCAGGCCATGGAGTGCTGCGATTTCCTCTGCATCTTTCATCTCCAGTTTCTTTGAACTGATGTGGCAGAGAGATGCCCTCTGCCACTTTCACCTTAAGCAAAGGTTGTATTTGCTAATATAACAATGGAATTGTCCAGAAGGATCTGACAGAGTTTCCTGTTTCAACACTAAAAAAAAAAGGGACTTCTGTCCTTAGCACGTAAAGTGACCGGACCTTCATCCTCTGAGCTTTCTCCCATCGAGAAGAGAGCGTTCACTTATCGGATTTGGTGTGGACGGAAGGAAGGGTAAGAAAGGAACTTTGTCAATCCATGACGTGAAATATTTTATATTAGGAGATTTGGCAAATAGTTCTGTGTGACTCTAAACAGGATGAGATAAATTTTCCAAGGTCAGCTCTCCTGTATTCTCATCTTTTGGGCTAGTCACTTAGAAGTAAATTCTGTAACCTTTACAGCAACATCCTGCCGGTGATGCAGAGACTTAGCTATTGTTGGCTTCAACAGCAGCTCTTCTGCATCTTCAAAGGACAGGAGGCTGAATAATGTGTATGCTGCATGGTGAGAAACTTGTGAGCAGGGAAGTATGTTTGATGAATCAATTTTATCCAATAAAAATAAGGCAACCTGAGCTGGATTCTATGTGGACCCCTTTTCTTCCCTAACTTCTGTGGGTAACTGTTCACCTAGGTAATTGGAACCTGTTCGTAAGAAACGTTGAATGGTGAATGAAGCAGAAAGTGATAACTCTGACTCTTAGCTCTGCCTTCTGGCTTGCTGCTAGGCTTTGGGTCACTGAACTAGTTTTCAGCTATTTTGTTCTTAAAACAGAATTACTACCCGTGTACCTTCTTGTAAGTCTTCTTGGGTGGAAAGCTTTGTGTTCCTTGAATATTCATAAACTGACTAATTAGCATGGAACTTTAAGTACTCTTGTTTGGCTAAAACAAAAACAAAAAGGCAGTTCACCCAAACACAGACGTCTGCAGTGCTTGGTTCCGGTGTATGTTTCATGAGAAAAAGATGTTTTGTTTTCAGGCCATCGAGCTTTCAGCAAGCTCAGTATCTCGGCAATCTGGAAGCCAAGCTGTGTTATCTCTCCACACGTAGTTGCCAATACAAGGATGTGACAGAGCTCCGAGGGCAGCGTGCAAAGACTGTTGTATTCGGTATGTCCGCGCTGCTGCAGACAGCAGGCCCTGGAGATAAGGCTTTGAAGAACTGTCCTGTTGGTGCCTAAACAGCTTGTCCTCAGCTTTGTTAACGTGAACAGGGGAAAGCTAAATAGGGATGGTGATAAAGCAAGCAGTCTCAGCCCTCTCGGAAGGTTGGGAGTAAGGTTGAGCCAGTTTACGATGAAGTCATCTTCCATACTCAATGCAAGCCAGCTCACTCGTGCAAAAGTGGTTCGTTTTCTAGGGATGTTACTGCCTGGGGTGGGCTTCCAAGGACTTCAGGTCCTAACAGCATTGATCTGGAGGGGCTGGGATCTGGTTAGAATGTCAGCACAGTTGGGCTGGTTTGACACGGAGGCATTCGGAGGGCAGGGTGGCATGCCTTCCAGCTTTTCAGTCTCAGAAAAGGAAGCTTGGGACACGGCTGCAGAAAGATTGTTTTCAGCCTTTGTGGACTACAGTAAACCATGCATGTAGAATGCAAAAAAAAAAAAAAAAAAAAAAACCTAGTTCAAGGTTTGGTCCGATTTTTTGGGGGAGGGAGAGGAGAAGACACGTCAGTGGGGGACGAGGGATAACAATATACGTCAAAGTACTTCTTCTGTACTTCAGGCTGTACCAGATGTGTCATGTTAAAATAACAATCTGAAACAAGTGTTGTGCATGATAACAACATGCCCGTAGCCCTTGTCTATTGTATTCTTGTTAATTTGTTAATAAGCAAAGGATAAGGGCCTGCATTTTTTTTTAAAGCGGTGAAGGCCATGGTTTGGAGGTCACTGACCCTGCAGACATTGTGCACCTTTATGAAAGGAGATGCTAGGCATACAGCTGTATTTTGCTGTTTATCTGGTTTGTTTGTATCTTTAGTCTGTCCTGTGATTCGTGGCAGCTGTGAAGTAACTGTAGAGCAAAGATGAATAATGGGACAGTTTTCTGGGGGGATTTCAAAAGAAACAAGGCTTTTGATGGGGCCTGTAAACTTACAGCATTATCTCGTGATGTACTGCTTTCACGCTGTACAGTATTTAAGATGTTTATTATGTATTATCTCAGCTGAAATTCCAAAGAAGGCAAAAAAAAAATGAAGTATGTTTTTCAGAAAAACACTACAACAGCGGACATTTTGGGTTCCAGCTCTGAAAGTACCATAAAAATTTTGTCACACTGATTTTCTAAATAGTGTAAAAGGGAAAAGACCGCCTTCCAAATGCACTGGGGATTCCCATAGACACAAATAGTAACCTGGCTAGTACTTTTTGTACATTTTGGTAAATTTTGTCCTACAAAAAATATTCTTTACCTCATGCAAGTGTACACTGTTCAGGTATTGTAATTCTAGATCTCTTCCTGTATCAAAAAATGTTGAAGGTCAGAAAAGACAATATTATTTCAAAGTTCCATACCCATGTTCTTTGGCTTCTCTAGCAGTCTGTTCTTATGAGATTTAAGTAAGGAACTGACAAAAATAGTCTTTGTGGGGCCTAGTAGATGGATAGTGTGATTCTGTGAAGACTCTATGTATTTATTTTTTTAGGACGATTCAGAAATGAATCCCCAAAAGTTTGTGTCACAGCTCTTACACATTTCTCACTGCTTATTTATAAGTTATTTTAACTAAAACATAAAACATATGTGGAGGGGAGAAAGAACTGTTAATGTTGTTTAAGAAAGGAGTTGTATTTAATATATCAAACTTGTGATTTTTAGTAGATTTTCTTAAATTGGAAGTTAGAGAAGATCACGAACTGTAGCTATTAGAAAAAAAACTACCAAACAGGTGCTGGCTTAGTTTCCTAGAGCCCACATTGCTACTGTTGGTTTATCTGATTGCAAAACTAGTGTACTGTAGCATGATGAATATGTAGCAGTGACTGTATGGGAAAGATACTGGAAAGATTGCACACTGATGTTCTTAATCAGTAATTAGAAACTAAAAATAGTATTTTAGCGAAAGATAATAAATCTGTAGCCTTTAATCCTCCTGTGCCAATCTGTAAGCTGATATCATTATTACATGAAAGGCAATGAGAACATAAGTGAGTAAGCAAAAGTAGGTTGCTATTACAGTCACATTATAAATTCCACATAGCCCAAACTGTCTCGTTGATGTTTGGCTCTCTCTGCTTTATGCAAAGTCTATAGTTATAAGGCAGGTTAATTTGCAAGAACAGAACGCGTACTTTTGGTGTCTGTTTCCATTCCTTTGCTGTCCTTACTTCCTGGAGCACTCTTTAGAGAAATGAGTTAAGTTCTGAGTCTCCTATGCACCTGTGAGTTGTAAGTAGAAGGGAACATTTGAGAAAATGGCAACAAGAAAATGTGTTCCCATGATGGCAGTTGCGACACACCAACAGGCTCAATCAACAGCTAATGTGCTGTGCAGATACACATTGTCTCTTGCTATAATAATCACAAGAGAAGGCATCCCCACTTAAACAGGGCCCTTTCATCTAAACATTTAAATACTTTGCAAATGCTAAGATGTAGTTATTGCTACACAGGTACCATCACAGTTGATATTGTTTATGCTGAAGTGATTCAGTAGAATCAGGCCACTGACCTTATTCCATCCAACTGGGAAATCTCAAAGAATGTCAGCGTGAGCTATACTAAAACAGCTGTGATTTCATACACCATTCCTCCTCCCATTCACAACTATGTAATATCCCTGTGGCAACTGTGGCAATTCTTTAAATGGAAAAGTAACGCAAATATTTCAAATGGTGCAAACTCTCTTAAAGCAGTTCAGTGTCCAGAAACTGGAGCCAAGGCAAAGTGCTGGTGCTCCGCTCACCCGTAGCCTGCCTAATGGTCCACTGAGCAAGAAATGCAATACAGAAGTGGGATTTGTTCAAAGCTGATGGTGTGGCAAAGATTTGAAAGACAACTATATTTACCAAGTGCTTTTGAATGAAAAAAGCTTTATTCCTCCAGTTTATATAACTCTATCTCCCAGAAATGGGTGAAAGCAAACGCCAGGTAAAATTACTGGAAGGTGCCAGGAAATGTACTGTAATGGCTTAGTGCAACTACAAAGCACAGATGACTAAAAAAAGGAGGAAAATGAATCAGACGCCGAATCCCCCTGGAGAAAGGGGCTGAAATGGCTAACCCTGAACACGGGCTCTTCACAGCTGGGCCCCCTTTCCTCACACAGAACTACCCTGCCAAAAACCAGCCAAATTTTTACCTCCAGCCCCCCAAAATCGCCTTTTTCCCCCCCCGAGCCGGGCTGCGGGGCCGTCCCCGGCCCCCGTTCCCTCAGCGCCGCGGCCCGGCAGGTGGAAGCCGCCGCCGCCGCCGCTCCTCCCCCGGCCCGTCCCGTCCCCTGCCCGGCTCCGCGCCGCCTCTTGCCGCCGCCCCGCTCCTCTCCCAGCTGACGGGGGCAGCCCCTTGTTTACCGGCCAGGGCAGGCAGCCGCCAGCCCGGCCTGCGCTGCGAGGCGGCCGCCGCACCCGGGACCGGCAGGGAGGAGCACGGGGCCGCCCCGCTTCCTCGGCCGGCCGCTATTAAAGGGGGGGGGTGCCCCCGGCGGGTCTCTCGCCGACGATGCGAAGCCCGGCCCGGCCCCCGCGCCCGCCCCGCGGCCTCTGATTCGCCCCAGCCGGGACGCGCCGAGCCGCGGCGGCCGCAGCGACGCGGGCATGGCACCGAGAGGAGCGGCGGTGGCGGCGCTGGCCGGGGCCGTGGTGCTGCTGCTGGCGGCCTGCTGCGGCCGCAGCCGCGGGGAGAGTGAGTAGGGGAGCGGGGGCGCGGCCTAGGCGGGCGGCGGGGGGCCCCGGCCGCGGCCCCGTCGCCGTGAGGGGGCGGGCGGGCGGCTCGGTCCCCGCCGCCAGCACCCTTTGGACCTGGCGAGCGCCGCCGAGCCCAGGCCGCGGTGGTGTGGGGACGGCGGCCGGGGCGGCTCGGTCGGGGCCTGCGGGTCCCTCTGGTGCCGGAGGGAGGGGAACGGGGTCCGGAGCTCTCCCCCCGGGAGCGGCTCGGGTGACCTTCAGGGCTCGCTGGGGTGTTTTCGGCCCCAAAGTGCCGAGGGGCCGTGAGGGGGCGGGGGGGGGGGGCTCGGAGGCGGCCGAGATTGGAGCGGGGAGGGCAGGACGGCGGCTGGAAGGGCTTGGGGCCCCCGCTGGGTGCCCGGGTTGCCGTGGTGTTTACTCACGGGCACGCCGGGAACCTCCGGCTCCGCCGCTCGGCTGTTTCTCCAGACGCTGAGGGTGTCAGGGTGCTGCCCCTGCCCGGGCTGCCCTCCTCTGCCTGGCCCCCCGGCCGCAGGGAAGGGCATCGCTCCCCTCCCCGGCTCCTGGGGGGGAACAAGACGCTGGCTGTGGCTCCCTGACACTTCTCTTTTAGGCTGGTTTCAAAACGGGCTCCAGTTTCAGGAGGCTTGTAGCGTGGCGAGGCTTAGAGTTGGGAGGTTTTGTCATTAACCGCAGGAATACTTGTAGGTAATCTTTCAAATCCACAAGTATTAAAGGGGGATAAAGCTCAAAGGTAGGGATCTGTGCTTGAACAGCGACTTGTAAAATGCAAGGCGGGGATCTAAAGATGGTGAATTGGAGGTGGCGAGCTCATGAAATTAATGGCTGATGTGAGTTTAAGCCTTAGGAGCTGTTTTGATGGGCTGTATTGAATAAACTTCCTTAAGAAACTGCTCTAGTGAGAGGTTTTAATGTTGGATGATGATTATAGTTGTATTTTTTTTTACTATAAGGAACATATTTATTTAAAGAGAACTAACTGGATCCTCAAATTGTCTATCCTGTAGCCCATCCTGTAGTCTGTCTGTTAGCTTTCCCACCAGAAGAGGCCACAGCAAGAGAATTCCGTCAAGTGCAGATGAGGCAATCCTGAGCGTTTTCAAAATGGGGATGATACTGAGAGAATAAAGCAGGGCGTACCTTTGAGACAGCCTTGTTTTTTCCAGCAATCTGACAAGTTACGTATTTCAAAAACACCTAATTCCTACCTCATACAACGCTGTTACATTAGAAGCCTTTAAAAGAGACTGTGGATATGTTTTTAATTTGGGAGGGTAAGTTATAGCTGGCAAGCATGTACAAACCCGCCCATCACCGACAGAGGAATGGAGAAGGTAGTTGACATATAGCACTAATAATAAATCCATACACAACTTTAGTCCAGCAGTTCCTAATTTGAAAACATTATTATTACCACCACACTGAAGCTTTTTATTTATTTATTTACTTACGTGCTTAAAAGCATATTCTGCCTCTTTGGTTGCAAGTGTGAGTACGATCGTAACTGCTTAATCTGCTGTATTGCTGCGCGGTAGGAAAATAGGCTCTACAATTTATGGATGGAGAGACAGGAGCGATGTACAGGACATAAAAGCAACATCTGGGGTGGAATATTTTTATATCATTCACACAACACGGATACTTTTCAAAGTATCTTACACACTGTTTGGACAATAAGTTCCCTAATTCAAAAGGTTTTCAGCTACTTTGATGTTTGACTCCATTTTCTGAGAATGATTAGATCATACAGCACCACAGCGTGGATTGAAAACAACACGCTAACGTGGAGGCCTGCATCAGAGTGGCTGGAAGGGTAAATGCATGCACAATAGTTGCATAAGTAAACAAGTTGTTCCCTGAGCAACGGAACTAATGAAGTCTGCTTTCTTGGAGATTTGCGTCCTGCATTCAGTACAAGCGTGCCCCATGATAACGCTGCACTCCAGTGACAATGTTCCCTGAGCTCTGAGCCTAACCGTGATATTTCTTGTGCCATGTATCTTTCTCTTCCCTTTACTTGTTTTAGGCAAAGCCGGTGTTCCTCTCACATCTGCTAAGATCTGGGGCAAAAGCAGCGTATAGTGTGTTGAACAGGCAAACTGGATGGAGGGTTTCTTCACTCTTGATGCTGACTTTTGATGGAGATGCTGAGGGTTTTCCTCCTTAACCCATCCCCAGTTTTCGCGTGTTTGGGAATCCTATGCGTGCGTGCTCTCTTCCTCTTTTACGTTTGACTTAGTCGGGTTCAGACGTGGCTGAGAGGAGTAGAAGCAAGGGTTAAGGAAAGGAGACCAGACCTGCTCACAACATGAAGGTGGATACGTCTTTTTTAGTTAAGAAAAGCAGGTTTGGCTTTTTTTTTTCTTTATCACTGTGTAAACATAATGCAACTTCTTGAAATAAATCTCACACATGACTCACACAGCAGTTCATTAGTTGTGGTATTCAGGGTGGGATTTACCTCACCTGGTCTTAGGCATCTATCAAAGGAGCAATATACTTTGGTCTCCTTTTGTAATTAGTAGAAAGCTAATCAATACTGTCACTAGAGGTTAGAGTATGCTTCCTTCTCTTCTAAACTCTTCACCTGAAGCTGGTCATTGTACTTGCATGCTGTTGCTGGTGGTGGGAGTTAGAAATCTAGCTGAGTTCCCTGTGCTGAAGTTAGGTGGGACAAAATCCACTTTTTTCTCCTTTAGTAATAGCCTTTTAAAATCGTTTGCCTCAGTGTTGTTATTTCTGATTCATACGGAGTTCTTTTGTCTGCTCATAAACGCATTAAGAAGCTGGTCTCTTAAGTTTTAACATTGAGAGATTCAGTGTAGAGTGAAATGTTGCTCCTGGGAGTTTAAAGTAGGAAGAGTAGCTGCAGCAGGGCAGTGTCAGAAGCAGGCAATGACCACGTCCACCAGCCGCCCCAGGGTGACCTCGCTATTTTAGAGGGAGGCAGTGCATTCACTGAATAGCCTGCAAAAGCCCACAGGCTTTCTGGCGGTCGATTTTTGGGGTGGCCGTTTCGTAGAACATAAGTTATGTTAATGTTGACAATCAAATCCCAAAATCTGCTGGCACTGACCTCTGCTCATCGCTCTGATGGATCTCCCGTGGTCCTGGGATGCTGTCGTTCCAGCACTGTCCCTTCCAGTATCTTCGCTTGGAAGACACGGCAGCACGAGCCTTGTTTTTCACTAATGTTTTGATTTGAATGTGGAGAGCGTGACGTTATAGTAAACCAGGCTTTATAGGCAGACTGGGAGGTTATGTATGCTTTTGGCATTAAAGAAAGCAACCTCCGTGACAGGTTGGCCCTTAGTTCAGGAACACTGGCTTGCGTAGTGAAAGATAACAGCCACCCGAGATGTTATCCGAGCAGGCTGCAGGTTCATAAACAGCCTCACTTTCGAGTGCATTTCTGAATTTGTTTCGTTGCTCAGATCTAAATGGCTGAGGTGCAAAACCAAAGCTTAAAAACAAACCTTTTGCTATTTAGATATCTTCTGTTTGTTAAACTATTACTGCGCTAGGCTAGAAGCTGGCTTGTGGTCCTTTTTGCTGGCCTGTCCCTTAACAGGATGTTTTCCTGTCTCAGTTATCCCAAGAAACACCTAAAAGCCCATTTCCCAGTTTCCCAATACCTTCCATGTACAAGTCAGCATTATATAGAATTGCCAAGTTTTTGACTTAATCAGTGAGTGCAATTTTTCCTAAATAATTCCTTTATTCAAGTCGGTAGCGAACACTATAAAACGTGCAATTAACTAATGGTTATCTTAAATGGTTTATGTTCCTTCTGTGTAATCCTACATCATCCTGGTCTCGATTGTTCAAGAGCCAGAGCTCTAAAGCAGTGAATCATTAAGGTCTGGTATCCAGCTAGTTTACTATAAACAAGGCTTAAGTTCCAGCTATTCCCTCGGTTAGACTGTATCTCCAGAAGTAACCTCTGACATCAGATCTCATTTCTTCATTCAGCACTTGAAGGTTGTTACCAAACTAGTTTGTTCGAGAGGCTTGGTTGGCATCCTGGATTTTTTTTTTTTTAAAAAAAAAAAAAAAAACATGCCTTGCAACTTTTTTCTTGGGGGTCTGATGTGTCTATAATGATTTTATTATTATTATTATTATTGTTTTTTAAGTTATTTTGAATAGCTTAGTAACTAGGGATGGAGGAATGTTTCTTCTCTGGCAGCGTAGTGGTGTACTGCTGGACGTGGAGCCTGTTTCTGCTGAAATGTAGGAAGCTGTGTTAGTAGGGATTTTGCCAGTAGCTTGAACAGGAATAGCATTGGGCCTGCTATTAGGGAATCAGTTTGAGATTGTTATTTTGCTGAAAGCTGATTTCTGTATTTTTTGGACCCAGCTTGTCTGTATTACAATCAGCTCCTCAACTTTGCTCTCCTGGGATCACACCTGACTAGCCTTCGTACTGAATCACTAATTCCCCTGTCCCTGCAGAAGGAATACTGTTGAGAGAAGCTGTGGAAAGCCACTTACTACTTTGCTTAAAACTGCTTCTCGTTGTCTTGGTAACAATAAATTTATGGGCAACTTCAGCAGCTGCTGCATGAACAGAAGATGCAAACTGCTGAACAGAATTCAAAAGCAGGAAAAGATCGAGGACCCTGCAGCAGAAAAGCAGATTTTGTTTCAGATAGGTGTAACTCCTTCTCCTTGATCCCCGAGGAATTAAAAATGAGGTTCAGATTCTGTGGTGATATTTATCACTTAAAAACTAAGCTGAAGTAGATAATGAAAAATAATTCTTAAATGTAATGTGGAAAAAGCTGGATAAAGCCCCTTAATCTTTGTAGATTTCCGATCATAGTAGCCTTTTATTCAATCGTTTGTTTCGGAAACGAGCATGTGATTTGATTTAAATTCCTTTTAAGTTTCTCTGCCAGGCTAACGTTGCAGTGTTTGACATCTCCTTCCATGAAAAGGGCTTGGGCAGAAGCTCCCAGTGCTGGAACCCCCTAAGCCCAGCAGACAACGTACCGGTTTATTACATGCTATTGCTCAGGTTTGAAAGCAGCAGAGTTTGAATAACTCGGGTCACATCCTGGTCTGCCAGGGCGTGTGGAATCTCCTGTCTGGTCTGTGCTGGCAGCGCTGCTCACAAATAATGCTTTCTGTATGAGAGTTTAGAATTGGCCCAAAATACAAAAATAGTTCTAAAAAGCAAACTGAGCTGATGGACTGTGGATGTGTACTTCCAGTTCTGGTAGATCTGTACAAATAATTAACTCTTCAAAATGCTTTGCTGTTTACTCACAAGCATCACCTGTCTCTTTTTAGACTCAGCTTCCGCTAACTTCTTTCACACACCTCATGAAAATGTTTGTCTCAGCCTTTGGCTGCCTTGTCTGCGAGCTGCCGTGGGGGGAATGCTGCAAGTGAGGGTGGTTTGTACCATGCTCGGGTGTCTAAATCTTGTTTTTGGAGGAGAGGAAAACATTTGAGCTGCTTTCTGGCTGTTTGGACCAGGAGCAGCACGACTTGTATTAGTGATCTCTAGACGCCTGTAGTGATACGGAGCGGAGTCACGAGCAATGCAATTTGACTTCTTTTGAGCATATAGGAGAGTGGTGAGTGCAGTGCAGAGGATCAGATCAGCCTGTTGCTAGACAGAAGCAGAGGATGCTTTCCAAGAAGCCTCGCTGAATGTGTCCCCATTCCTCGGCCGAGCAGGGTAACGATTTGCCTGGGTGCTGGGGTGGCGGAGCAGTTCCCTCCCTGGGTAGCTTCTCCAGGCTGGGCTCATCAGCCCTGCTTCTGTCTGACAGCAAGGTTTTCGGACCCTGAAGTTCCCCCCCACAGCATTTGGAGGGCTTCATCCCAATTGTGCCGAATTCTTAGTTCTCATCGTGCTCAGGCTTCTGCCCCCTTCTCCGTGCCGGGGGTTGAGTGCCCAGGGCAGGGCCGGTTTCTGGCGACTTACCCAATTCCCCTCAGAATGATGAAAGACTCAGATGACTACGCGTAGTGTATAGGTGCTTTTTGTGGCCTTAAGCCATGATAAAAGCCTAGAGCTTTTACTCTCAAAAGTAATTCTTCGGCTGCAGAGTTGAGCTGTATTTTTTTGGCCTGTCCCTTTCTGCAAGGTCTCTGATGGAGCAATTGCTTGTGGGTACCACCTCGGTCAGCTTGCTGTATTTCACCTCTGTGCTTGGCAAGCAGTAATTAAGAAACAAGGAGGTAGATTTTGCATTACCAGATAGTTCTAGCTCTATTGGTCACTCTTACATTGAATTTCAGTGTTTTTGAGTGTTACGGGCCCTTTCCTGAAGAAACTACTGGCATAAACACAGGATTTTTTTTGAATGATTTTAATCAAGAATGCCTGTATATTTTCTATTTTTGACCTTAATAGAAAATATTCTCCTGTGCAATGAAACACACGAGCCTTTCAGTAAGAAATAACCCAGGGAGAAGTCCCCGAACCTTCTCTCCTTCCCAGTCTGTGTGAGGCTGGGAATTATTCTGTCCTTCTCCAGATCTTTAGATTTGAATCTTTTCCATTTGGCACCAGTTGATCAGCAGTGATTATGCTCCCACCAATTGCTCCTTCTTGATTGAATGTCAGGAGCTCATTAGAAGCTGCAGCGAAGCTAATGGCTTCCCAGCACAGGCAGTTTAAGTTTGGAATAACATACGAATGTGCTGATTTTAATTGTTACTAAAAAAAAATAAAATCATCCTTCTTACACTGATGGCATTTCTTCTAGGTTTTTCCTTCCCCCATCAGGGCTGACAATTTATTTGCTTCTTGATCTGAGCTTCAGACATGTAACTTCGGTGAGATTTGCAGCTCTCGCAGAAAGGCCCAGGTGATGGGGCCGTGTCACACATCCCCTCCCTTGGAGCTATCCATCTTAATTGTTTAAAGTAAATAACAAGAAACCTTCCTTAAACCGAAGCTGTTGCTCCCCCAGTTCTTTGGTCCCCTGGCTGGGATGGACAACGAGCTTTCTGGTTTGCTTCCCATTTTTCTGCAGTGTTTCTTGCTCCTATGTGGTCTTCAGATTTCCTTCCCCACCTTAGGAACACCCGCGATCCCTGGTGCGCTGTGTGCATTAGCTTTTTCTTCCAGAAAGAAATTTATGAAACGGCTTGGATACGGTGCCAAAAATCCTATTGGGCAATAACATTGCTCCGAATCCTATATTAGTGCTGCCAGTTTTATTTTTTATTGCAGGGGAGCAGATTTTTGAATAATCATTAAGACGTTTGCATAGAATTTATTTTTAACCCACACAGCAGTGGTCTTTGTACAGCCACGAGGAGTCAGGCAACTGTAACCATCAAACATCTGGGCATACATTAATTCTGTAAGCCCTGATTATTGCTGAGTGTGTTCTTGAAGTTTAATTTTATATGCAGTGACAAAGAAAAGTAAACGTGCTGTGCTTTTAACTCTCAAGGGGAGTGTGTGTGTGCGGGGGCAAGTCTCTTCTGTAGTCAAAAGAGGACTCGTAAAGTGGGTGCAGTCTTAAAATTAAGTAAATATTTGCACCTGGGCAGGTGGAAGTGGTCGTCTTGCACGCTTGTATCACCAGACAGGCTTCCGTTTCCTCTGACATTCTCCCAGAGTGTTTAGGGCTGGCTGTATCTTTTATGAAATTTGTTTTTTTAAAGGGTTATCGCTGGGGTTTTCATTGTGTTGCATGGACACGGTGCTCTAGATTTCCTTACCTGTAATTAGAATTAACATTTTCTCCATTCAGACTTTTTTCCTTCTGTCCTGACTTTTGCTGCTGCCTGGATTCGTGTTATTCTGTTTCCCTTCTAACCTAGGCTTCGTATCGTTGTTTGCTCTGCCACTTCTTTGGGTTACTGGTTCTGCTAAACAAACTGTCCAGGTAGTCAAGGCAGGGAGATTTGCAACCTTTGGAAAATAATAACAAAAAAACACAACCCAACAACAAAACACCTAATCTGAAAAGAATGCTTGGGGCACAGATGACTGGTGTAGTAAATTACTCGTGTCAGCAAAGTCTGGGCGAGAGCCTAGGCTGCATCTTCCGTGTGTATTTCCAGTTTTTTCCCTTCTCTTCCAGAGCACTGCCATTTCCTCCCCATTATTCTTTTCCTATCTTCCCCTCCCTGCAACCATTCTAAATTACTCCCTCTAATCCAGTGGCATTAATTGCACAATCTGGGATGAGGTAGGTGTGTCGCTGGCAACTATCTAAAGAAAACAGACTCTGTTGCATAGACACCTCTTACTCTGTAAACGCTGAATGACGTCTGCGGGCTGCTGTTGCCACTCCATCGTGATAGGGGTAATATCCAGCAGCTCAAGATGGCAGAAAAAAAATTATGAAATACTCTTTCAGTTCATATTTTGTAATCCTATACCAGGGAGTGTTCCCAACAGTATATTTCTTAACACTCGAAGCGTGCTTTATTGAAAAAGACCTAGCTGTGTATTCTTAATGGAGTGATATATTATGGCATGGTTGGAAAAATGGGTGTATTTGGAAAGCTGTATTTTTAAAAATAAATAAATGGCGTTGTTCTTTGCCTTCCAGTTTGCAGAAGCATGGACATTCGCAACAATCTGACCCGGCTGAACATGCTTGAGAACTGCACTGTGATCGAGGGCCACTTGCAAATATTGCTGATGTTTAAAACCAAGCCTGAAGATTTCCGCGAGCTCAGCTTTCCCAAACTGACTATGATTACAGACTACTTGCTGCTTTTTCGCGTGTACGGCCTGGAGAGCTTAAAGGGACTCTTCCCCAACCTCACTGTGATTCGAGGAACCCATCTGTTTTTTAACTACGCACTCGTCATTTTTGAGATGGTTCACCTGAAGGAGATTGGCCTCTACAACCTGATGAACATTACTCGAGGCGCTGTGCGGATCGAGAAGAACAACGAATTATGTTACTTGTCCACTATCGACTGGTCGAGGATTTTGGATTCTGTAGAAGACAACTACATCGTAGCCAACAAGGACGACAAAGAAGAGTGTGGAGATGTGTGTCCGGGCACTGTGAAAGGGAAAAGCAACTGTCCGCCCACCGTGATCAACGGCATTTTCATCGAGCGCTGCTGGACCCACGACCGCTGCCAGAGAGGTGGGTCTGCGGGGTGGTGAGTGGTGTGCTTTCGCTGTTGGGTTTAACCTCTCAGATCTGTCTGAGCTGAGACATCAGCTGTTAATCGCCTATGTGAATAAAGTGCCCAAAAATGCTGTGTTTCATTTCTCTAGGAAGTCAGGGACCCCCTAGAGCTCCCAGGTTTAGTTTGCTGTGAGTATAGCTGTTATCTTGTATACTAGTTAGTGGTATTAGTACTTTTGGGGCTTGGCTATGGGATTAAAAATCCAGGTTGATTAAAAGACGGAAACAAAGCAGCGGGAAAGGTCTTTCAGGAATAAACTTGACTCCGGAAGAGTGCAATTATATTTTTACTGAAACCATCCGGTCATAAAAAGGTGCAAGATAGGTGGATGAGTGAGCAATATTTGCACACAGTGAGAAGCTGGAAGCCAAATCAGAGTGGAAGAAAGGGAAAAAGAGAGGACCTGGGCAGTGCCTAGCCATTGCAGGAGTACTGGGGAGGGACAAAGAATCGCACTTTCAGGCTTGGGTTTTGGTTCAGAGAGAGAGAGAGGTGTGTTCAGAAAGGCAGCTGCTGTCCTAACCCCTGAACTCCAGGTCTGAAACTGTATTAGGGTTGCTTTTAATTTCATAGAGATTTGTTTTTTCCAAGCGTGGAGCCGACCTGAAGTTTAGTTTTAATTATATATTTGCTTTGATTTATGTTAAGTCTGACTGACGGGGAGCAAAGTGAATTGAGGTAAAACTGACACATTCAGAGCTGTCTGTCTTGGAGGCAGTGCATCCAAATGAAGCAGTGTGTCCTAAGACGAAATTAGGAAACTTGCGGGCTGGAGAGCATTTCTTGCCAAGCTTTAAAGGGCAACTCTGAGTGCTAAGTGCCAAATTTGAGAAGGAATTCCTAGCAGTATGCATACGCTAATGAAATTAATGTGGTTTCCCCTCTGCTGCTCCTCACCCCAAATTGTCCAGCTTCCTTTTAAAGAAAGTGGTTATTTTTTATTGCCGGAATAACAGGGTATGAGCGAGAACATGCAGGAGTGTATGTGTGTTTCTTTTTTTAAATGAAAACTGAAGTTATAAAACACTTTAGTTTCTAACCTCTTTTGGTATACAGTTATTATCAGCACTGAAACCTGGTTTCTTATGCGTTCCTGTTTTACATTTTCTACTATTTCATGGGGTTAAAGACCTAACTGAAACTTTTTCTGTGGCTAGACCATTCATAATGTCCCTCATTCCTGTGAATCTTCTGGGGCTGCGCTACAGCAGACTGGAATGTATGGTTTCTCTCCTTTATGTGACTGCCTATTTCCATGAAACCAGTAGGAATGTAATATTTTACCTTAGGGGCAGAAGTCTCAGCTCCTCAGCTTCTCACACAAATTCAGCTGAATTTATTGGAGGATACCGTACGTTATCATGCACTTAGGTACCAAAAGAAACCAACCTCATAAATCCGTTTGATTTGAATTCGAAATTTGAATTTGGAAATGATTTCAGAAGAAATTCTCTACAAATTCTCCATCTGGTTTTCTGTGTTCCTTTGAGAAAATGTAGAGAAGCCGTGCTCCTGTATACTTGGGCTGTAACTGATGTGCATTTTCAAAAGCACTTACTCCTACTTAGCTTTGTTTTGAATGCTAACTTTTGTGCTTTCATTGGTAGCTGGTGTTCTCAACGAGATGATATCTGTAGTACATTGTGCCTGGTGACACCCGCCTCTATACCTCAGAAGTTACTTTAACTGTTCTTCGGTAGTCTTTTAGATGTGTTAGACTTCTTTTTTTTTTTTTTTTTTTTTTGTCTGTCTTTAGACTTCCAGTACACATGCACTCTAGTAGCTATGGTAGAGACTGGGGCATTTGTTTAGTGTATCTGTTAGTGGAATCGCTGCCTTCTCTGTTCTTTTGCCAGCCCTAACGTATCCTTAGCATGTGTAATTGTTTTGTCAAGATTATTATAAGCTTGTGTGAATTGTACTTTGGCTTTCCTTTGCCTGAAGAGCTCAGAGTAACACCCAGCACTGAGGGTATTAATGTCAGGAAGTCTTTCCCTCTGCGTTCATGCAGCTTATCCGGGAATCTTCTGCAGCTAATGCTGTCTCGTTGAGCGTGCTGAAGTCTCACATCATTTGGGTTTTTAAGTATTTTCCACTCTTCTTTTTTAGCTGCCTTGTTTTTTCTCAGTGGTGGGATGAAATGCAGAAGTTTCAGTGTAATTTTCTGGGGGGAAGTTTGGTTTTGTTTGTTTTAATGCAGGTTTTTGATGTTTGTGTTCACATGTTGCTCACAGAACTTATCATAAAACCTCCTGTTTTGTTGTTTCCCATTTTTCTTCTCCGGATGGGAAGTTGTTGAGGTCTAAACACCGAAGGCTGATAGCCCTGCTAGATAGTTCTGCCCTGAGACTGTGGATCGGGATACTTTACTGTTTTGTCTGCCAGAAAAACATATTTCAGGAATACTCAACTACCGCTTGTTTTGATGCTACAGAATGTGTGTCAGTTCAACAGGGAAAGGTCCCAAGCTGGCAAGCTTTGCCAGCCCGCTAAGTCTGCTGTGCCAGCCTTTGAGTCTTGCTGGAGAAACGTGGGAGATGAGCAGGAACCTCGCGAGGACGTGCATGAAGGACGGCACCGTGCAGAAGCTGCATGCGATGGGAGGGAGGTGGGAACGGTCTGGACCAGATGGGGTCCCCTGGTGTCCCCCGTCCCTTCCACACCGGTCCCTGGCCCTCCTGTGCCTGCTGTGTGCAGCCACTTGGGTGCCATCCCCACCACATCTCACGCCGAGCATGCGCCTTTGGTATTTCTGTCTTTTAATCAGCACAGATATCCCAGTTGACTCCAAAACTAACTTTCAGTTACAGCGTGTAATTATCTCAAAGGCACACTTCCAAGTCTCTGAATCATACTTGCAGCTCTAACTCCAGCCCAGAATTTTTTTTTCAGTTGGTGATAACGCGTTGAAGACAACAAAGTGAAGATCTTCTTACAGACCTTAGAGCTAAGGTTGTGCATGAAGCTGGTCGGGAGGAACTGAAATGATTTGTGGGCAGCCGCGTGCTTTGAAACGGCAAACTTGTGATACTGAGGAATCTCTGTCTGAGTACGAAGACGTGTAGGTGGATATACCATAGATCGAGATTGGTCAGGATGTGTTTCCTGAAAGCTTTCCTTTCCTTTTTTCGAAATCACTTGTCTTGGTGTGAGAAGCAAGTCAGTTCAGTTAAGGCCAACTCATGTTGTATTTTGGGTCGGAAGGGAGAGAAATATGTAGTCTGTTTGGAATTTGGGTCTAGCCTTGTGCTCTTTATGGCAGCCAAGGGCTGTGCCTATTCTGGAGGTTTTGTACCTTTTCAGCCCACGTTTTTATAAGGCTTTTTTATATATACATACAGTTATTTTCATTGCCATAAAAATGTAGTTCTTAGTTCGGTGCAGCATGTTCATGCAGAGCGCGCCTTTGCTGAAGAATTCAGACAACAAAAATGCTGGAAATGCCACGTCCTAGACCTCAGTTTAGATGTGCCAAACATGATTTTCATATTTTGCATTTTTTTCCACGTGTTTTATTTTTTTTAATGTAATAAAAATGCTATATGTCTGTCACTCCACTTGCGGAAGGAACAATTCCCTGTGAAATAGGATTTCCTGCCAATTCTCTCTGCAGTCAGTCTTCCCTGCCCGTACGTAATTCGAAGCAGTCTGATGTTTTCGACAGTCTCATTATAAAAGTAATTCAGCCTTTAACTTGCGTATCGGGTCATCTAGAGGTAGATTAAGGTAATAGGAAGGAAAAATGGAATGGCCAAATAAAAATTAACAGGAAAGCAATCTGTAATATCAGCCAGTCCCTTCGTGACTACCGAAGGGCCGCATTCCTGGAATATAAGAGCAAATATCTGAAGTATGAGTTCTGTTCCTTAGAGAGAGTGGTGAAATTCAAGTTCTCCTGTTCATCCCGAATGAAACCTTTGCAGGATTCTTTTATCTTTGTGGTCTTGGGACTTCTTGCTACTAGGAATTTGAGTTACTAAGAGTGTGGGCCATTTCAGGTTTGTACGTAGACTTTCTTCAAACTATTATCTTGCTTTATGTGATTAAAAACAAAAGTTATCTCTCTCAATCAATGTAATCACAAATTTGTTGCAAAATATTAACCTCATTAAAAGGAAGAGGAAGGTAAATAAAACCATTTGAGCCAGTTGAAGAGGATAAAATAGAGCAGGTAGTGATAACAGTCTGGAGTAATTGGCATGTAAAGGAGCTGCTAAAGAAAGGCACTGAATGAAAATAATGATGCTTGGCTGGATTTTTTTATGGTGCGTAAGCAGGTCTGGAGACTGGAGTTACAGCCGAATCTCTTTCCTTTTCCTGTGACCTGTCCAGGCAAAATAATGGGACAGGTAGGGGACAGGTAAGGATCTGAAGAGTTACTTTAGTAGCTTGCTTTGTTTCCTAGTACAAACAACACAACAAAGCACTCAGAAAAACGTTGCTCAGCCTGAAGTGTTTTTCAACTGCTGTGAAACAGCTTTTAAAGAGACCGGTGCCAGAAGAAATTCTGCAACTACGAACATCTTCAAGGCAGATTTGAATAATAAAGTTCAGAGGTGTGTGTGGGAAACATTTTGTGATGTTTACTTAGGTAGAAATACTACTTAGCAACAGCTTCCTGTAATTTTTATGTGCTGGGAATTTCGGTAACCATAAGCTTAGCTTTATTACCTTTGTATGGGAAAGGGGTCTCGAAGCACTGCACAGACTTAGCCAACCTCAAGGGCAAGATATTTTTAAAGCTTCAAACACAAAGAAATTTTTCCAGTTGCTACCACATGAAGTGGAAGTGCTCTTTTTATTCGGAGATCTGATAAGACCTGCCTTTTTTTTCTTCCCAGCTCTGACAAATGCCAGATGGAAGTTGACACCCGATAATCTCACTGGGGCGTCCGTTCCGAACCTTGCCAAGCGACAGCTTTATTGAGTGCGTGTAGCGCTTGTGGTCGGGGCTATTGTGATGCTTGCAAACGGCTAGACATCCTAAACTAATTCACTTCAGCTTATTAAGCTTGGTGGTACGATACAGACTGTGGAATTGGGGAGAAGGGGTGAAAGAGTCCACACCAATGGCTATTTAAGAGTATACTACCTACTTAAAATAACGAGCAGAACTTGGTGCTGTGAAGAAGACCCTACTTTGGCTTTTGTCTTTAACAGCACACTGACCAGGGGTGACACAAGACTGGAGGGTTTCAATACTTAACATTTCAACGTGCTATTAAGTCCCTATGTACGCATCTCCTGTAGTCCCCCCATGTTGGTGTTTCTTGGGCTTCCTCACTGCTGAACCTTCACTTAAATGCAGGGGTTAATGGTTTTCTTTCTCCCCCTTATCCACAACCAGCACGTCAGACAGAAGCCACGGTTTGATCCCTTCTGTCTTCAGAGCATTTGGATGAGGACTAATTCCCACCTCACCCAACCATTAATAGCAGTAAATACAGAGAATTTGCTCCAAAGTTAAGGTAACAATTTCTGTATTGAGGTCTTGCCCAGGCAAACGTGCTTGATCAGCTGAAAAGGAGAATGAGGTATTGTGCCCACAAAATGGGAGAAACATTTATCTTGTTTGGTCTGAGCTGCGATTTTAATTCTTTCTTCCTTCATGCCTTCCCCAGACCTCTTGCTGTAAACCGCTGTCCGGGCTGTGGAGGAGTTTAACATGAGGGGGCTCAGCGCTGACTCTGCTGGGAGATGCTCTGAGTTGGGATTGCTGCTCAGGCTTCAGTGGCAACCCAATGTCAACTGCTTGCCATTTGCAGGGCTGGCATGCCAAGGGTACTTCAGCTAGAATACTTATTTTTCCTACTTCAAGAACAGATTCCTTAAACAAGGGAACCTGCATTAGCCCTTGTTAGACAAAATATAGAAGGCTGACTACACTTGGCAGACGCGTTTGTCGGAAAATGCTGTTGTCTGGGCATGGATGTAGAGGCAGGAAGTCAGAGAATGATTAAAAAAAAACAAACCTGAGCAACGAGGTTAACTGGTGTTAGTGATGCATGAATGGGAGCGCTGCAAATGGTTCACCCAGCGTGATGTGTTTGCCTGGGGAGGAGGAGATTGTTTAATTCAGAGCAAATCCTGGTGACTGCTGGGGTGCTCTGGTGTGGTAAGTTGAGATAAGGAATTGGCTGCTTTGTATATCCTGTACGCTTCCCTCTGCTCACCCCTCTTAATAAACGCAGAGCAATGACTCTTTATTTTAAATCTTAAAAATGTAAATGAAGAGTAAAAGTATTCTAAATGAAATACAATTCTGATGCCTCTTCCCAGATTTTGGCAAATAGAGCAGAGTAAATTCAAGATGTGTGTGATTTTTACAGCGTTCTTACATTGTATGATGAAAGGCCTTCTTGTAGGAAGGATTGTGAACCGCTCGAGTCCCTACAAAGACGTATATTCAGTGTGTGCAAGAAGACCAACTGAAATATGTCACTTGGCAAAGCTTTCTGCAACATCTTTCTCTATCAGGAGCTGTATTTGACAGGGATGGCCACTGTAAATGCACCTTGTGTTTAACCCACACACACTGCACATACACCCCTCCAAAAAAAAATAATCCCAGGTGTGACCAGTGCAAAGATTATTTCTAGCTGAAAGGTCGGTGACTTCAGGACCTCTGATTAATGACAGATGCAGTGAATAACTGTCTGCGTCCTGAGGAAGCGGCGCTCACCCTTCTCTGTCTCTAACAATAGCTGGTAAAAAGTTCAATGATCACGCTTCCCAATTATATCCTATAATTGTGTGCGAGTTCCTATTGGAGGGACGTGAATGAACTTGCTGGGATGTTTATGCTCCTTAATTAGGGCTGCTGGTTAGCTGGGAAGGGGAAAAAAAAAATAGGTTGGGTGGCGGGAAGCTGGGGGGGGGCACGGGCTGCGCTCGCCTGGCAGCGGGGCTGAGCTGCTCGCGGCGTGCCTGCAGTTATTTCGGTCGCTGCTTTGATCCAAAGTTTGCGGCTGGCCTTGCGTAAGCGCACGAAGCAGCGCTCCGGGGCTCGGTCACTGAAATAAATGCTGGGGATTGCAGCTGCGTGCGTTCATAACCTTTATCTGGATGTGTTTAGGTGAGGGGACCGGGGGGCGCTGCGCCGGCTGGGCTGGTGTTGTCGGAGAGTCGGCGGCGTTGCTTTTATTTTGGCTTGGGACATTTCAAACAAACAGAGAATTAACTTTGGCTCTGCGGAGCGCTCGAATGTTGGCTGAGCGAGCGTAATGTTTTCGTTTGAGTCTGGCTTCCCTGTGAATCTGTATTGAAATGAACTGAAACAGCAGTGCAGTGCGCTTGGCACCTGTTCGCGTCCAGAAAATTTTCTGACGTGGAATTTCCCTCTCTCTTCTCCAAAATACGGCCAGAATCGCTGTAGAGGAGAAGGACCAGGACTGGGCGATGCGATGCTCTGTATGAACAAGGAGCCTCTGGCTCAGCACCCTGGGTGAATTCCTTCTCTGGTGAACGTGCTCAGGTACGGCCCTGACCAGAGGCTGCCTCTGGAGCATCTCGAGAGGTTGGAGGCTCTGAGGGTGAGGGTGTTCTGCAGGATCTCCCAGGAAAGAGGTGGAAAGAAAGCCCAGTTAGAACAGTGTTTGGCAGAATGCTGAGATTTATTTTCTTGTTGTACTTCTTTTTAAAGGACTTGGGGTGTACCTGGTTTCTCTGGCATCACTTCAGAGCTCTAAAAAAAAAAAATAAATGTGATTTTGATCTTGCGTATCAGGTTAGAGGTGCCCTTTTTCAAGGATGTCAAGAAATACTGCTCCATTGTAATTGTAAATCAGGCGTTTTCAGCCTTCCCAGACATCAGCTACCAGGCTGTAAGTGCTGAAGCACTGGCAGGTGCCGGAGGGTTGAGCTCCTAACTTTTATAAGCCTTGTTCATATGCAAACGTAATGAGGGTGACAGGTATTTAGCAAGGTCGGTCTGATGAATCTATGTGATGGAGATTGTAAGGTTTCTAAGATCTTTTTAGTCGAGGAAGGGAAATTGCATTGATCTGGTCATAGAACGGCTCCAATTATTTGTTTCCTGTATAATTTGAAGGCTTCTGGAGATGTGCAAATCCTATTGCTGGTCACCTGGGACTCCCACCGAGTTGCTGTTGCTGCTGGGATGTGGCCACGCTGCAATTTCAGGGCCCCGACTCGATGAGCTACGCGTGAGCTCAGGTTACAGGGACACACCAATGGCTTTTAAGTCAATGCACAGAGTTAAGGGAATGTAGGTAGCAAGCTCCTCGTTCTCATTTAGTGCTTTTTGAAAAGCGGATTGTCTGGGGCAGGGAGGGAGGAGGTCGGTCTCCATTTGTTAGTCAGAATAAAGGCTGCTGGGCTGTAGGATTTTAAGCAAGAAAAGGTTTACAGGGCAAGGGAGCAGGCATGGTTTGGAGTTGTATAGTCAATTCCTACTTGGTTTTTGGTATCTTCTCTGGTGTGGTAGCTGCGTGAGTTTAGTTATATTAACAGCTAAACGGTACTATTGCAATTCAAGGCTTAATTGTTGTGTCAGCAATCACCACGAAGGAGCCACGTGCATGGTGATGGGGAAGGTGGGCTCTACGCGGCGTTTCAGAGGGGCCTTCCCTGGCAAGAGGAGAGAGTTCAGTACTGAACGGCGACATTCCCGTGTGGCAGAATTACAGGGCAGTTTGTGCCCTGTGAAATGGGGCTGCCTATGTGCTGGTTGATTTTTCCCAATTGATGCAGGGTGAAGAGGGCCAGGTCTGACAGTGCGTGTTGGAGGTAAGGGTCATTTGGTGCCTGCGGGAGAGGTGCTGAGCTTGGCTCTTTTGATAACGCGAGTGAGATGCCATGGGCTTCTGAGGTGTTTATTCCAAAATAGTTTAAATAGTAACTTAGATTTTACTAGGGAACCTGTGGCAGAAAATGAAGCTGCAGTTACTGCACTGAATCTGGAGCATCTGGAAATCTCTTGCACAGTAACCAGACATCACGCTAGAACTGTCTCGTAATGCCAGCTTTCTGCAATCAAGAATGTATGTAAGGAATGCTCGCACTCAAAGGTGGGCCTGGACCCTGTTGCACCATTAAAGACACAGTTGGAAAATCTTACAATCATGTAGGAAGCTCTAGCAGGGTGTTGGGTTTCCTAAGAATAAGGCATGTGCAAGTCAGCAGACATCACAGGATAACAAGGACAACAGAGATGTGGTAACCAAGCATTTTTCTGTTACCTTTTTAAATTTTGTTAGGCATCCATGTTGTGTCACAACAGTGCAAGGATTTTAATATTTGATAAGCAATAAAGCTATTCATTAAAATTTGAGTATCAGACAAATGCTTCCTATCTATTCCACAAAAACAATCAATCGTAGTCTATGGATAATGAAAACATAAAGGCAATGACTTAATAAAAACAAATAGGATCTATTTTTCCTGGTCTTCAATTTTTTCTGAATGTCATCTTTCTGAAATAAGGCTGATTGCGCTGGATGTGTTTACACAGCTTCGGCTCGGGATAAATGAGTCCAAGAGTTCCCTCATAAGTACCCCATAAAAGCTCCCGAAAGCCAGAGAGGAAATGGAGCTCCTCAGTGTGATGTCTGAGCGTCTCGCCTGGTGGAGCCTTAACGTGGCTTAAAGGAATAAGGCTTTTGTTTTAAAGCTGTATTAGAAATGAAGTCTTTAAAGCTCAGTAAACTGTTTCTCTGTTCGTTCAGTTCTGTGGATTTTAGACTTGGCGGATCTGTGCACGGTCTGTGTTTCTGCCAGAACTGAAAGCCTAATGTGCAGTAGCTGTCGTGCTGGAAGACTTAATGAAAAAGCAGTTATGTGGAAACGGGTGATTTATCTGAAACAACTTCTTCACCTCATTGGCAGGTTTCTACAGCTGTTAAATTAGCAAAAGCCCGTGAGAGAAGAGAAATGTCGTGTATGGATCACCGTTTCCTTAGGCTTCTCTTCCACGCTACAATAACGTTATCTCTGTGCTGTTTAAATAATTTGTACGGTGTTTGGCTGCTCTTTCGGTGCTTAGAGATCACATTTCTGTGGCTAGATACAAAACTATCCGATAAACCTATTAGAATGAGATGCCTTTATCAAGCATCAGTTTTTGTTTTGAGGAATATGAAACGCTCCTCTGCGAGCCTGTGGATTTGGTGGGGGCGATGAGAAAAACGTCCCCGGGTCTGAGTGGCTCCGCAGGAGAAGGAGGAGCTGCAGCTCGGTTCTCGTTGATCAGCGTGGGGAAAAGCATGTTGTTTTTCCACATGCTCAATTCTGCGATAACAAAAAACTCCAGATTGTGTTTTTAAACAAGCTTTAGGTCTCTCCGTGCTCAGATTCGCCGGTGACTATCCATTACAGCAACACGTTCACCCACCCAAAGCCTAATTTGAAGTGGCACGATTTCAAACACGAGCCTTGCTTTGATACCACAGGGGAGCGAACAGGACTGAGCAATAAACCATCAAGTGCTCGCTTTGCACCAAGTGTTTTGCAGAGGATCGTGCGCTGGAGGTGGACTTTGACACCGCCGGTCTCCTCTCGGCGCTGTTGTTGGCCGTTTGGGTGGTTCTGTGCAATTCGCTTCCCCTGGCCGGGCCTCAGTGTTTGTCTGTAAAATGGAGCCGATTGCACGGACCTGCTGACGAGTGAGGCTTCAATAAAGCTCAAAAAATAAATAAAAAATAAAGACAGGGAATGCAGGAAGCGCCTCGAGGCAAAATTTATCTGGAGATCTTTAAGAACATTTTAGACAAACAGCTGTCAGCAATGTCATAGGTAAAGCATTTGATCTGCCCTTGGACAGGTGGATGGGCTGGGTGGCATCTCGAAAAGTTCTTCGGCTCCATTCCAGTTGAAGATTGCTTGCAAGGATGGCTGCTCCGTGCTGCGATTCGAAACCGTCCCTGCTTAGCTTGAGAAGAAGACTCTTTGTCTCTGGAGAAACTGATAGGGCTTCAGGTTTTGTGCAGGAGAGTCCCTTGTTGTCGTCCTGAGAGACAAAACTAGCTTGTATAGTGCTTTTTCAGAGCACTCTATCCATTGTAGGATTATTTCCATGTTTTTTCCCCCTGCAGTAATTACCCCATTTAGGGATCGGCAGGTGTCAAGGCTCAACACTGAGGGTATCAACCAGATCGGCTCTGAATGGTCTTAATTGCTCTGAAACGGACAGTGCTGACGGTAACCAGTGATCAGACTGTATCGCCACTGCCGTGCAGATAAACATCCCCGAAGCTGCAGCTTTTTAGCAGTGGTGGCACACGCCTGCACGGCTCATGTTGTGCGGGCAGATCTTGTTTCTCCCTGTGCTCAGCACAGTTGAGCTGGCTGATAATGAGACTTGTGCTACTAACATGCTTCCTCGTTACTGAACAAAGTGACTTCAGTGATGGTCAGCCTTATTTTAAGAACTTTCAATGTCAAAGGTATGGAATAAAACAGAATTTTCAAGGTTGGAGCTGGTTACAATTGTGGAAGAAAGATTCAGAATCCAAGATCTCCCCCAGGTTCGATGCAACTGCAGAAGATGTAGTTCCCCCACTGTTCCCCTGTCTCTGTTGGGGTGGCACAACTAGTTTGGGATTAAATTCCTTCAGATTACAACTTTCTCTTGCATAATTTATAAGTAGAAATAGAGTAAAGGCTTCTAAGGTAGGCTTGTGCAATATAGTTTTTCTTGTACCAATCTATAGCCTTTTGTTCTTCCTTAAGTTTGTATTTGTCTGACATTTTGTCGCTTTTATTGTGTTTCTTTTGGGACTTTGATTAGAGAAGCAGAGTGATGTGGCAGGGTGTGTATCCTGTAGATTGAAAACTGCAGGGAACGCTTGCAATGAGAAGTCATTGAGTGGATGTGTGTCTGGATAGAGCTGAGCTGGATAGCTGGTGTGGGGCTGCATATTATTTTACACTGAATTATTTGGAAGTAGGCATTACTGGTACACTGAAGATGACAAGGGCAAGTAGTAAATAAAAATATATTTCAGAGAGAGGTCTCAACTGCTTGGCTCTGGGGCTGCAAGCAACCAGTATCTATTTCAGTGCTAAGTAAATTCTTATACCTAGAAATAAACTGCAGAGAGCATACTTACAGCTTTGGGCAGAGGGAGAGGGGTGTGTAGAGTAGTGTACAGGAGTTGACGTGGCCAAAATGACTACAGTAGGTGAAAGAACATTACATGGGTGCATATAATCTGTGTGTTTGATACCAATATTCCCAGGAATGAGATGCTGCTGGTTTTTCCTTTTCCACAGTTCAAATGATTTTGAAAAAAAAAAAAAATAGCCGTAGGTCCAGTGAAAACTATGAAACCTATTAGTGGAAAAATGCTTTACAATATTTGGTTTTGGATGTATGTATGTGGGGAATAAATCTGATAATAGGGCCTTCAGCTTGGAAGTTTAAGTGGAGAAAATCAGGCTAGGAACAAAGCTCGTGTCCAGTGCTGCTCATTCTCTCAAACAGTTAAAGCAAAAGCTTGTGGTCAGCTTCTTGTCACTGAAATCACTTAAATCAGGACCAGATAACTTTCTAAAATTGATCAGGCAAGTGGAAGCTGATTCTTGTTGGATCTGTTGGCAATAAACAGGAGTCCAGAGCAAGCGACCAGAGAGGTCCTCTGGTGTTAGAAATGTGGCTGCTGTGCCTGGGTAGCGAGCGCAGGCATCTGCGGCTCTGTCTGACAGGTCTGTACGCTCACCAAGAAGCAGCAATTGGGAATTGTCTGCCCCAGAAGGATCTGCGTTAGCCCTTTGGCAGCTCCATCTGCGTGCTGGCTGCTCCCCGGGGGTGTAACTGCTGTGCTTCCATCCCCGGCAGGGCAGGGCGCTGGCTGCTGCGAGCGGCTGCTCCAGGCGCCGAGCCTGTCCCTGCTGCTGCCTCCAGCACTCAGCCTCTCCTGGCGCAGAGCAAAGCCCTTTCCCCTCGGAGCGGCTGCTGTGGGACAGAGCCTGGCATTGTAATCAGCTCCCTGCCGCAGCCATTCCCTGTCTTTGGGCATGTGTTTGGGCAGCGTGCTGAGCCACCCAAGCTAGTATGGTTTATGCTTCCTGGTAAGTTAGAGGGGGGAAAAAAAAAGTCTGGGTGGCAGTGCTCATTAGCTCTGCTCCACGGCAGCATTTAGCTTCCAAATAGTTCTCTGTACAGCTAGCCTCAGGTGGTGCTTCACCCTTCCTTCTCTCCTCATCCAGCTCCCTGGCTTTCTGGGAGGTGGAAGGAGGACGTCTGGAACAAGTTTTGTTCCTCTCTCTGGCTCCCTTGCAGTACCTTCATCCCCAAACACAAATTCAGCTTCAGTACCGATGTTTACAATTGGTGAGTATGCCATGGAATCTGTCCAGATTAAAATCTTAACCTCTGTCTGACATTTCTGTGTAGATCATTAGTTATCAGCTTAATCTCCTTGTGGTTAATCTTATACTTCCGCCCATTCCATTACCTTTCTCAGTCATGGACAGCTCCGCTTCCCTGTTTGCTGTAAACTCTACGTCCTTTTCAGTATAGATTTGCTCTTATTTTGTGCCCGGGTTACACTTTATACGTCTTTCCACATAACATACCTCAAACACAATCTTCCTTATCCCCACAGAGCCAAATGTGTCAACTTAGCTTTCATTCTTTCCTGCCTTGTTTACTACAACATCCTTCTCTGTGGCCTTGAGAAACGCAATTTTATTCCTCTCTTATCTTTTCAGAAAGCAAAGGTTATACTTTTCGCCTCGTGCTTTGACCGTATCGCTCCTTATTTTCAGGAACAGGTTTGTAGGTAGAAGTAATAGCTTGTGTTAGACCTACATTTGGAAAAATGAAACGTCCTTAGACCATCACTGTACATGGAAGCACTTCTGCTCATCTCCATTTGTCTCTGTTTCTCAGAATGTAAGATACAAACCTCTGTGCTGGTCTTTTGTGGCTTATCCTCGTTCAGCATCTTCTCATCCAGCCCTGAGATGCTGACATCTCAGCCTGGTCAGCCCACGATGCCAATCAGGAAGTAAATCAGCCGGATGAGAAGCTTGCCCCCAGCACCGCGCTGATGCACAGGGAGGAGGATCACATCCTGCTGGGGCAGAGCGTTCAAAATAAAGTATAGGTAGAGACTTTATGCTCAATGAGATTTTATGCTCAATTACACTCATGTTCAGGACATCCATGGCTGCCTGGATCGCTTTGCTGTGATTCTCTGGGGTCTTCTGGGATCGCAGTGTGAGGGAGCAGGTTTGTCAGGGGAGCAGGTTAGAGTGAACAGGGATGTTTGCAAGATGCTGGATGTCTGAAAGAGTAATACATAGTTAAATATTAACAGGGAGCTCTCATGAGGCGCCCAGGTGGCGTGTCAACCATTGACCGATAAAAGCTAATCCTTAGGTTGTAAATATGGATTGCAATTTCAAGAATGACAACAACAACAAAGCCACCCTGATAGCTGTGAGTAAAACGGTGAGCAAAGCTGTACAGAACACTTCCCCCAATTTCCTTTATAGATTCTCAGTTTGGTCTAAATTGCAAACCCTCTGATCTGACACACAGATCAAGTACAGTGTGAGGTGGCTGATGTCCAGACCACCATAGAATTAGCTGTTCCTTCCAAATCTCCTTGTTCCCCAGAGGCTGGGTACACCGAGCTTTTCTGCCTTCTTTGAGGGAGGCAATGAATTCAGTGGCTCTTTTACAAATTACTCACAGAAAGTCTGGAGATTGGACGCTTGTGGACTCCAGCCCTCAGGTACCTAAGGGATGGGAGAGGGTGAGATCATTTCTTCATGCTCTTTGATTATAAGCCGTCACCAGGGCAAGGGATACCAAACCCTGGAGTTTGTGTTGATTTGTGTGGGGCCATTTTGTTTAGTGACAGCTGGCTAGGGACTCTGGGTTTTCTGAAGATGCAGTGTCAGTTTTGGGGCTTGAATATTCAAGAAAAACAAGCAGAAGTTGCTGCACGAAGCACCCAGCTCACTTTGAACACAAAGTACAAGGAGCAGACTTGCTTTGCTTGCCAGAGCAGGGCACAACAGCGGTGTTGGAGACACGGGGTGAGGTATTTACAACTTCTCGTTGTTATCCTTGTGTGCACTTTGTGACACTTGTTCCGCCTCTAACAGCGCTGCTGTGTTTTCAAATCAAACGCCGTGTTTTGATGTTTTGAGCTTGACTGCCAACAGTTTAGCCAGGTTTAGAAGAGTTGCCTTTACCTGCTTGGGGAATCGGCTCATTTGAAAGGTGCTGGAGGAATGAGGACAGAGCTGGTCTTGAGTTGTGTTTCAGTTTCTTTCGTCTTTGTCCCCTAACTCTCTTTGTCCCTAACGCGATGTAAACACCGTGTGGACTCCTTAAAATGGATGAAAGGAAAATATTGCTTTGATCTCTATTCTGCTGGGGCAATATGGGGCATCTGCTTCTCCAAGTAAATAGCTGGGGTGACAGAGGAGAGCAGGAGAGAAAACCTTCAAGGGAGGAAAGCAGATCTGGAGGACCTCTGAAATGACAGAGCCCATCCTGTCGGTTTGCTGGGAAGAGGTGAGGCAGTTTCATAGCTGAGGTTCGTAGCTCGAGAGGTTCCCGTCCCTGAAAATAAGAGCTGACAGTCGGGCTGCCTTACTAATTCCAGCTACGGAGGTGACAGCCACTGACTCTGCAGTTCCGTGGGGCTTTGGACAGCGGGGCAGAGATGTTGGCCTGTACCTGTTGGTGAGGTACCTGCAGGAGCACATTTGCAAAGGCCATGACTTGAGATAACGAGTGAGTGATTAAGGGCGTTGTGGATCCATTGTGGTTTATGACTTCCTCCAGGCTTCATCATATTAAGATGATTTATGTAAATATATTTGTTATATATGTCTGTGGATAGATAGGTAGATGTAGATGTGTTTGAGTTTCTCATAGCAAATTTTCTGTATTCCTTGGCATAATTTGTGCATTAGTAAGTTTCTGTTTCCAGAAAAAACCCTCCACTGGCAGTTGTAGTGGGAAAAACAATTGATTACTTCACAGCCTGAACAGCAGAAGGGTAGCAGGGAAGAGACTGCTTTTCTGAAGGGATCTCCCTTCATCCGCTCTTTCCCTGTATCAACACCAGAGCTCAACCTTTTTCCCTATCTCCATTCAACAACTTCTTTCGGAGGCCCCCGCGTCCTCCATTATCACTGCTGGACAAGGGGGCTCACGGCTCCAGACCCTTTTATCTTTTCTAACCTGAGGTATGTTGGCATTCAGGATGTCCCACCACATTTGCTGATCCTAACAGATCCATGCACCAGCATCTCTGTGGGTTTTAATGGGGGTGGCAGTTCTGGGCTGGGAGGATGGCACCAGTCCCGTTTTGGGGTATTTGAAACATTCGCTGGAGCTTCAAATAAGCACGTAACTTGTGAAAGGGTTTGGAGGCGACACAAGTTTTTTCTTATCCTTGCTGATCCATGAGATAAGAATTGTAATATTGTCCCAGAGAAATGTCAATGGGAAGAGTTTCCTTTCTGTTTGAGTAACAGCGTGTTGTTTTTGGAAGTCACTGTCTATGGGAAGGGAGGCACCTGCAGTTAATTTTATCCGTTCCTGTGTAAATACAGACCTCCTGACATTCCCAACCCGCAGTTCAGTGGGGTCGTGGCATTATGTACTGTAATCTCCAATTTTATAAATAACGCTGATTTTAGTGCTGATTGTAAAACCTTGAATTTATTTGGCACTCGCTCGCTCCCAGGTTGGTGCGAAAGTACTGAAGTCCTGCGTGTGAATAAAAGCACTTGAGCTGATGCATTTTGGGCGAGTTGTTCCTGTGGTGTTAGAGAATGGAGACTAGGGAGGGATCGATGCTGTCAGAGCAGTCGAGCGCTGTGAGTAGCTGACAAAGTCTGCCCAAGTGGATCGTGATGTTTCCTCAATTTCACTCACTAATTACAGCCAGCGCCAGGCGTTGCTGGCAGCCCTTTTTGCAGAAGCACGTTAACCTCATGTTTTCTGCTCTCTTCTGGCTTTTACCACTTATTTTGTGGAGCCTGGGAGAGCTGCTGCTTTTGGTCCACAAGGCGACCGAAAGCCCTGGTGCTCCTTACAGGCTCGTGGACCGCTGCGGCCACGCTCACCCTGGGCACATTCGTGCCGCGGTGACACCCCTGGGAGCTGCTTGCTGCCAGGCTCAGGGCTTGGGGCTTGGGTTTCTCCTCCCTGGTCTCGGTGACACGAAGAAATAATTGAAGGACACGAGGCACAGTGCAGAGGGGTTGGCAGCACGCTGTCCTTTTTGCAGCAGCCCTCTACAAACCCACACTACTATGGAGTTGTAGATTTATACCTAGTCTTCTCTGGACACGGTTTTGGTTATTTAATAGCTTCTCTCATTCTTACAGTGCGTGATTGTGCTCAGGGTAGGTGTCACCTTGGCAAGTTCTGATTAAATGCTCACAAGAAATAGGTGATCAGGAGTTTAAAAAAAAATAAATTGTTTTATGGATAAAATTTACAGAACAGTAGCAAACAATACTTAATGGCTTGCTGTATTTGAAGCTGCCTTGGCAGGTGAAATAAATTAATCTAGAAGTGGTCAAGTAAAAAAGAAAAACATATATTTTGTGTATAACATGCCTTAATAGCTAATTTTATAAGGAGACAAGCTTCATAAGGATTTCAATGGGATCGATGCCGCTTAGTGCTTGTAGAAATTCAGGAAACAAGCCCAGGCTCTGTGGTGCTAAATTAAGATCCCGTGCTTGCAGCACTCAGAGGAGCGTGCCGTGGGCGCTCGTCCCGGCCTTGCCTTTCCTTTCCCTTTGCTTTTGTTTACGCTTCGAGCCGCAAGCACCCGATTCTGCGGGGCTCACCGTCCTGCCTCGCCCCCTGCAAAATGAAATTACAGCTCCCACCACGACCGCGGCTCCAGCCTGTGAGTGCGTGGGGAGGGGATTACTTGGATAAATTTACGACAGATACTATGGCCGCTTACAGTAAGAGAAAACAGGGCGAGGGAGAGCTCCGATACCTCGCGTCACACACGCCTGCGTGTAGCATTACACCAGCCTCAGCGCTGGCATCCAGTTATGCGACTCGTGGCCAAACCAAGCCGTTTTAAGCGGCGTCAGCCCCGGCTTCGTGCCGCCTTCCTCCCGCCTTGGGGTTCCCAATGCTGCGGGGCGAGCGGCCGGGAGCCTGGATGCCTCCTGCCCGGAGCCTGGAAGCCTCCTGTCCGGGCAGTGAACGCATTGGCTGCGGCCGCGGGCGGTGCTGCCGCCGCCGTGCTGGCTTCCTGACCTGGACTCGTGCGGATCAGGAGCTGCTCGGTGGCGGTGGAAGGAGCTGGGGCAGCGGAAAGGGACCTGGGGGTGGTGAGGAGGGGTCTGTGCCCTGCTGCTGCCAGCCAAGGGGAGCAGCTCGCAGGGGGCCCCGGCTGCCCCTGTGCCCCGTGCACCCAGTTGGCTGCCCACGGAAAGGTCGCGTCCATTCGGGACCAGTCGGCACCACAAGCATCCAGGGGTATCAGTATGGCACATAATGCAGCATCCCGATGTTTGTACATGGCACTTAGGACTTATTCATGACACGTACCTCTTATTACACCCAAACCCCTCTGTTTGAATAACCCCCCTCACCACACCCAAACCACCCTCTCTCTGAGTACTCAGCTCGCTCAGAATGCAGCAACATAAATCCCTCGAGTGGCAGGGGGGGCCAAAGGGAGAGCAAAGCTTACCCAGAGTGATTCTTATCTTCTTTTCCTGACAATTCACTTGATATTATTTTGTTAGCAGGAAGCAAAACCAAGACCCGAGACAAACACTTTCAATCACACTTCGATATTCAAATTGTGCTTATTAGCTGGACGGCTTAGTGCTTAATTGACTTTCCTGTTAAATGGGGATCTTCTGGTTACCGGTGTTGGCTGGGGAATGTGTTTGCAGTTTCCGTGCATTTTTGTTTCCACCTGCAGCCCCAGGAAGTGGTGAAAGGCAGGAGGGACCCACGGAGGTAGGAATTCCTTTGCGCTGACTGTGCTGCCTTTTGTCCCCCCCAGATGGGCCTCAGCTGCACGAAGAAATGTCAGTTTGAATCTCTAATCAGAAAGGTTTGTAAAATGCATTGTTTCTCAAGTCTCTGGAGACACCCTAGCTAGCTAGTTAAATATTTATTCACCCCTGGACCAACAGGTTTGAACCTCTGTGTCAGCTTGGTTTCTCCCCCATCCAGGGCAGAGTCGTTACATGTTGTACAGTTTATCATCTTTGGATGGGGAATTTAAAAGCCCCATTCTTAAATCTTCTGATGAAGAGGTTTATGTGATTGTGCTGAGCAGCTTTGCTCTGGCACCAGGGCAGAAACACTTCTTCCTGCAGCAGCTTTTATAACACGGTGTGGTGGCTCCTGCCCCTACCCCAAAACCAGCTCTTCCCTTGTCCCTGACTGGGACTCATGAAGCTTCCTTTAGATTTTATTTTCCTTTTCTGGGTGGATTGAAAAGAGTTGACCCTTCCCTATCAAGAGAGGGAGACATCACGTTCCCCAAAATGTCAATTCCTGCAGCGTGGACCAGGGGCTGTGCAGGGGCTACGTCCGAGCGCAGGCGGTGCCTCCTGCGCCCTCCTGAACCCCACCATGGTCCCCAGAGCACGGTCTCGTTGCAAAGCAGTGCCTTTTTGTGAGCTGTGTCAGCTGCTGGAATATACAAACCTCAGTGACAGAGAGGTAATGAGATGGACCTGGTCTCTACTCCCCTGTTCGGTGCTGTCCTGCTGTGCAAGGATAGCCCCGTAGGAAAAAAAGACCCTGCCTGACCCGTTGGGAGTCACATAACCTGGGTGCTCTGGTAGCACTTACAAGTGGTAGTAAAGGTATGCTGGAGAGGTTTCTGCGTGATTTTCAGGTGCTCAGAAAATGAAGTACCTTCTAGCACGCATACTTTGATAAAGTCAGAATGGTGTCTATTCAGATCTTTTGTAACGAGGATTTGCACAAAACAGTGATTGACAATTTACTGTCCTGAGGCTTAATGGAGGGGAAAAAAAGCGTTGCCTTGGCTGCTCTACTTTCTTCGAGTTGTCTTTTAGACATCAAAAGCTCTTAAGAACAATTTAAAAATAGCTTAATTGTATCCTCCAAAAACCTTTAGAGTTGAGAATTTGAACAGTTTCTGCCCTGTGAATAGTTGCAGCTGAGATTAAGATGTGTAAACAGGCACGGGACTTTGAAGATTAGTTTCCATTACCAATAAAAGGTCTTGCGTGGCATAACGTAAAGGAGGTGCCGTGTGTCACTGGGGTTTTGGCACGAGGGCCAGCTTCTCCAAGCTACCTGTCTGCTCCCCTGACTCCTTAACAAACAAAATATTTCATATTTCAAGCTCTCAACTCCCTAAGCCTGGAGCAGACCCCGGGGCTAGCCTTTTGCCTCCTGGACCGCAGTGAGCACTGCTGAAAACCTTGACATTTTAGGCTGGAATCAGTAAGTTTGATAGTGCTTTGGACTCAATTCTGGAATTTTCTGTCTGCGTCCTTCTGTTGCCAATGTTTCTTATAAACTGCAGCCACGACATCTGTTGCTAGACTGCGCTCCATCTGTGGCCTGGTGCAGGACGTATACCCGGGTTTGTAAAACAAGCATCGCATTTTGTGTTTAGTCTAATACAAGGTGTCATCTGCAAGTTGCTTTCGTTTACCTGCTGCAATTTCAATCAGTTGTTCCAGACCATTTCTAAGGGATGGGTTCACAACGTGAGACCCAGAAAAGGGCAAAAACTTTGTCAGGGGAAAAGAAAACGGCTTTGAAATGCTCGCCGGTGTTTCGTATTGATGGGCGAATCCTGGGGGACACCCAGAGAAGATACCTGCAGCGGGTGACTGACGCGGGAGCAGTCAGATATTTACAAGGTCAAATTGACCTTACGAGAGAGTTTCAACTTCAGCTATTTCATATTTTTCAAAGGATTTGTCAGGCTGGAACAAACCAGAGGTTGCTCATCTTTGCTATCCCGCCTACCGCAGCGACTGCTGCTGCTTCCAAGAAGGGCATTAACTCCTTTAGCACACTTCTGCAATCCTTTAGCAGGGGCTGAGCACAGCAGAGGGGTTTTTTCTTCCTAACCACGGCTGGTGATTTGATGTTAAAAACATGGGTAGCATGCTGTACCATGGATCCTGCGTGCTGCTCCTTTGGTTGACTAAAACTAAACCACATTCTGCTGTTGGGCTGCTCGCGCATTAGCCAGAAGTTAAAAATAACATTTTAGCCTCTGTACATCAGTCTGCCTGGAACGTCCCCAAGAAAAGCCCCTCCTGCTCCAATGCTGAATATCAAGAAAAATGAACTCCTCAGGCCAACTGTCGTGGCTTTTTTGTTTTGTTTTGTAGGAGAGAAGGGCAGTTTCTGTACTTTTATCTGCGTTATTTTTGCAGATTGTCTTTATGAGGAGTTGTTTTTTTTTTTTTTTGTACTATGCAGCTCATCTAACGTTGCCTAAGGTGAAAATCTTGCCCAGATGAAAATCTTGGGTTTGTCCATCGCTAGTGCAGTTAGCAGGCGTGTTTCAGGGCTGCCCGTACCTTGGTCTGGTGACATTAGGCAGCAGGGTTTGGCTGTGTGAGCGGCAGAATAAGCGTGCCTGATCGTATCCTTCCTTGTGCTGTCACCTTCCGTAGGGTTTGCACATCCCCTCCAGCTCCTGGATCAGCGTTAGTCACGGTGTTTGCCCTGAGCTCTGCTGCCACTTGCTTTCCATTTCAAAGCCTCAAACCGCTCATTAAAAGTGTTGTGAGGCACTAAGTAATGGATAATTAAAAAGCAAGCCAGAAAAACCTCAAGCACTTGTGGGTGCCCTTCTTCTCGGGCTGGCTGGGAGAATCGCCGAAGAGCTTGTGCTGGCTCCAGGGCAGCTTCCTCCTGGGGAACTGGTGATACGCAGATAGGAAGCTGAAGGGTTATGTAAAGGTATTGTTGGGAATGCATTATTCACAGCATTATTGTGGGAAATTCAGTTTCTTAAACTAAGAAACTGCCTGTCCCAGCCTGGAAAGCTGGCACTGTGTGGATCTCCTCACCTCTGGGCTTCAGGAGTAGGGTTGGCATCACCAAAGCACTCCTGGGAGCCTCCCAGTGCTGGGTAGAGAAAACAGGAAAACTTGATTTTCTGTTTTTGAAGATGAGCATTAATGAGCTGTGAATGGCAACACACTTCAAAAATACCATTAAAATTTGGAGTCCGCAATTGGAAAGCGGAGATGAGGCCGACTTCTGCGCTTGATGGGTGCCTCTTTGAAAAGAAGGTCACCAAGCCAAGTAGGACAAAGTGTGGTTGCTGGTAAGGCTTTTGTGGTCATGCTTTGCTGGGCTGTCCTGTAATATTCAGTTGCTTTTTATCTTTTCACAGTCTGTCCAGCTGCCTGCAAGTCGCAAGGCTGCACCTCCGATGGCCAGTGCTGTCACAGCGAATGCCTGGGGGACTGCACGGAGCCCAACAACCCAGAGAAATGCGTGGCGTGCCGCAACTTCTACCTTGATGGCACTTGCGTGGATGCCTGCCCGCCCGGTTACTATCACTTTGAAGGCTGGCGCTGCGTGACCTTCAGCTTCTGCCAGGAGCTGCACAACAAATGCAAAAATGCCAGGGAGTCGGGGTGTCACGTTATCCACAACAACGAATGTGTTCACGAATGCCCATCGGGGTACATCATGAATTCCAGCAAGTAAGTGCAGGCGTCTGCAAGTAAAGGAACCAAGCTGTAGTTTGGGTGGTGTTCTGGTGTTTTGTGTCCTTTTCTTCCTCTTGGATAGAGGGTTTGTATTCTGTGTCAAGGCCAAGAAAAGTTCCTGGTGCTTGAGTGTCTGCAATAATTACCTGGTCTACTTTAATATGATTTGCAAACTAATAACTTGCTAATTCAAGCCATTAAAAGCAGACAGGTTTACCTGGGGTGTGCTGGTAGTTTATTCTGCTTTGTTTACTCTCAAGTCTGGAAAAAGTGGGAGAGGGGGGTTGAAGGAGAGGACAAGGAAGAGTAGTGTCCTCAGGTTGGAAGGGTCCTGCTGTAATCGAGTGAGACGAGGGAGAATGAGAAGCATCAGTAGTGCTGCTTACCTTCCCCTCCAAAGCTGACCTCAGACTAGAAAGCTTTGTTTTTAAGCAGAAAAGGGAAAATTTACGTCTAATCAAGAGAGCATAGCGTATTTTGATCAGATCATTCTTAGAATATCTGTCCCTCATCCCTGTAATTACTCTCATTGAGCAGGTTCAAGCTGTGCCAGACATAAATGGACAATGTAACAAACAACTGTAGCATGAGTCAAAGCAGAGAACAGCCATTCTGACTATTCCCAGGCTTTTTCAACAAAGAAGTTAAATAATTTATGTTGCTGAGCTGTTTATCGCTGAAAACTTCGTTGTTTGTCCCACAATAACATTATATATTGTGATGAGTCAGATTTCCTATGAATATTGGTAGCTTTGTGCCCGCATGTGTTTGCTCCTGACATAACAAATTCGGGGAATTCACTCTAACAGGACTTTCTATTCCATTTCCTGTTTTGCTGTTCAAAAGAATGAAGCAGCAGCCCCCAGAGCAGATATGCTGCTGGGGTAACAGCAGCCCTCTCCTCTCTCCTCTACTTGTTCCAGGCTGCTGTCAGTAGGACCTCACAGCGCTGCACTTCTCCTAGGGCATTTATTTCTCAGAACTAGTTGGAAACACATTCTTGTGGTGTTATGACCAGGGCAAGCAATCATCTTGCTGCCATTTAAGAAGCATTTCCCCAGAGCACAAAGCACATGCTTGCCTTTTTCAATGCAACTTTACATAAAGTCCTTAATCACTGGATTCCCAGATGAATGGCCAGTAATCCGCTCATCAATTACATTTTTGGTTAATGCTCTTGGGGTGGAGAATGGGCATGGGTTTTTTGATCTTGAAGTCCTGGGTATGCATAGCACTGTACAGCATCATGGTGTGACTGGGCTACTCAAAACAGTCAGAATTGCTTCATTCTGGTTTCTGTTGTGTAGAAAGGACAGAGTGACTAGTGTGTGAAATGTGGAAATGACAATTTTAAGAATAACCAGCAGTTATTTGGAGTTCTTCAGAGCCTTGTGCTGCACACTGCAAGTGACTCCCATGGCATATTGTCAGGATGCTTTTGCTTTGTGTCGATTGCTCTGCTTTGAGAACTGCTGGAGATGCCCCAGATCATTTTCTGCAAAAGTATCTCATCTGCGTTCTTGACTCTCTTGTCTTTCAGCCTGCACTGTACTCCCTGCGCAGGGCCTTGTCCAAAGGTTTGCGACTTTGGGAAGGAGAAGACTATCGATTCAGTGACATCAGCACAGGAGCTCCGTGGCTGCACGGTTGTTAATGGAAGCTTAGTTATAAATATCCGGGGAGGAAGTAAGTTCTGCATGAGTAAGGGGGTAGGGAGCGCTGGGTGTCAGATCAGTGAATATGACACCATCCAGGAGCTGGGCTTTTCTTTTTTGCTTTGACCGCTCTCTGAATCTGAGAGTGATTCAGAAAAATAACAGTAAAGTAAAGGCTCTTCTCGTGGTCATTAGGGGTGGGATTTTTTTTGCTAACTGATTTTTGTAAGGTCTTTTGGATTTATGCAGAGCAGTTCCATGTAATCTGCTTGGGCTCTGATATCAATGTTTCTCTCCATGGTATCAGAAAACTAAAACCGATGTTTTTCTCTCCATAGATAACATAGCAGCTGAGCTAGAAGCAAATCTTGGCTTGATAGAAGAAATCTCAGGTTACCTAAAAATTCGCCGGTCTTATGCCTTGGTTTCTCTTTCTTTTTTTCGTAAACTACATCTGATCAGAGGAGAAACATTAGAAGCTGGGTGAGTTCTTTCAAAAGATATTTTAATGCTTTGAAGTGTAAGGAGTACTGGTGCTATCAGGGTGATTTGTATTGATAAACAATCCCTACGTTATTTTTAAACATTCCTCTGCCCATGGCTTGTGGCCTGCCAGGGAAGATAGTTTGCATTTGTTTTTTCTTTGCTGTCTGGATTAGTGCATAAGGGCGGGTGAGGGGGGGGAAAGACTCTTTTAGTGGATCTCCTCCCAACCCACATTTTCATTCTCTGCTTTCAGGAATTATTCGTTTTATGCCTTGGACAACCAGAATCTTCGTCAGCTCTGGGACTGGAGTAAACACAACCTCACTATTGCACGAGGCAAACTCTTCTTCCATTATAATCCCAAACTGTGTTTGTCAGAAATCCACAAGATGGAGGAGATCTCTGGGACTAAGGGGCGTCAGGAAAGGAACGACATAGCCCTGAAGACAAACGGCGATCAAGCCTCATGTAAGAAAGTTTCAGAATGCACTGAGACTTGCATCATTTTCCTTTCCCTCAGTCTTTGCAAACCTCATGCTTTTAATGTCTCTCAGCCTAGCCTATGATTTTTTTTGGCCAGGGACTGTCCTTGTCCTTTTGGTAAAGCACCAGGCATGTGACTTGCTGCTTGCTTGTACACAGTAATGATACTGTCAATATGCCATGAGTAAAAGTACTCCTGGGTGCTGCATCTGGCCAGGAGCCTACCTTGCCAGCTTTGGTTTTCAGCAGTTTTCTCTTTGTGTGCTCAGCTGTGAGACTTTTTGGGGTTGAGTGTATTGTTGAGTCTTTTTGAAGAGTTTAGCACAATGTAACCCCAGTCCAGACTGGGACTTGGTGTTACTACTGAGCACCTGATTAATCATAATCTTCTTTTCCCATGTCTTGAGGTGACAGTATGCCCACACAATAAACATAGTGGAGGAATAGGATTTTCACCCATCTCTGGAGCCATCTGAAGGAGTTGCTCTGGCAACTGTCAGAGAAACTTTTCCAACAATTTTTATTATGCCTTTTAAAGGTTTTTAAGCTAATAGCTTCCTTTGACAACAACAATAACGTAATGCCTGTATCAGCATGGCTAAGGAGCAAACATGCTGTGTTGCTTTATGCTCTAACTAAAGTCATGCCACTGAAGGTGTAGTTTTGCAGACACGTATTTTGGCAGCAATATTGCCATGATTACATCCCAACCCTGCTGTTTGTTCCCATTCTGTGCCACACACAATCCCCGTTCCCTGTTTATGCCAGGAAAATTTACAGGGCTGCAAGGTGAACCAGACTGAAGAAGTAATCTGGGGTAGAAGATAGCAAGACATTTCTGCTTGCTGTTCTTAGCTTGTGTCGTGTCTCAGCTCTGCTCTGATTTATTTTATAGCCCCACAAAGTTTTAAATCACACAGGAACAAGCACAGGGTAGCACGTAAGGTTTGAGCAGGTATTGCCACCAAAGCCCCCAGTGTTTGTTAAACTATGATTTCAGTTCCGTGCTCTTTTCATAGCTTGCAATACTGCTTAGCACATCCTGTGGCAGCACTATTTCTCTGCATTTGGTGGCAGTGCTGCTTAAACATCCCCTTCCCCAATTCTGCCCGTTGTTATGCGATGTAGCTATTTGTGAACAGACTTTAAAACTGAAGATCTTTCGGCTGAATCAGTTTGCTGGTCTGGTTTGCCACATATCAACACACAGAGCCTTGCCAGAGCAGTGGGGAGTGGGGAACGTAATGACTACCTATCCAAAAACTGGCAGTACCAGTGAAAAAACATACATGGAGCCATACCCTCTGGGATATCACAGCCCCAGCTTGGGCAGAGTGAACGCAGCACAAGGCGTTAGCTGTCTGTAAAGGTCATCTCTTCCCCTGAGACACTGGCAGGATCTTCCCACATTCGGGGATGAGACTGGATTTGGGGTTCAAATCCAGCTCTCTCGTGGCTGTGTGCAGCTCCCAGGCTGGCTGATGGCTTTGTGTTAAAGGCAGCTGGAGGATATGGTCGCGTTTCTTTTTGCCAGCTTTAACCCCACTCTGCTGTGCTGCTCTCCGTGCCACCCCCTACCTCAAACCACTCGTTGCCAGCATGTTTGGCTTTTCGTTTGATTTTATGTTTCAACTCTAGTTTTCACATTGGCAGCATCCTGTTTACAAAAAAAGAAAAAGGCACAACACCTTGTTTGTTCTGGATGTGGGGCAGCAAAATGAATGTTCTTCCTCTCTTGTGCAGCTACTGCAGGAATGGCAAATCCCATCAGAGCTACGCAGTTTGTACTTCTTGGGCTGTTTGGACATACCATATCGTAATGCTTCCCTTGAGAATCAAAACTCCACCCTCCTGCAACTGTTTGTTGTCCTTCGCTCCTGTTTGCGAAGGGACCGTGCTACTCCCGGGCAAGGCTGAGAATTCACTCATTCTGAAGGCAGTGCCTACAAAAACTATGCAAACTGTGTTGCTGGGTTCAGCTGTATATATTGTCATTAATTTAAAAATGTATTTCCTTTAGATTTCCACTTTCTAGCTTTTAGTTAAACTCTTTACGGGTTTATTTTCATAAAATCATAGAAAAAATGAAGCTGGCAGAAACCTTGGGAGGTCATCTATTCCAACCCCTGGCTTAAGGCAGGAATAACGTTGAAGTAAGATAAGTTTTTAATGAGTAGTTCTCAAAGCCAAGGTTCTCATATTTACTGTGGAGAACAGAAACTTCTAAAATAATGAAAAACAGAAAACTGTTTTTTAGCATTAACAAAATGATTGTCCTTTCTCTTTTGTTATAGGTGAAAATGAATTGCTGAAATTTTCTTCTATTAGAACATCTCACGACAAGATCCTGCTGAAGTGGGAGCCATACTGGCCTCCTGATTTCCGTGATCTTCTGGGATTTATGCTTTTTTACAAAGAAGCGTAAGTGGCAGCTTAAGGAGAGGGTAGCTCCAGTAACCCATGGTTGGGCTACAAAACAATAGCCATGCTGGGCTTCTACAAACAACAGCTGGCACTGAAGAGTAGATATTAAGACTTCTGTGGTCATAGCTAATTAGGAGCCAGACAGTCACAGACACTACACTTAAGTTTCTGATGTTACCCTTTTATATAAATGCTCATTAAGTTCCCTAACTTAACTTAGCTGTATATAGTCAAAATTGCTCACTTAAGAGCAACCCAAACATCAGTTGTTCCAACTGTTCTAGACTTGCATGCTCTATCTATCTCCCCACTATCTCCATAGGATGATGAGGCATATATTCCCGTTTAGGTAGGAAACAGTCTTTTAAAAATCAAGGTTACCAAACTGGTTTCTATGAGGCTGAAAATAATCAGCTGAGATTTAGTTGTATGGATTGTCTGTGGAGCTGTTATGCTGTTAGGAGGCTGGGTTACAAAGGCGTCTGTGCTTTATTTTCAGAATACACAGGAGAGATGATCAGACTTTCTGTAAGGTGTAAGGGTTTATAACTTTCATGGATATCTTTAGAAATGATGTTTCCGAAAGCTTGAAAATGGGATTCTGTTAATTTGAGGCTTTTTTTTTTTCTTCAAGTCCATACCAAAATGTGACAGAGTTTGATGGACAAGATGCTTGTGGGTCAAATAGCTGGACAGTCGTGGATGTTGACCCACCGCCACGATCAAATGAACCCAAAGCCCAGGCCCAGCCAGGCTGGCTTCTGAGGGGCTTAAAGCCATGGACACAATATGCTGTGTTTGTTAAAACCCTGGTCACCTTCTCAGATGAACGAAGGACATATGGTGCAAAGAGTGAAATCATCTACGTCCAGACCAATGCTACTGGTCAGTATCATTAATTTAATGTTGCACTGCAAATATTAAAGCAAGCCAGACCTTCTGTCTTCTGGCTGGTAGTCACGATAGTCCCATATCTGTGAAACTTTCTCCTGACATTGCTGCTCTACGTTTGTGGGACGGTATTCCTAAAGAAATGGAAGACTGTATGCTTCCCTGGATGGGGAGAGGGTGCTGGTGTGCACTTGTTCCATGTGGCTGTGTGTAGGGGGTTGTGTGCACAATCGTATGCCCTGCTGCAGGACTGTTGGGTGTCAGTGGGCCTACTATGGAGAGCACTGCTTGTTCCTGGGGAAATGGAAATTTGCCTGTGCTTGTCGAGCTCTCTCAGAGCACTGGAAGTGACCACTGTCTCTTTTCCACCCACACAGTTCCATCAGTTCCGTTAGATCCGATATCTGTTTCCAACTCTTCATCCCAAATCATTCTGAAGTGGAAGCCACCCTCAGAGCCCAACGGGAACATCACGCACTACCTGGTGTTCTGGCAGCAGCAGGCCGAAGACAGTGAGCTGTATGAACTCGATTACTGCCTAAAGGGTGAGTTCCACTTCTTGCTCTGTGCCCTTCTTTCAAGCCTTCCAGATGGTGGAGCTATCTCAGCATTGTATGGAGATTTTTCACACACCCTGGAGGTGCTCAGGATGCCTAATTTTGCTGTTCTGAAGTAAGTTCAAGAAACAGGCTGCCATGTAGCTGCGTTCTCCCACTGTTCAGTCACATTATACATTAGTCACTATTGCCAAGTCACATGCAAACGATCTCCAAAACCATTTTTTCATAAAGTAATCAAATATATGTATTTTTTTTATTTGGGCATCTCCATTCTGCGCTTGTTCTTTTTAAACTGAGTAACCAGTTTAATAACAGCTATGGAGACAGTAAAGTAAAATACTGCAGTGTTTCTGGAGATCAGTGGCCAAGTTCATTTTTGAAGGTGTCTTGTGCCTTAGGTTTTGGAATTATTTCAGGATTCAGAGTTTCACTGAGGACTCTCAGACTCTCCGCAGCTCTGTGTTACCCAAGCTGAGGTAAAGAGGGGTAGAACTCTGGCGACAGCAGCATTTGAGCTTCATTTCAGAGCTAGCATAGTTTTGAATCAAGGCCCTGTTGTAAGAGAGGGAAAGCTGCTCGACCCTAGATATGAGACCGTGGGAGGCCTAAATGTGCTATGAATCCTGTGTACTCTAGTTTTGGATCTTGCTAAGATCAAACATCTGCTTCTGGCATGCCAAGCATGAGTGATAGTAAAATTGTTTTGTCCGTAGGATTAAAACTGCCCTCAAGGACGTGGTCTCCTCCTTTTGAATCTGAAGACCCTCAGAAGTATAATCAAAGTGAAAACGAGGATGTCAGCGGAGAGTGTTGTTCCTGTCCTAAAACAGACTCTCAAATACAAAAGGAGCTGGAAGAGTCTGCTTTCCGCAAGACGTTTGAGAACTACCTTCACAATGAGGTTTTCGTCCCCAGGTATGAATAGCAAAACTTACTGCCCACGTAGTTTGGGGTAGGGAAGTGTAATTGGTTACTAAACAGAAGTACTGGGCTGGGCACGGCCACATTGCCAGTCTGTCTGGGCTTCCATGGGACTGTCCAGTCCAGCTGAATGTGTGTTGGAGGCTGGTGAGAGCTGAGCACCTACAACTGATGTTATTACAGATTTGGAAGATTCTTCTCTATTTCCTATCCATGAATTCTCTTCAGCTTGAGAATAAAGGGAGAATCCTCAACAAATAGCTAAAACCCTGTAGCTCACTTAACCTAGTGTGAGGCCAAAAATAGCCATTTTTTTTGTCTTAAAATTTCATGATCTAGCTTTTCATCCAGTTGAAAAGAAAGGAAAAGAAAAAGGGAAGTTTACCATGCCACAGCCTTGTCCTTTAGCGCGGTATTTGCGGTCTTCCTTGCACTTAGTCTGGGAAATACCTCCAATACCATGAGGAATGCAACTGCTGTGGGTGGTGAATGTCCTGTTTTGAATGGCACACACAGTGTCACATTAAGTGGTGTTGAATGTCTTCACACTTCATATGCAACTTACAGAGGAAGCACTGGGAATCAGGTTAGGCTGTAACGATTTACTCTCTTCACTGTCACGTATTTTGTGCTCTAAATTTGGTCTCTGCTTCCTGCCCTTAGCTATTAAAATTTACTTGTAGCTGCTTGACAAAAGCTACCTTTCTTCAGTGAGTGTTTTTGTATTACTGAGTGAATTGTAGACAGTGTCTCTTCTTTGGGAGTCCGATTTGATGCCTGCAGTTGTCACATGGAAGTTTGTGCAGAGTCACTCTGTTTGCTGTTTCTTTGCTTTTAGTGCTGATCAGGGTAAGTTTCAGTGTGCAAAGTGCTGGCAGGACACACCATCTTTAAAAGCAGAGGAGAAACGAGCCATGTACAAAAGCCAAACTCCTCTTGATGTAGGCAAACAATACTGACAATCTGATTACTTTTTTTTCCTCTTTTTCCTTTTCCTGTTTTTATTTGATTTTATTTTTATTTTATTGTGCAGCCAGCCCAGGATGCTTCTCAGGCCAGTTTCTGGGGTATGTATTTTAGGAAGAAACCAATCACCAGGATGTGCCACCTTGTCAGTCTGCTAAGGAAGAAATCTCTACTTCCCCTAGGCTAATTAATCTTTTTAGCACAAACCCCTTCTGTTATAAGTGAGCAGTAAAGATACTGTCCTGCTGACGTGCATCCTCTCTTCTCTGGCAAGTTTCAGGCCGTGGCAACAGAAATTAGAATTTTCCTGTAAAATATTGTGTCTATCGCCTGTTCAAAGGGCAGCCTGTCTAGAGCCTGTCAACTGAGCATGAAGTGTGTTTTACTTCAGGTTCTCTTTTATGATGCTCCTGATAGTTTCAGGCTCTCTCGAGGTGCTGTGCAGACACCCCTTGAGATAAGAAGCCTTCTGCTGGTCGCAGGGAAGAACCTCAGAGACGAGGCCAGCAGAGAACAGAAGATGTCAGGGTGCAGAAGACAGTGCAGTTGAGAAATGACTCCCCCTACGTGTTGCCTCCTTGTCTTCCACGTACCATTTTTCCCCTTCTGTCCTGTTCCCAGCCATTGGATCCCTGTGCAGTATCCAGCCAGTACGAGGCTGTCCCGCAGATCTGCCGTGCCCTGCTTTGGTCCAGGTCTGATCTCACCTGACTTTCTCAGAACCTTGCTGGAAATCACAGAAGTCGTTCCTTCCCCATGTGCACAGCTAACTAGCTGCTCCAGGAGATACTGTCTCAAGTCTTGTGGGCTGATTTGCCCTGGCACTGGCAAGGCAAACTAGAAGTATCTAAACATTTCTTGCCATAGGCACATTCCTAGTCGGAGCTAGTGGGTATCTTCACGCCACGTGCTTTGCAACCTCCCTTTGTAGCTGGACAAAGTGGCCATCAGAAGCTGATGCTTTGTTTCTTCTTTCCTGTGTTATTTGCTCTTATATCGGAACAAGTTTTGCACAGATTGGAGCAAAAGGGGGGTTGAACGCTGGAGCAGGTTGCCCAGGGAGGTTGTGGAGTCTCAGTCCTTGGAGGTACTCAGAACCCAGCTGGATGTGGTCCTGAGCAACCTGCTCTAGCTGCCCCTGCTTTGTGCAGGGGCTCGGGTTGGATGATCTCGGGAGGTGCCTTGCAACCTCAACTGCTCCATGACTCTGTGGAAAGCATGGAGAGATTTCAAAAGTAATAAAAGTCCTGAGAGGCAGAGGGGAGGTAAATGGCTGCTATTCAGGATGTGTTCTCATGTACACTCTCAACCATCGCTACTGCAGCAGCAGTCTCACCCTTCTCTCTGTCTCTGTCCTTCTGTCTCTCTCTCTCTCTGTCACACACACGCTCATGTCATTACACACACTAGTGGGCTACAGGTCTGAGAAATGACTCACATTAAAAGCAACTTCTTTTTCTAGGTTTCCCAGTCCAATCCAATTAATTGTGTAGACAAATACATAAATGTTTGTGCCAGCACAAGGGGGAAGACAGGCAAGCTGTTCTTGCAGTAGCAATGACAGCCTGTGCCAGTTTCAGGTGTGTGGAAAAACTTGGTTTGAGCTAGCTAATGCATTTTTAAAATCCCTCAGCTCACCTCATATTGCATGTGATGAGTTCTCACTTCATCCTTCCCTGAACCAGAAGCCCTCACACGTGCTGATGGTCTCTGACGGTAGGAGGAGAAGGAAACGGAGTCTGGGTGTTTTGCAGGGAAAGTCATTGGAGCTGCTGAAATGGCCATGAGTCACAATGGAAGTTGCACTGGAACAGCTAGGGAAGGCATCAATTGTTTGAAAATACAACGGTTTTGGCAAGAAAATTGCTGCAAATCTAGGATAATAAATATAGGAAGATTGTGTTTACAGCTTCAAAAGCTTTTCTTGCTTTCTGTTACCAGAGAAAGAAGTTATTCTTGTATTTTACTCTGTGTTGCATCAGTAGTCAAATTACTGTTTTACTTGTGAAAAACAAAATTCTCTTGAACATGAGGAACAGCTGAATCCACACTTTGTAAACAGTGGCGTGCAGCTTTGTTTTTAAGTCCAAACAAGATTCTGGTTGACTGTAAAGATTGCTTACAAGGGAGGGAGGTGGCGTGACCCAGACCTGGGTCTCTGAACTCTGCCCCATTGTTAGGGGACACTGTTCAGAACAATGCACAGGCTGAGATAACAGCAACTCCAAAATGATGTCTCTGGGGTTAATTAGTAATTAGGGGAAGAGAAAACGAAAAGCTGGAATGTGCTTTGCCAAACCTGCCATTTGGCATCACATTTTTTCATCAGGTGGACGAATGTGCTTACGTCGTTGTGTCCAACCCAATATTTAGTTTGAGGAAATCTTAAAATCAGCTTTCCAGCTGGTTGCATTCGCTGTTTGAGCATAAGTAACATCAGGAAGTGGGACTGAGGGTTGCAGACAAAGACCCGACCTGCGCAGTCACCTGCTGTAGCTGTACTGCGCCAATCATTTGCCCGGTAGTCAGAGGGTGGCAGTGGAAAGTTCAGTTCAGCAGCACAGATTTGCTTCAACAGCTTGTTACATTTTTAGAGACTGGAGATGCCTCAAGTGTGGGTTCAGTTCAGGTCACTCTTTGTACCCTTTAATAGCTGCACACACACGCACACACAAACAAAGATCATCATCCCCTTAAAATACACCGCTCTGTTTTCAAATGGCATTAATTCCTTTTGTGTAACTAAATACTGTTACTGATTCACCGTGTTGGTTGGTTCCCAACCTGGAATTCCTAGCGGTGGATGTGTGGCAGGAGTTTTGTTTTGATTCTTGTTCCTTTTGTTCCCAAGGAATTAAATTCTGAACGGTTTTTAATTCTGTTGAATTGATTCTGTGTATTTATTGATGAAATCTGACATTAAAGTTGGCTAGTGGCACTCACTTGCAAACAGGGGAGTTGACAAGATCACAGGGCCGATTCTATTTTTACAGCAGCAAAAAATTGATTTTCAGACTGAAGTGCAATAATTTGAGAAGCAATATTTGGTTAACAAACAGCACAGCTAATTTGTAGTCTGAATCCGTGTGTCTTAAATGCGCCTGCTGAAAAGATCTTAATAAATTTGGTCTCTCGGGAAAAGGTTAAAATTATCTGTTGAAATAGGTAAGTTCAGAATTAGGGTTCAAAGCAGCAGATGTATTCCAGTGAGCTGTGAAACTGGTCTTACGCTTTATAAATGCAAATTTATGACACTTGGAATATGTGGAACATCCAAGGTCATCAGAGTTGGGGGCTGTGATATGACCTCATTTGTTCAAAGCTAGAATGTGTAGGAGATGAACTCCCAAGCATTGCAACACTGTGTACAAGGCATCCACGAGGCAGCCTGCTAGAGCTCTATTCTGCTGAGAAGGTCTAGGAGAATTTGAATTCCCAAGCAAATACCTTAGGCTTGGATTTTTTTCCTGTACACAGTTGTGCAGGGAAATCATCTCAGGGATACATAATTCTGAAAAGCCGTGTGCATTGGAATTTCTTTCTTGTATTGCAAATACGAGTCTTGAATTTGAGTTTTCGATTGCACTCTGAGCTCTCCCATTTTAACTATTTCTTTTCAGGTGAATGCATTTATATTGGATATAACAAGTAACATTATAATGTATTATTTAATAGGCCATCAAGAAAACGAAGAGACCTCGGCTCTGTAGCAAATGCCACCGTGGTGATACCCACCATTGCATCCTCTCCAAACTCTTCTGCAGCTGCATCTGAGAATGCAGAGGAACAGAAACCTTTTGAAAAAGTTAAGTTTAAGGAGTCTTTGGTTATCTCAGGCCTGCGGCATTTCACAGGGTATCGTATTGAGCTCCACGCTTGTAACCACGACGCTCAGGAATCTCGATGCAGCGTTGCAGCTTATGTGAGTGCCAGGACCATGCCAGAAGGTAATTAAGCTTCCTGAGCTTTGCTCGGGGTTGATGGCTGTTTTCAAAATACTGCTTTTCCCATGAGAGCCAGCTGCTTTGCAGAAACATCACGGACTGTGCTCTCTTTATGTCCTGGTAGGAAAAGATGATGGATGAAGTATTGTCGGTTCTGCATTTTGCGAAAGACATGAAATAAAACTATTATTAATCACGACTTTGGTTTTAGCTAAAGCTGATGACATCGTTGGTCCAGTTACCCATGAACTGGTTGAAAAAAATACTGTGCACTTGAAGTGGCAGGAACCAAAGGAGCCAAACGGTCTTATTGTGCTTTATGAAGTGAATTACGGACGTCTTGGGGAGACAGAGGTGAGAATTTCTGCTTCTTCCTTAACACAGCAAGTTTGGAGAAGTAGCTCTGTGCTTCAGTCCCTCTTATTATAAGCTGTGGTAGCGGTGGTACTGGGGAGGCTGCTGAAAGATAGCAGCTGGAGGCTGGACTTGTAGAGACCTTTCTGCCTTTCCCTGCGTTCTTTTGCGTTGGCATGACACCTCCCGTGCCCTCGCAGGATGTGGCTATGTATTTGTTAGTTCAGGTATAGCTCTGGGTACGGCTCTGTATTTGTTTATTGCTGCAAGACAATAACCCTTGGGAGTCCTTGGGAGCCCTCGTTCAGTTTTTAGTAGCCCTAGTGCTTACAGTATTCTGTCCATTCTGGTTTCCTTTTGCATGAACCAAAGTGAAATAAAACGTTGCTAGTGAATTTTATCCTCTGGAAGTCTACCTGTGGTAATGTTGAGAAATAAAAATCTCCCTCTACAGTGCCTGTTGTTCCAGTATCTGATTTGCTAACTTTCTGCATGGGCATTTTTAGGAATTTTATTTCACAGAAGGACAGAAAACATACATGTAAATGTAAATTGCTTAGAGAAGTTAAAGCTCTGAGCAGCAGGAGAGCCTGTGAGCAGCCCTAGTGCCTGCGCAGCATGCCAGTGCCGTGTGGGCAGGAGGGCTTGCCAGCCGAGGTCAGATTTCAGGGCTGAGTTCTAGTACAGCAAATGGCATATGCTGTGTGTAATCTGAACTACTCTAAACTATAAAATGCAAATCCAGGACAAACCACTATCTTGGAAAAGACCCGAGCATGTGAAAACCCTATTTGTATACATTTGCCAGTCAAGGAGGTGAGGAAGAAATCCTAGCGTGCTGTTACGGAGCTCGAGGTTGTTGCAGAGGTAGCGTAACACAGCCTTCCCCTTCCCTCCTCCTGCAGGAAGCACACTACTGCGTTTCCCGTAAGCACTTTGCCAGTGAGCAGGGCTGCAAACTGCGTGGACTGCAGCCTGGAAACTACAGTGTCCGTATACGAGCTACATCGCTGGCTGGAAATGGCTCATGGACAGAACCTACCTATTTCTATGTGGCTGATTATTGTGAGTTCTTTGTTTCTTCAACATCATCTTTTTGATCGGAACCCAGATTACAGTTGGAAGATGGTGGGGCTTAGCAAGGAGTGCACGGAGACCTGTAGAGGGGCATGAAACATTTACCTATACATCTGTTTTCCATAAACTGGAATTAGGAATGTGTCCATTTTCTTAACATTAGCTGTTGAACAGCAGTTTGAGTTCTTGTTCGGAGCAGCCCTGCATTCTCTACCTGAAGCAGCCTCTGGCTTCCTGTTCTTTCTTGTTTATTCGAGGAAGAGATCTTATGCAGGAAGAGATTTGGATTTTGAGACCTTTGTAATACCTCCAATTCTCTCTCTCTTTCTCTCTTAGTGAATGCTCAGCCTAATATTGCTGTTATAATTGTTCCGATTATTTTTGCCATAATAATTGCTGGAATTATTGGAGCTGCTTATGTTCTTGTGAAAAAGAGGTGAGTGCAAGTTCACGTCATTTTTACCAGAACAAGCAAAACTTTTATGTAAAGGTTTTCTTCATTTGTTGGAAGTAATTCTGTTTATTTTCTAATTTAGATAATGATTATAACATCAGTTTAGTTTAGGAAATATTTTTTATGCCTTTGGAAATTGGGATAGTCGCTATTTATTGCACACTTCGGGAATTAATCAAACTGCCTTCATTTCTAATGTGTCAAAAGCTGCAAATGTGCTAAAGAATTTGTGTATCCCTTTCAGACAAACCGAAGGACCAACTGGGCCACTCTACGCATCTTCTAACCCCGAGTATCTCAGCGCCAGTGATGGTGAGAGCAGTGGGGGCTTTCTTCTGTGCCTTATTTCTCGTGTAGTCATTCAGACAGTGCAACAGTACGGCGCTGGCTTTTTCTTTATGGAGTTTTTCTGGTTGTCTTTCTATACCACAATATCCTGTGGCAGTTGTACTGCAGAAATGGCTTTTGAAAGATGGTTGCTCAATTCAGAAACGTCTCCCTCTGTTTGACAGTCTATGTCCCTGATGAATGGGAGGTTCCACGAGAGAAGATCACTCTCCTCCGAGAGCTGGGACAGGGCTCCTTTGGCATGGTGTATGAAGGAATCGCCAAGGACATCGTGAAGGGAGAGCCAGAGACTCGAGTAGCTGTGAAAACCGTTAACGAATCAGCCAGCCTCCGCGAGCGCATCGAGTTCTTAAATGAAGCTTCTGTGATGAAAGGGTTCAGCTGCCATCATGTGGTAAGCATCGCTGGCTGCCTCAGATGATTAGCAAGTGAAAGTCTCATCACATAACTAATATTTCTCTAATGCTTTCAAAGCGTGGTGTTCAGCCTACAAAAGCAGCCTTTCTGCAGAAGCAGTTGATCAAAAGAGCTGGGATCTTTACTTGTCAGATTTTATAAAATGCATGAATCTGCTTGCATCATTTCACTTTTGCTCTTTCAAAACTTCTCAGCCTTAAGTGGCTTTGTGGTGCTGTTCCAAGCTCTTGTTCAGGGTGTGTTGGCTTTGTTATAACACCCGGTTCTCATAGCTGGACTCTGCCCAGTGTGCTTGGACACAACCTTGAGGGAAAGTCTCATTTATTTTCCAGGTTCGCCTCCTCGGGGTGGTCTCAAAAGGACAACCTACGCTGGTGGTCATGGAGTTGATGGCACATGGAGATTTGAAAAGCTACCTTCGCTCTTTGAGACCTGATGCTGAGGTACAGACAGGAGAGAGGCAGTATATGTGTAACAGGCTAACTAGATTTGCTTTTTAATACTTGTTTGTTTATCGTAGAATAACCCTGGTCGTCCACCGCCAACGCTGAGAGAAATGATCCAGATGGCTGCAGAGATCGCTGATGGTATGGCCTATCTGAATGCCAAAAAATTTGTTCACAGAGATCTTGCAGCTCGTAACTGTATGGTTGCAGAGGACTTCACTGTAAAAATTGGAGGTATGTAGTATGTGGTCAGAAGATAATTCTGCGGGTCATACTTACATGTGTGAAACCCAAGAGCAATGCAGCAAACACAGGTGATTTCCACTGGCTCCCTTTGGAAATGCAGCAAACTTTCCTGTTATTCTTCCTTGTAAAAGAATTGTATGGACTTCAGTAAGAAAATTGTCTCCCTTAAAGCCAGAGAAACTTTTCTAATCATCTCTGTACTCAGACCTCTATCCAAAAAGTTTATTGCCTTTTCAGCATAAGCTGCCTGGGGTTATCTCACTGTTCTTTGCTTTCATGAGTATTATGACAAAGAAGGTGTTGGGCACAACAAACCAAGCTTTGCTAATCCTGTCACTAGGTCAGGTTCCTTTTAAAAGTCATTCGTCTTCCACAAGAAACAGTTTTCAACCCAAATCCATTTAGAAGTAAGTAAATACAAAATGTAAAAATACACTGAAACCTCAAGGCTTGGTGGTTTTTCAGACCTCTTTGGACTTAAAGCCAAGGCAGTGGGATTTAAGGGCAAAGACAGCTCTGTTTTACTTAAAGGAGATGAATAAAAATAATGTTTAGAATAGAAGCTGTCACTAAAAATTGCAACTCTGGAGTCTCTATCACAGCTCTGTAGTAGTTCACAGAAGAAAAAATGCAGGAAAAAGGAAAGTGTTTTGAATGTTAATCACAAGGTGACAAATTGCTGGAAGTTGCATAGGAGGCTTACTGGGTGTATGAAAATAGCCTGGCGTCAAAGGAAGGAAACACTCATCTAGAGATGTTGCACAGTAAAAGCAGCATGGAAGGAGAAACGTTTAACACATCCCAATTGCTTTTCTCAGACTTTGGCATGACCAGAGATATCTACGAGACGGATTATTACCGTAAGGGAGGCAAAGGACTTCTGCCTGTGCGCTGGATGGCACCCGAATCATTAAAGGATGGTGTTTTCACTACTTACTCAGATGTGTGGTAAGTTGTACTCTGCAATCCCAGATGAATCAAGAGCTCACTGTTTTAATGCATGTTGTTTACACTGTGAGTTGCTGACTTCTTCCGAGTACAGACAAAACACAACATTGTTTTGAAACCCTCTTAAAAATATAGTAGTATTCTTTTAAAGTATGTGTTCTCCAAAATAAGGCTATCACTTGCAGATCTTCAGAATGTTTCTCACCAGGAGTCTTGTTTCTTTCTTAGGTCATTTGGTGTTGTCCTTTGGGAAATAAGCAGTTTAGCAGAGCAGCCGTACCAGGGACTCTCCAACGAACAGGTGCTAAAGTTTGTAATGGATGGAGGATACCTGGATCAGCCGGACAACTGCCCAGAGAGGCTGTAAGTAGCAAAGTGGGTGCCAGCTGACCAAGCTGCACTCTTTATCTAAAGTGTGGGCAACACAGCTGGCCCCACATATGGCATTTCTGAACCACTTCTCTCCTGGGGAGGAACAAAGCAGAATTTAGTGAGCTACCTCTCACAGAAATTAAACCAATGCATCCTTAGTGAACCGAGAATTAAAGCTAGAGACTGGCCTATTCCGCTAGAAGGGGGAATTAAACAACCTGGAACCTACACCACGTGTGCAGATTCAAGAGAATGAAATACAAAGCACAGGAAAAGTACAAGTAAGCACTGTGTCAATAGTGCCAAACACAATGCTTTTCCTCCACTATAGGCTAGTGGATGGCCGTTGGCTCGTGTCACAGGGCAGAGCCTGGCCACAGTCTGCATCCCTGGGGCTCTAAAGGCTGGAGAGCAGCTTGTTAATCCCACATCTGCTGAGGTTTTCTCTAATTCATCTCTCCGTACTACATAAATAGTCTTGAGAATTACAGCAACTCTTCACTGCTGATTTTCAGAAATCCAGTTTGTGACTAATGAGGAGGGAGAGGTAGGAGAATGCTCTGCTGAGCCCTGAGCTGCTTATCGTGTCCGAGGCCTTTTCATGTCTCCTGCAGCCTCCTTTCCCACTTAAAGTACAAGGCTAGGCTGCCTGCAAGTTTAGGGAGAAAAGAGGGCACTGTGTAGAGACAGAGCGCAAAACACCTTGCAAAGAGGATTACAAACTGAAGCCAGACGTTCTCCTGTACCATGATTAAGGGTTAATGTCTGCAGCTGCTCATGATGGTCACGGTTTGGAGGTTACTGCATCCTCAGACCTGCCAGCGCGGCTGCATAGCCAGATGCTTCCTAAGCTGCTTCAGAGTAATTAAAAAAAATAAATCCTGTTACTGAGTGTTCAACCTGAGCTAGCGTGTTTTGGTAGAGGGTTGTAAGGAGCCACTGCTGAAGCAGCATGCAGAGGTGAGGGGAAGAAGCCCTGGTTGGAAACGGGAACGCCAATAGTAACTCCCTGTTTCCAGTAACTTCTTACGCCAGCCCACTTCTGGCCAAAACAGCACTTCTAGACTCAAAAAATAAACATGTTTTGTGAGTATCCTTGTGAAAAAAGCCTGCTGTCCTGGACAGTTGTCTCTTGTGGCCAGTTACAAACTCCAGTTTGAAACGTTTTTTTGTACCTAGGAGATGTGTAAGTTCTTTCTTCATGGTGTATGATAACATATGACATCTTGCTGCAGCCTTTCTTTCGGGTGGGTTGTTTACAAGACCTTTGTCTTCTGCACAGCCTGCTATTTTCCTTGAAGTTTAAGGAACTTGTTATCTTTCAGGCTGAGTTAAAATTAAAATTGAATGAATTAAAGAATTGTGAGACGGCTATAAGTGCGTGCGCACATTCACAGAGTACGTGAACTGCAGCCTTGTTTCCTTCGGAAGCCGAGTTAAGAACAATTGAAGGAATTGGAAGGAATTTTTGATCTAGACAGAAATAGAGAAGAAGCAGTGCGAGGATCTAGAGGCAAAAATGGAGACGGGAAGAGAACAAACAGCTCAGTTTGGGTGGGAACGTGGGGTTCAAAGGAGTAGCATGTGTGTTGGGTGGTCTGACATGGATACCAGTCCCAGCCTGTGCCAGCTCTGCTTATGTGGAATTGTCTTTTTCCTGTCCCTGACTCATTTGTCCTCAACTAGGCACAGCCTGATGCAGATGTGTTGGCAATACAACCCCAAAATGCGCCCCACCTTCATTGAGATCATCGAGATGCTGAAGGAGGACTTGCACCCCAGCTTCCACGAGGTCTCGTTCTTCTACAGTGAGGAGAACAAACCTCTGGAAACGGAGGAGTACGAGATGGACTTCGAGAACATGGAGAGCATTCCCCTCGATCCCTCCTCGTACACGCAGAGGGACAAAGTCCTGGGGCGGGACAATGGACCCTCCATGGCCCTCAAGGGGAACTATGAAGAGCACATACCTTACACTCACATGAACGGTGGCAAGAAAAACGGGCGGATTCTCTCCATGCCCCGATCAAGTCCTTCCTAACGCTTCCTGTTTGGCCCAAGGGTTGTGTCTGCTTTTTCCCCCACCACAAATCTCAGGACTCTTGTTATTGCTGCCACAGTGTATGACACACATCTACAGACTCTTCAGATTTTTAATCATCTTATGATTAATACTTTTTTTTTTTTGCCAAGTTGACTGGTTGTCAGTGGACTTATCTGTGAACATAAATGGAAAAGGTTTCCATGGCTGCTGTCCTTTCTGTAACCATGGTTTCAAAACAGGAAGCGACCGTGTAAGTTAAACTAGAGGAGGAGCATCCACGTTTGCCAACAAGAGACGTGAAATTTGCTGGTATCTGAGCTACAGCGTAACGGTGCGGAACAAAACTTCTGCAGGACAAAAGCATTTCCAGTAGAATTCCAGGCTTTCAGGCATACTCTTCACTACAGCTGAAGGATTTAACACATCAGTCAGACGCGCCAGATCCTCAGATTGACCAATAGCTGCTGCTTTCATACTTTTTAAATGGGTTAAACCCCGGGGGTGCGTGCGTGTGCGTGCGTGTGTGCAGTATATATATGTGGGGTGTATATGTATAGCAAAATATACACTTCTTTTTTGTACATAAGTTTTGTATGTTCTCACAGAAGCTTTCCTCTTCTCGGAAGTGTGTACTTATCTTTTTCCCATTTCCCTGGAGTGACTGAATCCTAAACAGATTATTTTTATACTGAGGACTCTTGGGAGTAGGTTTTCTCTCATTAACAAATGAGGAAAATGTGCTGGGAGCCAAAGGAGCAGAAATCTGAGATTTATGGGTACTTTCAAGACCAAACAAAGTAGGAGTCCCCTGACCTGAGATACCGAGTTTTCTGTCCTTACAGCATTGAGTATATATATTGTTTGTTGTAATATATTTAAAATGTCTTTAGTTTAAATTCTAACTTCACATAAATTATTGACTGTTTATGGTCCTTTCGGGGAGGGGAGAATTTGGGGGATTGTTTGGTCTTAAAGTGGTCCAAAGATTTCAGAATGAACTAATTTTAGCTGATTACCCTTTTAGGAGCTATGAAGCACATGTTAAGTTTATACTTGACAAGGCTTTATAAAACAGTTTCAAGATTTATACAATGCAGTCAGCTGGCTCCACTCGAAGCCCTGGGACAAAGTAGTTGGGACTTACCTTGGTCGTTGGGGGCCAAAGGACACCAGAACGTCCCGCTGCGGGGTCCTGCTTCGTGTTTGCCCTCGCGTCCCTTGCATTGCCTCCACGCGCGTTGTGCCGCAGGAGAAGCGGTCAGAGAGGCCGAGCAAGAACTCTAACCGAAAAAAAGACACTAAAGCCCAGCTGAAGGGAGGCAAGCGCAGGGCTCTTGGCTCTCCACGTGAAGCAGAAGCTGAATGTGACTGTGGTCAGCTCCCCGCTGCCTGTCTGCTGCTGCTCAGGCATCCGGCCTCGTGCTGCCTGCGGGCCTCCGATGTGTTCCTGAGATCCCTGCGCCTCTCCCAGGGCACGTGCGTGAGCCACTGCTTTCAGCTCTTCGGGATGTCAGCCTTCGTCTCTTGGACCGTGCTTTGTTTTGCTGCTGTTTGCATAAAGACAGAGCTGCTAAGCACAAGATGTTAGAAAACCATTGTGAAACTAAGCGTGTCTCGTTGCAATGAGGGAGTGTGCTGGCACGGAGAAGTGCTAAAGCAAGAAATGAAGATCGATGTCGCAGGCCGTTTCATGCAGGAGGTGGTTTTACAAGGGGAGAGATTGCTCAGACCTCCGCTCTTCCTCCTGGAGAAGTCCAAGGGCCACTTTGCTCGCTCTGCTGGGAAAAAACAAGGTCCTGACTCGGTGGGAGCGGGGACACCAGGCCGCAGCGTGGCTTTTGGTTTGTGCTGCTGCCTCCTCCCCGTGAGGGACTGGAAGGGGCCAGGGTCTGCAGGAGGCGCCTCTTGCAGCTCTGCTTGGCCGCGGCACCATGGGGTGGTGGCCCCTGGGCCGAGGGTGGAAGGCAGAGGGCAGTGGTTGCTCGCGGAGTTAGGGGGAAAGCACCTAGTACAGGCATGGGTAAGAACCTTCAGTTCGAAAAGGCCTCGTTTACATTTCTTCTGCTTTACGAAGTAGTAACTGTTTAGCAGCTCTATACTACACTGCAGGAAAGAAGACATATTCTCACACTTTTCTAAGGGAGAGAAGTTTTTCTTATTAGAAATTTTTTATTTATTTTAATATATAGAACACTGTAAAAAAAAAAAAAGGCAACAAAAAAAATCGTTTTCTTAAACACGCAGAACATGTAAATTTGTGTCCGTAAAATCTTGGCAGGTGGATGTGGTGGGATTATTTTTGTCCTGTTCTAGTGCAGTCTACCTCAGTGTTTCTTAAGGATATTTTTAATACTGCGCACCTCTAAACCTGTTTAAATATTCTGGTCTGGACCTATTGTGGATCAGGGAAAATCAATATCAGCTGATTCCAATACTTGGGACCATTCACTGAAGGGAATGGGTAGGAGAACAGCTCATCACCGTTTATCACTATTCTGAGTAGTAGTGACCAAAGGAAACTACTTCCAGCTCCAAATACACGATAGCAAATTTGGATCTGATACTCTGATATCATCTTCCTAGTTCTGTTGCAATTAAAAAAAAAAAACAAAAAAAAAGACCCGTTTAAATGTTTGGACTTTGTGAACTAACGACTTAAAAGGAGGAGACAGCATCCTGCTGGAGCTGTAGATGCCAGTGGGGACTAGGGCCTGTGCCCAGCCCTCATTGTTGGAGTTGGGTTTGGGTGTCGTGGTCACTGCCCTCACTGTGCGCTGCTACCCAGGAGCTCTGCTGCTTGGACGTGACCTCCTGAAACCAGCCCTTCCCACGTGCCGATGTTTTGATAACATTTTAAATTGCAGCAATCATAACTGTGGGAATAGAAGATCCTTTATATAAACAAACATTGGAACCTAGTATTGGGTCTGGCTTTTAAATTTAGTTGATATTGGTTGGCCCTGTGAGTACGCATGATTTGCAACACTCAGATCACTGAACAAGGGATTGTGTGTTTCACTTTGCGGACAGGCAGTCCGTTCACGTGGCTCGTGTTGTCATCGTCACTCTGCACCGAAGGGAGCAGTTGTTTATATCCAATACTGTGCATAAAGATTACTCCAGTCGTCCTCTCTACAGTGTGCCAAGGGCGAGGAAAGGCGTGTGGTACCAGCAGTAAGGATATCATTTTTCCCCAAAGCTAGTCCCTTCTGAAAACAAACACATGACGCTAGCGGTTGCCACTCATGGCTGTTGGAGATTACGCTCAGCTACAGAATTAGGAGGAGTGAATGGGCGTCATCCGTAAAGCCCAGCTCTGAATGAGGAAAATCCTTTACTTTCAGCCCTCAGCCACCACTTTGCTCTCTTGCTGGGAAATCCTTCCCTACCCCAGGGATGCGCAAGTCCCGCGCTTGGATCGGCAACGCCAGGGGTTGCGTACAAGTTGAGACTGCGTGTGCCAGATGAAACCTGTGTGCGGTGCGGCTGCGGTCCTGTGTCCAGGAAGAGGAGCAGCGCAGCAGGTGCTGTGCCTTCGCCTGGGGAGCTGCTGCTGCGTGCTCCAGCGAGATCCTTATCGGGGCAAGAGCGCCGCAGCTGCAGCGGAAGCACAGGCACCCACTGCTGCGCAGCAGTGAGGAGGAGCCAGGCAGGAGCGCAGGTGGGATGGCTGGAGGAGGGCAGCTCCACTGGCCTTCAGGTAGCGTTTGCTGGGGTCGGATCCTGCCCTGTGCAGGCAGAGAACTTCCCACTCACAGCGCCAAGTAGCGGGGCAGACCCTGGCATGTGTTGTGGAGCAGCTGTAGCCTCCTGTGTGCAGTCTGGGGACAGGGAGGGGTACCAACGAGCAGCCAGAGCCTCGCTGTTTCTAAAGCTGGTGAAGCAGGAAGCATAAGAAACAGCTTTCTGTGCTCTGCTGTGTTTTCTTTGAGCAGATGTTTGAAGCACGAGACTGGAGAGGTTTCTCAGAAACGTTTGCACGTTAAATTGTATCGCCACTTCCTGAACACCTCTTGCAAATCTGGTACTTCTCTTGCAGTACAGTGCAGCATTGCAAAGCTTGCCTGCTAGGTTAAAAACACGTCTCTTGGCGGCTTGTAAATACTCTGTTGTGTTGTAAAATAGAAGAGCTTATAACATGAACTCTGTGCCAGCACTGGGTTGGGAAACGTGATAGGAAATAGACCAAGCTGCGAGGAGGATATTCTGTGCAGATCATAAAGCAGCTGTGTTGGTTGGGAAGAGGCTGCTCCTAGGTTGCTAAAGGGTACTCTTAATTTATGGGTAGTGTATCTCTTTCCTCCTGAACTTGTATTATAGTAATGGGACACTTTGCTTAATTTTGGTTTGTTGCGTATAGCGTTGGTATCTCTTTGGAAAAATCTCAAAGTTGCTTACTGTATTATTGACCTAAAAGAGATGAAGGCAAATAGGAAAAGACAGGAGCAAGAAGGGTGCTGCGTCAGTTTTTCTTGAGCCTCCGTTTTAGGGGAGGGAGAGAGGCAATCCAGTTCCCTCTTAACGTCACTGTGATACGAAGACGGACCCTGAGGTTCTCCGGGCCCTTCATTGCTAGCAGCGATTCCTGATACCGAGACTGGAACCTCATTTTTCAAGTCAGAACGTGAAGTATCTTTGTGCCATAAAGCCTTACTCTGACAGCTGTGCCAGGTGCTCCCGTGATCCACGTGTGATCGGTTCAGAGACTGTGGAGTAAGAGCAGAGTAAGCAAGAAACTGCAGAACACCCTCCGGTCCTCCGGCTGTGTCCTTGCCTCCCTCAAAGCTGCCGCTTCTCACGCGAAGACGCGCGGAGCCGGCGGGCACGGCCGTGCCAGGAGCCCCTTCCCCTCCGCGGAGCAGCCGATGCCCCTCGCAGCTCCCCTGCGCGCAGTCCTGGGAAAGGAGCTGCTGAATGGATTGGAATCGCGAAGTAGTTGCTTCAGAAATACGTGAAATTCAAAGCGAGATTAGTTTAGCGTTTGTATGAACTTAATTGAATTTGGCCTTTTTATTACCTTCTGCTTGGCTCTGTGTTAACTCTGCTTGGATGCTGTACGTGAATGTTGGTGTAAGAGCATTAACGTGTTCAGCCTGTTCTGTTCTGGCTTGCCTTGCTACGAGTATCACAAGAGTGAAGCCAGTAGTGCGATTGACTTTTGGAGGAATCTGACTATTTAAAAGCAATTAGAAAACTACCATTTTTATCAAATCTGCTGTCATTAAATGTGTATTTCTCTTTAAGATTAAATTGCTTGTCCTTCTCAGAAGTAAGCACTTATTCGTGCAGGTTCAGCAAATTAACTGCAGCACAATGCAAGCTATAAGGGGACAGGTAGAGAAATGACTTTTTAAATATTGTATAATAAAGTTAGTATTAACTCCTACGGCGTAGTTACGTTTTTTGCCAACACGTTTGCAGTGGGCACCAGGTTGTGTTTGTGGCGGTAGTTTTGTTGTGAGCTCTGCTGCTCCAGCTGATGATGCTCGGCGCTTGCTTCTCCCCAGCCCAGGAGCCCCTGGGGGAGCGGGGTCTGGCAGCGGCACCGGGGCAGTCCTGGCATCCAAGGAGGACCATCAGCACGGTTTAATGGTGGGCCCAGGCTCACCTGCTTAGCCGAGTCCTGGCGACACCGCTCAGGCTCTTGCTCTGTGCTGCCAAGGGGCTGCTTTGCAGTCCTGGCGGCGGAAAGCACGGCTTGGGTTCGCTGGGCTCTCAGTTGCCCAAGAGCTGGCGTCTGAGCTGGGCTTGTTCCCAAAGCTCTTCTCTTCCTCCGAGTCCCCCCAGCAGCATCCGGTAACGCTGCGGCCGTGTTGGTTTCCAGATACTTCTCCCATTACCGGGTCCGATGGAAACTGGCTGCTGGTGATCTTAGAAAAGTCACTTCTAAATTTGAAAAGACAGAACGCTATTTAAAAAGGAAACCCCTCACCTTTTGCTTTAGTTTGCACGATGGTTTTGTTCCTAGAGTGTCAAAACAGTGGCTTGTGTTTGAGGAGCTTTGTGGATGGGGTCCTGGGCATCGGCTTGATCAAACGCAGCCAAAAGCAAATGCTGGTCTGCTTGCACCTTAACTGGACTAGAGGCAGTTTCAGTTACATGCTAAGTGATGTTCTGTGAGGTCTTTTTTTTTTTTTCTTGTTTAAACTTGCTGCTCCCACCTTTCTCTCTGCATATCTAAGGTTCCAGTATTGCAGATACCTCTTGTTTGAAATAAAGGATCAAATGTGCCATGATTTTTTCTTAAAAAAAAAAAAAAGGAGAAAAAAAAAGAAAAAACTCCCCCTTGATTTATTTTTTTCAATGTTTTCGTATGTAAGAGCCAAGCAGTGACATGTACAGAAAATATCTTTGAGCATTAAGAAAAAACTCTCGCCGTGTGTCAGAATATTGAACAATTAACTGTTTATATTAAATTTCTGAATAAATTATCCAAGAATAACTGCTCATTTTGTGTCTGCTGTCTGTGCAGCACTGAATGCTGCTTTACCACAGAGAAAGCATTAAATTCATATCTTGGAATAAGCAATACTTTCAGTTGCAAAATGAATGGTGCTAAGAAAAAAAAAAAAAAACAAAACAAACACAGATCTGCCAGTTGCAGGCTTGTGGTCCGAGGCTCGCTTAGCTCGGCCCCACGGCTTGCGCGACGCGCTCTGGGCTCATCCTCACCGCAGGGTGCTCGGTGTTGTTGGGTAAACATTGGTAAAGGGCTTCCTTCTGCCCAAAACAGCGAGAGCTGCTGCTCCGTAGTGTCATGCTGTTATTTCCCTGAGCACGGACCCAGGCTCCCCTCCCGTTAGGGGGACACAAGCAGTTTTAAAAGACAGAACTGCGAGGCAGAAAGGCAGAGGCTCTGCTTCATCCCTGTCCCGAGGCAAAGCAGCTGGGGCCGGATTTGCACCAGGAACCACCTCACCTCGCCTTCTGTACCGAGCTGCTCTGGAAATGTAAAAATCTATCTTTCTTCTGACTTAAATGTTGTTTCGTTTTATCAGAGGTGAGATTTCCTTCCTGATCAGCTGCACCAGCGAGGCGGGGGACTCGCTGCTGCTGTTTTTCTTCTCGATGTGTTTAGCCGTTCGGTTAAGGTACCTGCTCTCCTGCTGTGCCTTGTCCCTCGTGTCCTCGCTGTGCTGCAGCCCTGGCTCTTCACCGCCCTGTGGCTGCACTCGCGGCTCTCCCTGCCCAAGCTGAGCACCTCGGGGCTGCTCCTGGCCTGCTGGGGCTCAGCTCTGCCAGGGCCCCACCGGCCTCAGACCTGGGGATAGCGTCCGATGCTTGCGCAACGAATGGCTGTAAAAGTGAGTAGTAGTATGATTTACTTTTTTTTTGCAAAGAATGCTCCTTTTTTTTTTCTTTTTTTTTTCTTTTTTTTTTTTTCTGGAGGGGTCGAGGTCAACCCTCACTTCACTTCTCGCCCCCTGTCCCCGGTAAATTCCAGCAACTGTTTCATCAGCCACCTGGGCCCAGCGCTGGGATGGGCGATGACGCTCGTTAATGGAGAATGTGCAGTGCTGATGCCACCTAGTGCCTCTGCACGTCGAGCTGGACGAGGCAGCTGGATCCGGCCCCGCACTGCGCCCGCTGCCCTGTGTCTGGGCGGGAGCACACGGAGCGGTTCAGCCCCACCTCCGCCCTCTCCAAACCCACCTGGATTTCTTGTGTTTTAAGAGCAATGAGAAACAAAGCAATACTTTAAAATGTTTTTGAATTGCATCTTCTGGCACAGGTCGTTCTCTGGAGTTCCTAACAGAACTTGACCTTGCTGTCAGGGGAGGTTTGCTGCCTGCTGGGCTCTCAAGTCAGGGGTGCTGGGGGAGGATGCTGAGGCACATCCAGCCCTCGTGCCGTCATCCCTCATCGCTCTTCCAGGCTGCATGCGTAGCTCTGCTTCACCAACCCCCAAACCAGAAAGGAAAGGGATAAGCTCCGGTCCTCTCTTGTGGTGAGGACAACGCACCGTCCCGTCAGCTGCCTGGTTTAGGAGCAGTCCTGATCCCTGATCCTCACCGAGCTCTTGTGGACTTCAGAGAAATTAAACCTTAATTCCTCTTTGCTCTGGTGGTTTCCTGGAGCACTGGATAATTGCTATCCCAAGCGCTGCCAAGGCTGCGGTCTCTGAGTAATTGGAGTGTGAGCGGATCTTGTTCTGATTAGGGCTTGGCTGGGGCTGGCGTGCGCTCGGGGCCGTGGGATGAGGTGTGTGCGCGCGGCGGCCCCTGGGGCTCGGTGGAACGGAGTGAGCGGCCGCGCCGAAAATCTGAGCCTGGGCTCTGCCTGCCAGACTGCACACGGCGAGGACCAGCACCTCACCCCTCACTCTGCTTGCTTTGGAGCTGGAGTGCCTGCGGGTCTGCCCCTCACCTGCACAGAGAAATGCAGCCGGTGCAGTCGTCTCTGTGCTTTGTCTCTTTGCTATCGCTTCATCCCGCCTCAGCCCGAGACCTGCTGGGCTGCGGGGTCTGCCAGAGCCACCCCGCCACAGCGGTGATGAAGGATGCATTTGTGGGAGCCCAGCGCTGGGCCCCTCTGCCCTTGGCAGGAGGCTAACGAGTGATGGTGCAACGAGCCCGTGGGCACAGCCCCTTAGTGCCAGGCTCTCACGGTGCACGCAGAGCGGTTTTTCTCCGAACGGAACAGGAAGCTGTTTGTGGCAATCGCTGTCATCGTGGCCATCACCAGTTCTGCAGCTCTCGGGGCCCCTGCGCCGGGCGGTTCGGGGTGCGCGGCCCCCAGACGGGGGCTGCTGGACCCTGCTGGAGCCCCGACCCCTGTGAGGGCTGGAGCGAGCAGCGGGGCCGTGCCAGGGCTGACGTCGGAGGAACTGCAGCATGGGCGAGGCGGGCTTGTTCGTGCCTTCGGAAAGGGGAAGCGGTGAGATGGTTGAACCAGAGGCCCCCGCGAGCAGCCCAGCAGCGCGGCTGCTGCTTCCCCGATGAGGCTCCGCTTCTTGCTTTACACCAGTATCTGGAGAAATCGGGGCTGTCAGCTGTAAGCGTGCCCGGGGAACTCACCAGAGATGCCTCCAGCCTTCAGGGTAAGTCATTCTCCGCACGAGCTCCATCCAACGACACCGGACTTGTTGCTCATCTTCCTCGCGGTTTTCTGATGAAGCAGCCTCACCCTGCCGCACGTGAAGAGGAGGTTGGGGTTTAACCCACCGGGCATCCCCCTGGCTCCCTTTGGGGCAGTGCTGGGGTGTCCAAAGACCCCATGGGTGCTGCTCCTGCTGCTGCCACACCACAGCTGAAGGTTTGCAGATGTCTCCCCCCCAGCAGGACCTCAGCACTGCCTACGGCTGGGTTTGGGCCTGGCTGAGCTGGGGTCCCCCAAACCCTCTCCAAAGGGCCGCTGCTGAGCTGGGTGCCCGTGTTATCAGGGAGATGCCTGCAGAGGGGATGTGGGAGGACTGCGCTGGGCAGATGACGCCTTGAGGTTTGTGGTCGGGTGAGGGAAACGCTCCTCACCACCCACCTCTGTGTGACACCAGCCCGGAGCAGGCTCCATGCTGTGGAGATGCCTGTGGCCATCCCCAGAACAGCTGGGCTCTGCTCAGCGAGGCTGCGATTGTAAAACCAGGCTTTGTCAGCCTGCTCAAGGGCTTGGGAGCAAGGTTTGGAGCCAGTGTGAGCTGTAGGGCTGGTGTCAGTGGGGCTCAGAGACCTCAGCATGGGGGATTTGGTGTCTTGGGGCAGTTTGGAGCCAGCTCCCACCTCCCTTTGTGGGGGAGCTGAGAAGGGCTTGGAGGATGACCTTTGCCAGGGAATGGGGTCTTGCTAAGACCCCAAGGTGATGCCAGTGTTGCAGATGGGAGAGGGTCTTGCACCTTCCCTTGCAGAGGCTGTGCAAAATGATGCCAAAGGTGCAAATATCCAGCCGGTACCCTCAGCTCTTGCCCTGCACTTCCCAGGTGGAGGTGCCCTGTGCCCCTGCAGGACGGACATGCAGGTGACGGTTTGTCTGGCTGACATCTGGTCACCATGAACGGAGCAGGGAGGTTTTGACAGCGAGGGGCAGGTTTGGGTGTGTTTGCAGCCTGTCTTCTGCTTCCCTCTGCAAGCCTCAGCCAGTGTTCGGGGCTGCATGTGCTGCGGGGCCACTAATCCCTGGGCCCTGCTGCAGGAAGTCACTGACCCATCACACAGGTGGGAATGCCGGAGACCAGGAATTTCTCTCTGGCTACAGCTTCCATCAGCTGATACTTCTGACAAAACACTTGGCTTCTCCACTCCCCCCTTGGCAGCCCCTGGGCTGCAGCCTGCAGCGCTGCCTTAGACCGCGCTGAGCTCTGCCGTGCGCCGTGCTGTCGTCTCCTGCTTGGGGCTGTTCCTCGCACGGGGCTCCGAGGGCTCCCCAATGTCAGACTCACTGCTCAACCACTCCTGGCCGTCGTTCTCGAAGCGCTGGAAGAAGAGATGGTCCTTTAAGCGAGGTAATGGCCTGTGTGCGGGGAGAGAGGGCTGAGCCGGGTGCTGCGAGCCGCTGCTGCAGGGCGGCTGGGGCGAGCGGGTGGCAGAGAGCACGGGGGTCCCCGACGTGCTGGGCGCCCACCGCTCCGCTCTGTGGGGCCACTGCTCAAATGTCAGCTAACGCTTTTCCTTCTGCTTCACCTTCTCAAGGCACGTAAATGCTTTGGGGAGCTGGGTAATGGGTTAAATATCAGCCTTATGGTTTTGTAATAAATGTGTTTGCTGCTGCCAGTGAGCTGGAGGTCCCGGCGTTCGCAGGCAGCTGCCGAGGGCTGAGCCTCGAGTTGTGTGCCGGGACTTTGGTGTCAGAGCAGATGCCGGGGAAGAGGCTCCTCCGGTCCCTCAGAGCGGGCTGAGGAGCTGAGCCCCTGTGTTCGGGGCACGGGCTGAGCCCTGGCAGCTCGTGTGGCACCCGCTTGTCCCAAAGCAGGGTTGGGAAATGCCGGCAGTGGTGTGAGCTGGCCTCATTCCTGCTTGCAGTGTCATGGCTTGGAAAGAGAGAAGTGAGAGCCCCGGCATGTGGGATGTTCGTGGTCCTGGAGGAGCTGGACACTGCTGTCCCTGCTGCAAACACTGCCCTCAGTTATCGTTATCTGCGGCATTCGAGCTCCTGATGTATGTCAGCCTTTTCCTCCCCCAGCTCCCCTCTTCCCCTGTGGACATGCAGGGGAAGGGGATCCCCAGTGGCCGGCCGCAGGAAGCTTTGTGCAGAGCAGGCAGCAGGGTCAGGAGGCTCTGACCCGCGCTGAGCCCCGAGCACCTCCCCGGCCCCAGCCCCGCAGTGCCGTGCCTGGGCTCGCTGGGGAGGCGCAGCTGGGCTCAGGGCTGTAATAAATAAATCAGCCTCTGCTCATGATCAGGCTGCTTTGGGGAGCATCTCGGGGCAGCCCTCTCCCCAGCAGTTGCTGAGGAAGCTGCACAGTGACCATAGCTCGTGGCTGGGAGGGTATCTGAGGGGCTGCAAACCCCGCCGAGCCCTGCCAAGACCTTTCCACTGACAGCGAGCTGAGGCTCGTGCTGCCTCCCCGCTCCCTGGGCCCTGCGTGCCCGAAAAACCAGGCCCCAAAGGCAGCGATAAGGCGGCAGTTCACTGTACAGTGCGTTACAGTGTCGGACGGCTTATCTTCTCCCCTCCTTCAGCTCAGGCCACATGAGCCAATCCCCGCTGCTGCCAACGGCCGATGAGCTGGGGCCCGGACCAGGCCAAGTGCTGCACTTCATCCGATTTTGGCACAGCGAGCTCAGCACTTGCTCTGCAGAGGTTTTACCCTACAGCTCTGGTCATCCTGCGGGGCTGCACGTAAAGGGCAGCTGGTGCTGGGCCAGCAGGGCAGAGCCAGGAGGAGACTGAATAATTTTTGTTTCTTGCCTGTGATGCTCTCGGTGGTTTCCCAGCAGTCTCTGCCCCTGATTGCTAGGAAATGCTCAGATGCTCTGGTCTTTCCTTCCTCCTGGGACTGTTTCGTTCTGACCGGTGCCTTTGTCCCTGCCGTGTTTGTTGTGGCCTTTCCTCGGTGGAAATGCAGGGGGTGTTTGATGCTTGCAGGATGTGAGCTGCGTGGTGAGAGCTCGGATCCTTGTGTTTCCTCTGACGCATCCCCTGCCAGCGCTGGCTTGGCTTTGGGGTCGCCCAGGGACCCGCAGCATCCTGCCCCAGCAGGCAGCTGGGGTCGGGGCACGCATTGCTCCCAGGCTGTGTCGAGTCTCTGGCTGGCACAGCTTGTTCCAGCGCTGGCTGCTTGGGTGAGGTCCCCAGCTGTCACCAGTTGTGGGTGTTTTCTCCAGTGACCGGCTTGCCTGAGTGGCTGCAGAAGGGAGGTTTTTTTACCACAGCCTTGAAATAGAAATATCTACATCTTTATTGGTCACCCAGTGACCTTGCATGCGGTTGCAGCAGCAGGGAGCCTTCTTCCTCGAGACAAACCAGCTCAGCTGGTACGTCCCAATGGTATCAAACCCCCCCCCAGGCTGCCACACGCCACGGGCACCTCTCATTGCTCCCTTCCTCCCGGGGAAGAAGCCTGGTGTCTTCATGCTCTGCCTGCCAGGAAGCCAGCCTGGCACAGCGCAGCACAGCCCCGTTCGTGTGCGGCGCTTCCTCCCCAGCTCTGCCCTGGGAATTCCTCTGACGAGGCTGCTCCCTGCAGCAGTAACCTTTTATGGTCCCTGGCCACAGGAAAATATAGCAACTGCAACACCGAATCTGCTTAATGTTCCCCTAAACCAAACAGCATGTGCTCTTGGAAGCGTCCTTTTGCCATCTTGTCTCCGGCACCAGCTGAGGAAAGGTGAATGCTGCTGCCTGGGCACCTCTGGGGAGCTGCGTGGGCAGCCCCTGACCACCACACAGCGGCGAGATTGGGCGCAGATCCTCCCAAACAGACTCAAGTGCAGGGCCTCGGGATTTACCCTTCTGGCTAGAAGACGGGTGACCACCTCCATCTCAGATACAGGGATGCTCACAGCCTCTGCGCTCTCCACGCTGGCCTTTCTTTGTTCATCTTGCCATAACCTGATTCTTGGAAACGTTTTTTTCCCCCAAGAGCCCCTCCACGGGATCCCTGTGCCCAAGTGTCGTGTCTAGAGATGACGGTGCTAGCCCAGGGTCAACCAATGGAGGAATTAAACGCGGGGAGCCCGGAATTGTCACGTCTGGTGCTCACACATTGCCTAAAATGGTCTCCCCACCGCTGTAGCCCCGTGCACAGCACACGCTGGTGCCTAACGGTCGCTGCCGCCGGGTTCGCCGCCACTGGCTGCAAACCTGATTTATCGCGTGTTGAACAAGAGTGTCTGAAGTGTCCGAGGAGGATGTAAGCTGTCTGGTGGGGCTGCAGGGGGCTTGTTGACTGCAGCAGACATCTTGGCCAAAGCCAGAGCCCTGCACGGCACAGGGAATATTTTCCAGGCCTCCAAGGAGCTGACTCTGATCCAGGGACCCACTTCAGAGCTGCAGGATGGAGCCTGGTGCAGAGCCAGCTTTGGCAGGCTGGCTGGGACCCTGCTCGGGAGGAAAACACCTCTTTGTTTTAGCTAAACCTGCGGGCCAGGGCTCTGGCCTCTGTCAGGCTGCAGCACTTGTCAGCTCCTGCAGCTCCATCCCTGCCCCTTGGGGCTTTGCTCCCTTCTCCGAGGCATGTTCGCTGCTGCAAGGGATGGAGAGGGCAGACAAGCTCCTTTTGCTTCCCTCCTCGGGCTTGTAGAGGGCAAGCAGGATTTGTCCCTGGCCCCCTGGGACCTTCCCAACCCCCTGGTTGCTCCCCTTGGGTCAGTTCTACCTTGGTCTCAACCCCAGCCTTTTTTGGGGTTCGGTGGCTTTTGCTGTCCGCTGATGTCTTTGGCTGCTCAGCTTCCTTCAAGCTCACGCCAAAACCTGTGCTGGTTTGTTCAGAAAGCTGACTTCTTGCTTGCAAGCTGAATAGGGGAAAACAAAAGGTGATGTTAAAACCTGCTGGCTGAGCCTCGACCAGTTTTACAGCTAAAGCATTACAGATGCAGCTCAAGGACATCCAGGGCAGGAATTTGTCTATTAATTAAAATTTTCTCCTAGAACCTTCCTAGACAGCCTGTTTCAAATTTTCACTGCTCTTATAGTTAGAAAGCTCTTAGTTAAATTGTGCCTTCGTGGAGCGTTTTCCTCACTATATCGCTTATAGCCCCTCACTTTAAATGATTTCACACATTTAAATACACCAAACGCTCCTTCAAGCAGAAAACCTGGCCTCTGCAGCGTGCAGCAGGATCCAAGGAACAAGCCTCCAAACTCTCCCTCACGTTTGCTGCCTTTTTCTCATTGGCACCATGCAATTTCTGGCTCATTGGCTGCATCGTGTAGCATTAAAACGCACAGCAGGCTGCAAGGTTTCCAGGAGGGTGTTTCTTAACAAGATCTTGCTCATAGTAACGCTTTTATATTTTGCTTTCCTGGAGTATGATGGGTTTCTAGCAGTTTCTAGCAGGTTTCTTTTTTACCCCCATTGGATAGATATGGTGGTTTACTGTCTCTTGCTATTGTTCTCCGCATCTTCAGCCATCCACCACCGTGCTTCAGCCAACAGCCTGGCTTTTTTCCACTCGCCTCAGCTGTACGTATCTCAAAGGAATAGAAGGCCTCCATGAGTCACGCACTGGTTTAGAGATCGTGGCTAGCGTTTACAGTGTGTCTCGCTACATAGGAATGTGCTTCAGTCAGCTGGACGATATATTGTGCCGCGAAGTACGTCCAGACCTTGTTTTTGTTTCTCAATGAGTTATCGGGCGGTGTACGCACGCTCAGGCACCCGCTTAGCACTGCGGTGTGGGGAACGTGCACGCGTTGCGGGACCAGAGAACCACGCGCCTCCAGCACTGCTCCGCGTGTTCAGCGCTACCCCAAGTCCTCCTGTCTTCCCTCCCAGTGGCGTCCTTTACTCTTTAAGGATGCAAATAGTATCACTGCCACCAGTATGTTGTTTTTTTTCCCTCCAGATTTCCTGCTTTAAGGGTCCATAATGCAAGTGACAGCGGTCACAATGTGCTTAGCTCTTCTGTTTTACTGTGAAAGCAGCCTCTGCAGCACAGGACATTGTACAGGGATCTGGCTGGGATGGTGCAAGCCTGGTCTCTGCCCTGGCACGTGCCGTGGCTCAAGGGATGGCATTTCTGCTGCTAGGGGACCCCTGCACTGTGTTCCTGCAGGACCAAGGCTGGCCAGGGCTTGACAGTGCCCTGTCTGCAAGGGTTGAGGGAGCAGAAGGCCACGTGGAGCGTGTCAGTGCTGCCTGATGTCACCTCTCTGTGTCACTGGTTTTACATCCTCCTGGCCGTCCGGCCACAAGCTGTGACCTCTCTGTCTCGCAGGGTCCGACTGCAAGCCGTGCTTACGGGAACTCGCTGAGCGCAGCCCCTCTGCTTTGGAGTACCGCGGCCCCAAGAGCTTCCTCCCGTCCCTGATCGCTGAGGATGACACCTTCTTCACCAGCATGGCTGAGGAAAAGGCGAGTGTCCTCTTTCCTTCCACTGCCACCACGCGAGACAGGAGCTGGGGGCGGAAAACTGGGGGGTCAGCACCATATCCAAGGGGGCTGTGGTGGAATAAGGACAGGGGAAAGGGGTGCCGACTCAAACTGTCAAGGAACACAAGGTTATATTGCTTCTGTGGCTGGGAAAAATCATGCACATGGATGTTAGTGAGGCATGGAGAGATCTCAGGGGCTGGAGGGAGCCTTACAAACCCCAGGAGCAAGCTGAGCTGGTGGGACTGGGGCAGGTCACATCGGGAGGGGAGAGCAGAGCGGTCCCAGCTCTGCACAGGACGTGCCCCCTTCGCAGCACCAGGCTCTCCAATGGGCTTTGTGCGCTCAGGCTGCGCCGTTGCTGCCTTTGCAGGAGGACTCCTCTTCCACAGAGCTGGACGTCCCCGCAGCTGACTTGCACAGCAGCACGGAGGATCTCCTCTCAGACTCGGCTCTCCACGGCACAGAGTATTACAAAGACCTGGGGCTCCTGAGCCCGCCAGCTGCCAAAACAGCGCCGGAGGCAGCAGCGCAGCCAGAACCAGCCCCCCAGGCTGTGTCAGCCATTCGTTTATTGGAAGAAAGACCTGAGGCTCTGAGCAAAATGTCCGTGGACGTTGCTTTTTCCAATCCCGTGTCCTGCTCGGTGCGTTACGGCGAGGCCGACTGCCACTTCTTGAACAAAGGTACCAGCGCTGCCGATGGTCCTGAGGAGACGGGTGAAGACCTGGACCTGCAGGAGACCACGGAGTCCTTCCCCACGCTGGTGAGGTCTATGTCTACCTCTCGGAGGCACAGCTGGGAGAGCCCCTTGTCACCCGTGGACTGCAAGCGCAGGTGAGGCAGGAGCGTGAGGGCTGTTTGAGATATCCAGCACAGCGATGCTGCGGGAGGCCGGAGCGATCGCTCTGCTGCTGGGTGGTCTCCCGCCCTTGTCAGCGTCTGCCAAGGCAGCTGGATGCTTCCTGCTCGTGTTGGGTGGGATGGGGAGGAACAGACACGAGGGCAGGAGGAGGTTTTTGTGTCTCTTGGCAACAGGAACACCCTCTTTTCCTGGTCTTGGGGCTGGGAAGTGGATCTCTCATCTGGGGAGAGCTCGTTTCTGCCTGCAGATGACCTTTGCACACCATCAGCTGCCCTGATGACCTCCATCCTCTGTCTCAGAGGGAACTTTGCCCACTCCCAGGGATTAAGAGAGCTCTGCCAAACCCTTTCTCTTCTGCTCTGCGAGCTGGCTCAGTGAGGCCTGTGGCTGCAATTGCAGCAGTCCTCAGACCCCTTGTTCTCTGCGTGGCTGCAGAAGAGGATGCTTTTTTTGTGGTGTGATGCTGAGCTCTGGCTGGGAGAGGTTTCCAGGCCTGGCATTACTGCTGTGCTGTGCTCCTGCCGCATGCAGCGCTTGGGCTCCGGGTTCCTTTGTGCACGCTTCCCCTGCTGACAAACGTATTGATCTCTCTGCTGGCTGGGAGGTGGGGGCAAGCCAGCAATGACTATTTATATCTCCCCTCCTTATAAGGTACCCTAAAATTATCTCAGCCTGAAATCTTGGCAGTTCTTTATCAAGCTCAGACTTTGGTTCCCAGACCTATTGTTGTGCCATGCGCCAGGGATCATTCACAGTTTACAGTGGAACAGGCACACGAGCCGTGGTGGCACGGAGTGGCTGTCCGTGCCGGTCTCCTCGCTGCGTGATTAAGCATGTGTGAGTGGGGGGCCAGGGAAGGGGAATGCACCCCCGCTGTCCCCTAAGTAAATGCGTCCCGCAGCCTGTCTCTGGCAGCAGGAACGAAGTGGCACCGATCTGCAGGCAGAACCCACTGCAGGGAGTAAGATTTTCCACCGAGCCCTATCCATCATTTTGTTCCTACGCTGCTGGCACCGCAGCAGCACTTGGTGTTCAGGCAGCTGTAGGGTGCTGGGGGGCCGGTTCGTCCCTGGCTTCCCAGAACAGGATTTCTTTTTCCTTCCTTGAAGCCGGGCCCCGGAGGAGCAGGATTTATGACATGATGCCACGGGGATGATTCAATAAATGACAACATCTGCCGTTTCTAAATGCCCGAAGGGACTTTGCTGGCATTACAGCTGGCAGGCCAGCAGCTCCCACGCAGGCGAGGCAGGCTGCAGGGTGGCTGTGCAGTCTCAGGAGCTGCTGAGAGATCAGCAAGAGCCAAATTAAACATCCCAGGTGACCAAGGAGCTCATGGGCTTGCCGATGGCAGCCAGAGAAGATGCTTTTAACATGCTCAGGACTTGGTGTCCAGGCTGACTCTTCCCGGCATTTCCTCTCCCACGGGACTGCTGCAGTGGCCCTCTTTGTCTTCGCAGTAGGCTCCACAGCTGTAGGATTGCCTTAGTTGTAGACTCTTTAGGATTGTCCACCCAAAGTCAGGACATGGCAGGGGCTGTGCCATGCCTGGCACAATGGCATGGCCTTGCTAAGCTGTCTCCTTCCTCTTTACTGAATTAGGTTCAGCCTGGATACCACAGAGACGGGCAGCGACGCGGAGCAGGAGGATGTGGAGAAGGGCAGCCGGTCCTGCCCGCAGCCTCGCGTGTCCGTGCAGCTGCCCCGGGGCGAGCTGGAAGCCTGGAGCAGCACCGGGGGCAGCATGGTGATCAAGGTGGAGATAGAGCCGCTGCGCCCGAGCCTCCCGGGCTGCCCTGGCTCGGAGGAGGTGGTGAGTGTGCGAGGGCTGCGTGTGTGCTGGCAGCAGGCAAGCTGGGCTTGTGGAAGGCACCAGCTGCAGGCTGGACTCCTGTGGTGCCAGCATCGAACCAGCTGTGGCAGGAGGTCTGCAGGGATCTCAGCAAGGATGGGCTTTCTCTGCTGTGGGACAAGCTTTTGGCAAAGGCCCTGGGAGCTGGTGATGCACAGCCCTTTTTTCCCATATATCCAGTTGTAATTTCCCTTGCTGCAGCCAGAAAGGAGCAAACACTGCCTGTTCCCAGTGATACTCCCCTCTGTTTATTTCTGAACTGCCTCACCAGCTTCTCCACCGAGACTCTGGGGCAGAGCTGGTGGCAGGATGCATCTTTTGGGTCTCGGTCTAGTCCTGTGCTCTGCTACGGCACAGCTAGCACCTTGCAGCGAGGGAATGAGCCCTGGTGCTGCCGGGGGGTGGCCTGCAGGGCAGGAGTCTGTGGGAAGGCAGGGGCGATCGCTGGCGCTTGAGATGGGAGCCCCATTCCCTGCCTTGCACCTTGCCAGCTATGCTGGGCCCCGATGGAGGCTTTGGCACACGCAGGACCAAAGATGCCCATGAATTTTCACTTCTCCAGGAACGTGGCAGTGACGGGAAGAGACTGAGGTCGAAGTCTGTCCCATCAGCCTGTGAGATCGCCTCCCCTCCGATACCCTGTGGTTTCAACACTGCTCTTTCGGTCGTGGAAGGTTGGTGTAGACTGCAAGTACAGCTTTAATTGAGTGCAGGTTGGCTGTGACTAAGACACAGAGCCGGAGATGTAGCCTCTGCAAGTCTAGACATCCTCTGCCCTTCCCTGCTACACAGTCCCAGGAGCTCCTGAGACAAAGTCAAGCTGACTTTGGGTATGAGCTGCGCTTACAGGAGTCTAAGCACAGACGTGTCCCCAGAGGCCCATTGCCGTGCAGCCGGAGTGTTGGTCATTCCTCACGCACACGAGGCAAGGATGGTTTCCTAGGAACAAAATGTACCACTGCTTCTGCCTGGGCTTAAATGTGCCCTTTCTCCTCCACCCACAAGAACAGGGCAAACGTGGTCTTCTGGCAGCAGGGCCCTTAACTGGCAGGGGAGCAGGCTGTGGACAAGGCCATCAGGTTCTGCTTCCTGCACTGAAAGCCAAAAAGCCTTAGAAAACCAGAGACAACAGGAGGAATGAACTGAGGGCTTATTTGCTGAGTGCCTCTCCGGGCTTATGAGCTTGTGAAAAGAGAAATCCCTGCTCAGAATATTTTTCCTCTGTTCTGTCTCTTTTGGCAAACCGTGCTGCAAAGCACGGTAAGAGGACTCAGCTCCGAGGAGAGCCCCTCTCCCAGGTGGCCTGTCAGCACCAAAGCCACCCCAGCTCCTGTAAACTTCACGTTGGCCAGCTCTGTGCTGCTGGAATCCATTAGCCTGCCCCACTTGCGAGGATTGTCCTGCAGCAAAATGTAGGGAATTGTTAAGAGCACGAGCTGAGAAGTAAAGGAGGGGTAGCCATGGGGGGGGAGGGGACAGTGTCAGCTCCTACCCTCTACCTGCAAGCAGGATCCTCAAAAGTTAGAGTAACAGACTGCAGGAGGAAGGTATAACACAGCAAACCAGGATGCCTGCTGAGGGTGTTTTGTGTTCCAGGTGTCGAACCCCCTGCTCTGGAGATGCTGGAGAAGGATCACGTGTCCCCAGACCACGTGTAGGTATTGTCAGTCCTGGCTTTTGGAGGTGGCTGAGATTCTTGAGTGCATCTGAGCTACTGGAGATCCAGTATCAGACCATAAGGGAGATCCCACCATGCTGGGGCACGGCTCCGTAGTTGGTCATAAACCGGTGCCTGATTCTTTGTGGGGTGCAGAACGCGTTTGCCAGGAAAATTTCTAATCTTTTGTTTTTTTCTTCTGCCCCATCCCTGGTAGGCTAATTGTCCAGCAGGTACTTCAGGAGCTGAAGCAGTATCATGGGTGAGTGTGTCTGGGAGAAGGATTTGGGCGGGGAGGTCATGGGCTTGCCCAGGAACGTGTTACTGCCCATTCTCCAAAGATGGGCCTCCCTGCTGACCCTCAAGTTCTGCCCTTGTGTTTCTTGCTGTGGCTGATGTCTTCTCGTTGCACAGGGCAAAGCAGAGAGTTTGTGTGCAAGAAGGCAGTGATTCCTCCCAGCAGAACCTCACCTGGTTTGAGTTCCTGTCTAATGAGTAAGTGAGGCGGGCAGTAACCCCACACTTTGTGTCCCTGGAGCAGACTCTGATTTCTAGCCCCACTCCATCTAAGCTCAAGTGCCCCACTGCTACTGTGGACATTGGTTTCTGCAGCAGTTCAGCCCAGACTGGGGCCTCATTGTGCATGGCACTGAACAAAAACACAGTGCCAGCCATAATCTGAAAGCTCATTTCCTTATTTGCAAGTCTCCATGTGAATGACATGACTGATGCTGAACCAGATCTCCCAAGGGATCGAAAGCCCAGGGATGGGGTCCTAAAGTAAAGCTTCAGCTGAACTTCATCAGTGATCTCCTTGAATTGTGCTTGGCCGGTTAACTTCCCTTAGTTAAGATGCTTTTTGTCTCGTTTCAGAAATGAGGACAGTGGAAAGAGTGACAAAGCAGAGAAAGGCACCAAGGTGATGCGCCGTCTGAGTTCCTTGCGGAGCCGAGTTACCGGGTCCTGGCAGAAGGATAAGGTGAGAGATGCCGAATTTGTGGAGCAGGTTGCTGAATTCCTCGAGCAGGGGAGGGGATCTGGTTCCATCGACCAGTTAGCTGGTCCACCACTTTTGGGTAGCTGAGGCCTCTGATTTCATCAGCAGATGCATGGTGACTCCTAACAGCATGCACTGGACCAAGTGGTCCCTGACTCACGGAGAAGAGCTTGCAGGGGTGCAGGCACGTGCTGCAGCGCTGTGTCCTGCCTTTCCTCATGCATGGCCCTACCCTAGAGGGACTGTCCCAAGCCTTTGGGAGGCATTTGAGAAAGCCACTGCAATCCCAAATGTTCAGGCACAGAGGGGCCCACCGCACTTGCTGTGTGCCAGCTTGCTGTGTGCTTGTTTTTACCAGCAGGGAGAGGAATGTGTGGGCAGTGCGGGGCACATAACGGAGCTGTGGTTTTTTGTTTTGTTTTGTTTTGTTTTCCTTCCAGGGTAAGAACAAAGAGCAATCAAAAGAGAAAGAGAAGGAGAAAGAGACAAAGGAGCCAAAAGAGAGGTGGAAAGAGGTTAATCGGCACCAGCTTGTGCCAGGGGTTTTCTCCAGCTGCACCAGCTGCTCCCTGTGTGCCAAGCCTCTCGTGAATAAAAGTGGTCTGCAGTGCCTGAGTGAGTATGGCTGTCGCTGCCTGGCTCTGGCCCAGCCTGGCTGTCCCCGCTCCCCGGCCTGCCCTCTGCCCAGGCCGGCCATTCCCCTGCTTAAATCCGCCTCGTGGATTGCTTCACTTCTCTGCCTGGCTTGACTCACCCCACTGCCCTGCTTAGCCTGGCTTGGCTGTTCTCCAGATAGCCTAAATAATCACTACATCTGCCTGGCAATAATTTATCCTTGTTATCGTTGGCCACCTGACCATTTCCTGCCCCTTTCCCCAAAGGAGGGTTCTAGGTCAACTTTTCCTTTAATAAGGTTTTGTTTTTGTTTTTGTTTTTGTTTTCACAAAGTTCTGCTTTACCCAAGCAAACGTCCCTGCTGCCTGAGTGAAGTATTTTAGGCTGTTTTACACCAAGGCAGTGATGTGTCAGCTGAGCATCTGCCCTGTGAATGGGCACAGGGATTCCTGGGGCATCCAAAACTTTAACAGCTAACACAATATTCAAATGGAGCCTCCCAGGACTTGCATGGATGAGATTCCTGCTTTTCAGATGCAAGTAGTGCTCAGGAATGGCAGCTGCTCCTTTGCAGGCATGCATGGGGCTCTGTCCTCCCTTGCTGCATGGCCTTGGCTGCCGGACAAACTGTCCCTCCTCCTGGGGGCAGATACTCAGGGCACTGAAGAACATTTTAATTCTTGAGAAACTGCCTGTGGGCAGATTAAATCTTTTGGAAATGAGAGAGTTGCTCTCTTTCTCCACCTTGTATCCTCAAGCAATGCTCACTCTCAAGTAACGAACTCTCAGCGCTTTTAAGGTCAGTAAAACCTTCCTGGGGCAAACCAACTGGCTGCCTTAGGGGATGTGTTATAGGAAGCATATTTTCCCTTCAGGGCAGAGAGAGATTTAAAAGGACCACAGGCTGTTAGTGAACATTTCAGAGGTGTCACAGTCAAAGCATAGAGGAGGGAGCTGAATAAGAGCAAGTGCTTTGTGGATATTTAGAAAGGATTCAAATATTATGAGAGGTGGCAGAGTTATGCTTTGTTCTTTCTGTCTGAAAGCTCTTAGCTGAGGCTCTGTTTGCAGTGCTGCATGCTGCTTTACAAAAATATCCGAATCTGAGCAGATGCAGATAGTCCTTGTTCTGTAGTGAACAAAGAGCTTAGAGACACGCTCTTTCTGGTCCCAGAAACCCCGGGGTCATTGCCAGTGCGAGCGATTCTTCTCTGAAAAACAGCTTTGGAGATCTGTGATTGGGAGCTCAAGGGGTTGGAGCCGTCTTTCAAAATATGTTTGGCTTGGCATATCATTGTCCATCATAAATGTGTGGGGACTGGATGTGAGTTATATTAACCTTTACCTTGTTTGTTAGCCTTACCATGAGGAATCTGTGTTCTTAAGTCTTACTAACATTCAGCAGAAAAGCTCCATGGTGACTGAGGCGCTGGTTTGTGTTTGGGACTCTGTGACATCTCCTTTGGTTTCCTGGGTTGCTCAGGGATCGCGCTGCCTAGGGTAACATGGGCAAACATGGGCAGCAGAGCTCGTCGTTGCATGTTCTCTGCGTGGTGGCTTGAACTGAGGCTGAGCAGTCGGGCAGGGTTCTGCGATGTTCGTTAAAATTAATGGCCTGCCTGTGGCCGATCTGCACCGGGGACTTGTTGCATGACAGCTGTTAGCCCGAGAGTGCCTATATTTGGATTATGCTGGGCTGAAACCTTTGCAAGCTGCTTCTGGGCAGCAGAGTCGATAGCTGATATCTCTAGCTCCCATTATCGCAGCTCTGAGCGGTGCGTGGTCTCCTGACGAGTCGCTGATAGGGCTCGGGAAAAGCAAGTTTTCGGGCCACCGGGCAGCCAGAGTGGCATGCCCACTTTTCAGATGTGAAAGCCGCTCCGTCAGGGCTCAGCCCGAGCTGTTGCCGCTGCCAGAATTTGAGGATATTTGGCTGCTCCTCTTGTTTTCTCCTAACGAACTCAACACTTCGCCATCTATACGCCTTGGCCCTCGGCCAGCTCTCGGTCCACCTCATGGTCAGGTGCTGTTGTTTACGTTATCTCCGTGGTATTTTTAACTGCAGCACCACCGTGTGGCAGGAAGCGAAACAGGCTCGAAAAAAGAATACAAGAAAAAATAGCAGTTAAAGAAAAGGGTGAGTTGAAACCAGGGAATAGAAGGATGTGGGAAAGAGTAGGCATTCTCATGCCTGAGGTCTTTTTCGCTGTCCTGTGGACACAAAGAGTCTGGTGGCTACCAGGACAGTGATGAAATAGAGGCGCAAGAGCTCTTCGTTTCGGACAAAGTAACAGCAGGAGGAATTCTGCTTTTAATTCAGAACAAAGAATTAGCATTCTTGTGCTGGAAACAGGCATGTGAGCTGTGAAGAAGGCATGCAGCCTGGGTGGCTCTGTGCAGGGCAATTTGCTCCCCTCTCCCACCTGATTCCTCCCGTCCATCCTCGCTCCACGTGGTACAAAGCCTCCGAGGGAAGGCGGAAGGAGACCGTGGTGTGCGTCGAGTACAAATGCAGGACAGTTTCTGCAGCTCCAGCTTCAGAGTCTCCCAGACGTGATGTTAGGAGTCTGGCAGGGATGAAAAACAAAGAGCAATGTTTGTGGTAACTGGGATCTCGACAACGGTGGCCACCCAAACTTTGGTGTTATATAAACTTTGAGCTGAGAGCCTCTGGGTTTACTGTTCACCTGGAAATGGAGAAAGCTCCTTTTGAGCCTTTGCTGTCAAGGGTGGAGAAGGTTCTGTGCCTAAATTAATCCTTTCTTATAAACATGCTTCCAGAGTTTATGCAACAGGAGTTAGATGAATCCCAGGAAAGCCCTGACAGGAGGAGAGCTCTCCAAGCAGGCTGTGCCATGGAGGGGAGCCAAGGATATGCTGTGGTGTATGGATGGCAGAAAGATTGCTTCCCCCTCAGTGACCTGAGATTGAGCACTGAGGTAGAGGTGGGACCTCTATGTCTTCTTTAGTTGAGCCTTATGTCTTTATTACTTTATGGAAAAGATGCAGCCCTAGCCCCTTTTGGTAGCTCAGATCAACCGTCTTCTTCAAAAGCAAACCTTTAGTTACAACCAAAGTGCTCGGCAGACTTTGGACAAAACCCTCTTCTTTAAGAGAAGGTGCACAGTTTAATGAATCTTCATGAATAATCCAGGCCGGCGGGTTGTGACTGACAGCAGACTGCCCACCTGTCCTAGGCTGACCTTTGCTGGCTGTTTCAGTACACAGGCTGATTTATAGCAAGTTGCAGTAACATCCAGTCTCCGGGACTTATTAGCACATTGTGAAAGAGGTTTGAAGAGCCGTTTCCTTCCTTACAATTTTTCCGTGGGTAAATGGAGGACATGGGTCTCAGCAGTTGTCAGGCAAACATCTCCTGCAGTTGTCAGGCAAACATCTCTTGTTTTCATCTGTAAGCAAAACAGGCCAGAGTGGCTCTTGGTCTGGGCTTGAAATTCAGCGCGTGAAATTCACCTCTCGCTTTGCAGCTTTGCCTGCACACCCTTCCTTTTAGGATTCCCAGCGCAGCACCAATAAGCTAATATGGGGAGGAGAGGTTTGCCTTATCATAGGGAGGACTGAGTTGATTTTCTGTTGTGAGATTTCTGCTCACAGCCCACACAGAATCCTGAGAAATCTGAAAAGCAGCAGGCAACCTGAAACTTCGCATTTCTGGAAAGAGACACAGCTGCCAAAAAACTTCTATTCTGGGGAAAAAGGAGGTTTGGCTGCTGTAACATGATGACAGTGATGAATGGACTGGGAGTCCCTCTTGGAATGAGTGATTACTGACAGGAGTCCAAATCAAACAGGCGAAACCAGAGCGCCTGTGATCGGCTGTGGGTTAATGTGGTTACAAGCCAGTGAAGCAGGATCTAAAGCAACTGGGAAAGTGGTCTGCAGGATTGGTTTCAGAGGAAGCGCTGACTGAACTATGAATCTGCAGACATATAGCTGGCCCTACCAAATACTCCCTGCAACTGTCGAGGTTTTAGAAAAGGAAGCAGAAAAATATATTGCTCTCAGCGCTTCTCCTTTTCTGCTTTTCTCTTTCTTCTCCTTTCTGGACAGTATCACCTTTGTCTGGAACATTTCCAGGATGCTGTTCCTTGCATTTCCTGATGAAACCTGTGTCTCGTACACCTGGCCTGACAGATGCATAAGGCCGTGTGACAGTAATCTATTTGCTACTCGTTCAGTAAGAAATGTTTTATTATTATAGAGAATTACACAGGATTAGAAAGCCAGTGTGGTGCTATTCTCTTCATTGCAATCCAAGCCTTAGCTCTAAGCTATGGAGTATTTCAGCTGGTTGCTGTGCCAGATTTTGCACTGATTTTGTGGAGATGCCCTGAGGCCAGCCGCACAAGCACAGCATGTTCTCTCTGTGAAAGCTTTCGTTGGGCAATCTGCAATGCTTTACTTTTATATTATAGTGAATCACAAAGCTTGAAGTGTCTAAGGATTAATCTGTCACGCAGTGGCAGCCAGCTGTTTACCCCCAAACTGCTTCATTTAATGATTATTTCTCTATCGGGACTGAGAGGCCCCAGTAAACGACTGGGACCTCTTTGTACTTAGTCCTGTACAGCACCAGAACAAAAGGGAACATTTCTGAAAAGCTTGCAAATATTAGATGAAAAAAATCGATGAAGTAGGTCGCAGTGTGGAAACCAGAGACAATATTGGTCTCAGGGTAGTCTAGGATTTCAGCACATTTCCAGCCAAAATGGTGCCAGGCTTTTTCAAAGCAGCGCGGGAAAGCTGCAGGGTGGATTTTGAGAGGGAAGTTTGCTTTGTAATTATGTATGTTGCATTTTCAAGCTTGACAAGCAAATTGAACGTGCACAACTTAAAATATGACAAACCTGAGATGGAGATCGGTATTTTAGGTCCTCAGAGTGAATCATAGATCAGGAGGCAACGTTAGGTCATGAGGTGCTCCAATTTTTCCTCCCTCCACAGTGCTCTTCAGTGGCACTGCACTAGTACCACATCAAACTGCTGGCCTTAGTTTCAGGGAATTTTTATTTTTTTCCAGCACTCTAGTTATACAAGACAGTGCATGAATCTGACGATAGCGAAGCAGCATCTCCTTGGCTTTCGCTGTTTGTCTGCACAAGGGTCACTCACAAAAGCCCAGGCCGGCTGCAGGCACGAGCAGTTCCAGGGCGGTTAGGAAGCGAGCACGCTGCCAAGCTGCCTGGCACCCCAACACCGCCTTGGCAGAAGCTGTTGTAAACACTTCGTATTGAATGGCAAATCCCACCGGGCTTTTAATGATGAATTCCCTATTTAGAGTAAATCCCCGGCGCTGCGCGGACACGTGAAGCACCACGTTAAAGCTATCACTCGGGATGCTGCGTCCCATCTATTAAGGGGCTGTTTAGTCTTTGTTCCCCACCGCCGTCAGGCGCTGACGGGAGGCAGGTGCCTCGCAGAGTCCCCGAGTGTTTAAAGCTGCGGCACGGGGAGTCGGGCTCGGTTCTGAGGCTCGGGCAGGGCCGATTTGGCCCCCTCATCAGGCAGGGAGCCGGGCTCCAGGCTCCCAGCCCTGAGGGAGCGGCTCTCTGAGGAGAAAGCGCGGGCTGCTGAGGGGCGCGAGCTCCCTGAGGAAAAAGCGCGGGCTGCTGAAGGGCGCGAGCTCCCTGACGGGGCCGCGGGCTCTCTGAGGAAAAAATACGGGCTGGGGCCGGAGGCCCCACACCTGTGCAGGATCCCGAGCCCCTCCAGGCTCCCTCTCGTACCCTCCTCCCCCTTCTCTTGCCCTACCCTGTCCTCGACGGGGCGGCGGCGCGCAGGCGCAGGTGCTCGCCCTCGGCATCTTTTCCCTTCCGGGACACGGGGGCGTTTCCTGATGCTGTGGCGGCCGTTCCCGGGACCGAGAGTGCAACCGGAGGCTCCCCGGGGAGTCCGGTAAGAGCCCGGGCTGTCAGCGCGCCTGTCGGCGCCCCCCCGAGCCTCGGATGCCGGCTCTCCCCCCCCCCCCCTTTACCGGCTTCAAGCAGGCGCTCCTGGCACCGGGCTCCCCCTTGGGCGCTGTGAGGCCGCCCCCCGAGGCTCCGGCCACCCCCCGGTCCCCTCAGAGCTCTCAGCGGGGCGGCGGCACCGGGCAGTTTGCAGCCCCGGGAGGGAGCGGGGCAGAGTTACACAACGCCTCCGTCGGGGGACGTGGAGGAAACCCACGGTTCGCCTCGTCCTTCCCGTGATAAATCCTTCGGGGTTTACAGCCGCCCCGGCGTGAGCAGCTCAAGGCTTAATCTGGGGGACGAGGCAGCTCGTGGGGATCTGGTCTTTACCTCAGAGACCTCTCAGGGAGGCTAAGGGAGGTGAAATGTTAGCGTGTGTTGTGGGCAGGAGGCGGGCTGGCGTCGTGTGGAGCCGGCTCTGCGTGTGTCCCAGGGAGGCCTGAGCATCCCTGTGCTGTGGTGGCGAAATCCTGCCCCTTGTCTTCTCGGTTGTACACATACTGTTGGGGCTGCAGCAGTGAGAAGTGCCCAAGATGTACATTAAATACCTTAATACTGTTTGGGGAAAAAAAAAAAAGGTGAAAACTGCATACGGCTCCTTATCCACAGCTGTGATGACCGGTTTGAAATACGTCTTGGCCTAGGTATGGTGTGGAAAGGAGAGGGAGAGATCCTCAGGTTGTGGGCTCAGCTTTGTGTGCTGGAGAGGAAACCCCCGTGCGAGCTGGGGCCTGTGACAGATTTCAGGGGAGGTGCGAGGAAGCAGGGACAGATTCAAAAATGAAATAGCTTTTTGAATGTTTCTGGTACTGTGTTTGGTCTCGCTGCTCTAATAAATAAGCAAAATCGCTGAATGTTGTTTGAAGACTTTGTGCTGTGGTTTTGTTATTGTAGTATCCGTGTGTCTTCTCTGCAAAACCAAGAGAAGGAACCGTTCCTTCCCAGCTGTTTGGTGCAGCCCCTTTTCAAAGTGTTTTCTAGTGGTCTTTATTATTTATTTATTACTATTATTATTATTTACAGATTTATAAAGAGAATAGTTTAATTCTCTTTGGTATGCTATAAAAATAAACCCGTGAACTATGGCTCTCAAACAGGAGCCATCAGACATGGTGTGTTGTAGTTCCACCTAATGTTTACCTATGAAATATTTTAAATACCTTTTATGATTGTCATAGTTGCTGCTTCAGTCCTGTAGTGTTCCTGTAGAATGGGGGAAGGGTTGAGCATGAGAGAATTGAAATGGTACTCATATTTCTTTTAGTATAACGTGTTATTTTTCCTTGGTATTGTTTAGAAAGACAAACATCCATTGTTCGTTTGTTCCGGCTTGGGATTCTTTGCTTAAAGGAAACCCCAACCCCCCTTGAACTTGCAGTGCCGGGAGTGACACGAGCCCACCACACCCCCAGCGTGACATTTTGACAGTAAAAACAGACACAGCGAGAAAGGGGTTATAGGTTGTTTTGGGAGAGCAAGAGGGAAGCTGCAACTTAATAATTTAGTGTTGTTGTTCTCTCGCGTGGGCTGTTTCTATTTCCAAATGTGAAATATCTTGTCACCCTGTACCCTTCCAGTTTGGGGTTTCTGCCTCTGCGCAGTGAGGCATGTTAGCAAAATAAGTAAACACCGGTCACCAAAGCCTGTGGGACAAAGTTAAATCAGTTCCGAGTTCCCGCAGGTACATGACCTGGATTTACCAAATACAGAAACTTCTTCAAGTTCAAGTGAGACTCCTCCTCTTCCCTAAGGAGATTTGTCACAAAGTCACTCTGCTTCTTCTGGAATGCTGTACTTGCCTAAAATGTTTCTCAGTTACCGTGTTGCGCATCTTTGTTTAAATTCGGATTTTATGTTCTATATTAATCATTCATATGCAAATCGTTCAGATGTGAATGTTTTCTTTGTCAATCCAAGAGGCAGTAATAACCTTGTATGGTGTAAGGCTGAGGTTCTCTTTGATCTCAGAAGTGTCAGACATCTGAAAACATAAAAATGATTAGTTTCACATGAAAACTGTTTTGTCCACAGCTGTCTGAATTTAATAGATAGTGGATATATCCTTAATTAAAACAGTACTTGAACACCTTGTATTGTTAGGAACAGCCTTAAAAGGTGTCCCTGCCTGAACCTAACTGTTTTAAAGTTGTTTTTGAATGTGTCATTTCAAAACACCAAAATGCTGTATATGTGAGGGGGGGAAAAAAGTCAGAAGTTAAATTTTAGATTAATCACAACATATCTAAGTGGTAGTTGTGGTTGTTTGCAAATGGCCTTTTAAGAGTTATTTTATTGGGCAGTACCGTTCCAGACCAAAGGTCAGGGTCATAACACTCATAATATTTGGTGAGTCATAGATTTGTCCTGGAATCCAATTCTGGAAGACGCTTATGGGACATTGCCAGTATCTGATCCACAAGAAGGTATTAGAGCTGGGGGAAAATGCATCCGTATGCCCTTTTTCAGCTGTTCATTTCCCTCTTGCATAGTGTGAATCAGTGTTGGGCTTTTGGGCGTTGTAATGCGTTGTCCAATAAAATGCTCCTGTGTGACTGCCTGCAGATCGGCTTCTGGGAGCCTTTGGGAAAACATCTCGTTAATAAGGGAAGTGTTCCTCTTATTACTGTTTATTTTTATCGTTATACAATAGATTAATTTCATTATCCTCAATTTTGAACAGAGTCATTTATGATGTTTATGAGCCTCTTGGTCTCGAATGATTCTTTGCTGGATGAGGCCCCCGTTTCGGTTCGCCTGTCAGTGGGCCGGAGGCCATCACTGACACAAGCCCATGCAAAATGCTTCAGGGGCAGCAGCAGACCCCATAGCAAGCAGATGTGGGATAACGTGATGCTCCCAGCATCCTCAGCCTCATTCCACGTGGCTCGGTGTAAGCCCAGAACCCACCCCGGTGGGTTTGCATCGTTTCCTGTGGTATCGATCGCTGTGGTACCTTTAGCACGGGCAGTGGTGCTCCTGTCCCCGTTCAGCTGAGGTAACCCAAAGCCTTGCAGCTCCCAGGTGGGTGGCAGCTGACCACACGTTCTCAGCACTGGGCAGAGCTGTAGCACTGCGTTTCCCTGCCCAAATTCACCTTCCTGCCATTCCAGTGACTGGGAGAGGGAAGAGAAGGAAATGGATGGAGGATAAGATGAGGAAGGGGAGAGTCTGGGTGGCAGTTAGATTTTTTTTTTTTTTTAGCTCTGTCCTCCTCAGTACTGCCTTCTGTGCCTCTCCAGTTTGAGAATAGTTCACCAAAATAACTGTCAAGTTCATTTTTGTACCTCACCTCATTCTTGATCTGAATAAAACCTAATGCCACCAGTTACTGATGGAAGAACACCCTCTGTTTTCTGAGGTTAGGTATCCGTTATTTGTATAAATCGAGTGACCCTTCGTATTTATCTTTGCTCTTAAATATCAGCCTCAACCTCTTCAGGTTCCTGTGACCTCCACTTTCCTCTGTCCCTCATTCTTCTCCTTGCTGTTTTCTTGACCCCTGCTGTTCTCTAATTCCCTGTTCAGAGAGGCAGTCCAGAAGAATAAAGAATGCAAGGAGACCTTGTGTGTGTGCAGAAAAAGGAAGTCAAATTCACTAGTATTCAAATACTTGTTCTCATCCTTAACTGGGGTGTATTTGGTTCATTAAAAGTGTGGAAGATGAAATATGTTTTTATAAAATGAAGTATGGTTATAACACAATCTGATTCTTCTGTCAGTTTTCAAAATTCTGTTCTGACACCTGGACAAAGATAATGCCACTTGGAAATCAGCGAGCTGATTGCATTTCAAGTAGGCTCTTCGAGAATCGAGTCCTTAGATTCATCTGCAGTTCGGAGGCTTTTCTATGGCATTTACCTGTTTTCTAGCATATTCTTTCCTGTTGCATAAAGAATCTTTTAGCAGCACAGGGAGCTAATACGCAGCACTATTAGATATGTCTTCTGATGAAACGAAAAATAGCTACTGAGAGTGGTATAAGGTAGCTTTATCTACCTTATTGGCATAAAATCAAGACAAGAATGTGCACAAGGGTGCTCACTGAAACACCTCGGATTGCTCTGTACCTCTTCCAAATTAAGAGATCTTTTAGGTCTCTCTCTTTCTTCCCCTAGATGGGAATGGCAAGGATAATTTGACTTCTTCTGTGTGTTTCAGACTGTGCAGTGAATGTCCATAAGAACTGCAAGAGTTTACTGGCTGAATGCAGCAGCATCAGACCCAAGGTGGGTTTTCAAATTTGTTCTTTTATAAATAACAATCCTTGACAGAGTAAGTTTAATTTAGTGTGAGTGTACAGATTTAAGTCAGTAGAGAATCTTGCCCTACATCCTTAAGACATCGAATAGTTATTCACTTGTCATTAGAGGAATTTATGACAACGTATATGGAGAGAAATGAAACGCTTTTGTTGTTCTGAAAACTACTTACCATTCCTTGTGTCTGTCAGAGCTGTGACTAATGCTTATAAGAATGCTCAAAGTCATCATGTTGTTGTTGTTGTTGTTGTTACTTTGGACCACGATTGAATTATCTGGCACCTTTGATTTTTGCACTACTTTATTTTAATGGGTTGTGCCATCTCAAAGCTGACAGTGAGGGGTGCAGAGGAATTTGGTTATGATAGTTGCAGTATTACTTATAAGCTGAGCCATGCAGAGTAAGTGTTTTCATTTCTGACCTCCGATAAACTTTATATCTTGCCAAGCTGCTCATTTTTTTATCTGTGTCACCATGGTGCCTGTGATTGCAGGTAAGGTCACGGGTTGGTCTCAGATAGTATCTGTCATTTTTTCTTCAGGTATTAGTTTCAAAAAATCATTTCCTTCTTCTCATAACTACTTGCACTTGAGGGGGTTTTAATTTGTTTTAACCTGAAACTGTTGATGATTTTGGACTCTGATTTTAGAACATGATAGCAGGTTAGGGAGTACTATGAGGAGGAAAAGAGAGAGCAGAACAGCTCAAACCTGGGCAGTCGGAGGTTAGAGGAAGTATTTTCAGCCTTTGGGGATTTAGAACATAACTCTTTAGGGTGTAGAAATGTTCTTGTGTTTTGTTGTTGTTGTTTTGTGTATTTTTTTTATTCAAACTTGTCAATGCATTGTGCATTTTTGTTTTTAGCATAAACAATCACTTGCTCTGATACTTTGATATTTGATTTCTACTCTTTACCATCTGCCAAACTTTCATACTTGAATCACCCCATTACAAATTGCTCCTGAAGAGAACAAAGAGAGTGACAGCACAAAATGATATGGGGAATGAAGTCAGAAGTGAGATCCTCGAAGTGAAGCAAGGCTCCCAGAAAACCATTTATTACAGACCGTGTTACTTACTTAATTTGTCTGCATCTTAGATAAATGGAGTCTTATTGAATTGGAATATCCTAGTGTTGTAAGAATGAGAAAGCTGTGCAGATTAACAAAGACAGTTTTTGGCCAGTCTTATTTCTGATTGAAACCAAGCATTGGCTGGGTTAGTTCTAGTTTAGTTAGCATTGCTTTAAGCTGAACTGCAAGAAAGTGGAGGTGAAGGCTGTCTACCTCAAGGGTTTGCTTTCATTTAATAAATTACTTATGGTCATAGCTTTAATTCAGCTCTAACTTCGTTTTGGTTGTACTTCAGTCTAGTTTATATTTGATGGAATTTTTGTATGTGGAGTTGATGTCTGTGCCATGCTTCTGGAATGTGGGAAAATCAAAGCTGTTATTGTGTCAAATCTTTTAGACTGTCAGTACACAGCTTCGCTTACAGTTAGGGTTATATGCCAGGAAAAAATTGATTCCTTTTGGACTGGAAAGTTGGTCTGTATGTGTAACAGTATTGTATTTTTTCCTATAGCAGAAAGATTTGCAGCACAGACCTTCTGGATCTCCACAAAGTTCGTCCCAGTGCATTTCCCCAGGTTTGTACTAAAGAATGATTTCTGTGCTCAAGGCTTATCTGTTCAATTGTATTTTTTTCTTTAATATGTTTTAAAGGCTATACACAGGGTGTTATTGAAGTATAGAAAAGGTCTCTTTTAATAAGATGGCTTCATTTTTTTTCTATTGGGAATGGCTTAGAGGCTCCTAGCAATCTCCTGTGTGTTTTTATCTTTTTATCTTTTTATTTTTCTTTATACCTTCTTGCTGTGTAACCTCAAAATATCATGGTGAAAAGGGATCAATAAGCTAGTTTCTCATTGATTGTCTATTCTCTGGCCTCTGAAAGGACTAGAACTGTGAACTTTGTTTTACATCAGATTTTCATAATTGTCTATTTAAAACTTGCCTGCAGCTAGTGGTTGCTAGAAATCTCTAAGACAAGCTAGCGCTAATGGTCTGAACATAAATCTTTGTTAAAACGAAGTGGGAAAAGGGATGTGGGAGCAAAGAACAGCTCTGTTGCAGCATAGGCTTTGAAATAGCTTTTTGCTACTGGAAAAGACCATCGCAGTTACAGTTGTAAGATATTAAATGGCATTTTAATTGGTAGATGTTTCGAGGCCTGCCTAGCAGAATAGGCTTCTTGGGCTCTGAGGTGACTGACTGTAACTAGAGCAGAATTATTTTCTGCCTTGCAGTCAGTCTGTTTGGTTGCTTTGATGGCTATGAGAAACACATTTGAGGTGAATGTCTGAATACTACTCTGACTTTTGCATGTGTGTTTGCTAGGTATTGTTTGACTTGCATTGCAAACTGTACTTCTTTATGAAATAATTCTTAACAGATAGCACAAGGGGAATAATTGCTGTAAGAAGATAAGTGGTTGATTGCGTGGCCAATAATGGTTTTGTGCATTAAGGGGAAAGTAGAGAGACTAAAATAGGAAAGAATAATGAAAATAGGAAAAGTTGGCCTTAGGGCTTGTCGTTGAAACAGCTCTGTGGTATACAGTCTGGTCTGATGTGATAGGTTAACAACGATCGATACGGACTCTCAGCAGTGTGCAGACAGTGCTAATTGAACTCAGAAAATGGCTTTTCGTTGGTGCAGGCTCTGCTAGGCAGCCACTACTAATTTTCCATAGTCAAAAGCAGAAGATGGAAGTTAAAGGAACATCTCATAGCACGGGCTCTGTCTTTACCCACAGTATAACACTGCAGCCTGTAAGGCCCAGAAAAAAAAGCCAAAGGTAGTGTATCAATATAGAAGAGAGACACGTTTTAAGAAGGGTGCAGACTGTGCCCTCCCCCATATTTTGCATCTGGAAATGTTTAGATTTGGCCTGCCATTGGGAAACAAACCTTTTATGTTCTTGGCTGTGCAGCACAGAAAGAGAACTTGATGGCTGATGATTTCAGTGCTTCCACAAATGGAAGTGGGATGGCATTTATTATTAAGCCTTTGTTCAAGAAATCTTCCTTTGCCAATCTTACCAATATCCGCTCAGTCTGCTTTTTTGGGACGATGAACTCGAAGCTCATCACTTGGATGTTGGAAGAGGAAATATATCTCTGTTTACCCAATTTGTTACAGACTGAGAATGAGCTGTGTGCATAGCCAAAAGAATTTGAACTTGAACATTTGTGGGAGAGGTAGTCCTAGTAGGTACAAGATGCAGTGATAATTGTATTAAATGATGGTGAAATGTTCTCTGCAGCCATCAGACAATTCTCGTCAACTGTTTCAAGGAAGATAAAATGAGAGACGAGTAGATGTAGAGTATGGGATATTAAGAAATTTGGAAAAACCTTTTTTATGAGTAGAAACATGAATACTTGGATTTAGCTGTGCTCGGTAGAACGAGACAAGTGTGAAGGGAGAGATGAGTACTTCTCAGATGGAGGAGGAGAGTTGGAGGCACGCTGAGGAGTGCAGACTAAGGAGGAGGAACTTTGGGGGACAAGTAGACACTGGCATTGTCACAAGAAAATTTGTAAATTGGTGGTGGGTGAACCTAGGCTGGGAACTGAAGACACCCTTGAACTGCTACAGCAACATGCTCCTGAAGCAGCCTCCCAGACCAGAAGTGGAAGAGGAGTTTGGTCTGGATATTAAGAGAGAGCCTGCTTGCGATGGCAGAGTCCTGGGTGCAGGGATCCGTGGGATATCTTCCATTCCCATGTCCTTAAAAGCACTTGGAAGAAAAGACACCTGCAGACCTTGTCAGTGATAAGTGTTAAAGATTGCCTGGCTGCTTCTTCATCTTTGACTTTCCTGAAATTCCTTTTTTGAGAGGATATATTTTGTCTGCTGTTCCATATCATTCATTACAGACATTAGTACTAAATAATTGTATCCATTTTTTATAAGTCTATTACAGGCTTCCATGAATTGTGTAATAGTGATTAAAGTTTTAAATATCTTTCCAGCTCACCGTCCATCTAGATTTAAAAAGCATTAAAGAGCTGCAGTATTAAAATTAAATTTAGCTCTGGTATCTATTACATTCAGCATGTGTGCATGCAGTTATAAATCACTGTGTAGCAATAAGCATTGCAAAGAACTTGTGGTTTTATGTGATCTCAGATTTTTCTTGTTTGCCATGAAATGTTCTGTGCCCTTATACGGTAGGGTGTGAATAATTGTGTGTAGGTTCTGGTGTTTTACTAAAGGAGAAGATACTTTGCAATTTCCGCACTAAATGGGCACAGTAGGGACCAATTTCCTGCACTTCAGACCTGCTGATTTAGCCAATACAGTAAGTTAAGTGGCAGCTTTACATTTCTAGAAAGATCACAGGTAGTATAAAAACAGTGCATCTCTGGGGCCACTTTACTGTGCCAAGGCTGAGGGCAGCCAGTAGTGAGCATGGGGAATACAAATTCAAAAAGCAGCGGCAGAAGCAATGCGATTCCAGCTCATCCTGAGCTGTCTTTTTGTGGCTCCTTTTCACGAAAATGGAATGAGAATGTCTTTTTGGACAATGAGCTTTTGACATCCAAGATCCTGTCTGTTCTGCGTCCACAGTCAGAGAGAGGTTTGAGAGCAGGCGATCTGCAGTGTACGCCTCATTTTCTGAGTACCAATTCAATTTTTGCCTCTCTAGCCGCTTCCTTGAAGGAGCAGCCCCGAAGTCTTCTCCTGGGACCGGATGGGACCCCAGTACTATCACGGAATCTCGGTATGACTATTACCCAGAGAGGAAATTCTCAGTCTTCATTGAACACTGCTGAAGCTGTTAATAAATTTCGGTAAGTAAACTGCTTCTCTTCTAATTCACTAGCTTCTGCTGCGTCTTTCCCCCTACCTTCCCCATGTGTAAAGAAAACCAATTAAAACTAAAACAAGACTCACATCGGTTTTCAAGCTTAAGAGAGATTCATTGAGTTTTTAATGCTGAAATTTGTTTTAAATATCCCCTAAACAGCAAACTATTTTTTTTTGGTTTAAATTAGCACCTTGTCTTCAGTTCCTCTACGCTATGCCACAAAAATATCATATAAGATAGGGGATTGCTTGAGTATCCCTGTCTAGAATATCTTCTTCATGGTTGTATTTGTCCTCAGACTTGCTGAAGTTCAGGAATCTTTTGAGATCACTTATTCAAGGTTGTGCTGGTCCTGACTAGCATAGGAGGCAGCAGTGTTTTAAGTTGCAGGATACCTTGATGAAAATAAGTTCAAAGCTATCTGCAGGTTTCTGTAGTTGTTTGCTTTTTATGTTCCACAGCTATGCTCCATTCTCAGTGAAAGTACCCTTTTTACTCTGAAGTAGCTAAGGTTTGTCAGCAAGTGATGTGTCTTTTCAAATGTCATACCAGAAGTTGCAAGCTTGCTCGTGCTGCTCTAATTAAATCCGTAATACTTAAACGATCAAGTTGCTAAATTGATTTGAATGTTTCAAGTATGAGTTAAAAGGGTAGCTTTCATGTATTTATTTTAACTGTATTGCACTATAGGAAAGATGCTTGTTAAAGTAGTTGGCTTTTATTTATTTAAGTCAAGCAACTTTTAAAAAATTTTGATGTTCTCTTTGGGTCCCTTTGTCTAATCTCTTTGGTCATTTAGACTAATTTCAGGAGACATGGATGAAGGGGATTCAGGATTTATAAAATTTAAGCAGACCTCAGATGATGTTGTCTCACTTGCACCTTCAACAGCAGACTCCATTTTTCTGGAAGGTATGGAAGCTTTTGTGCTTTTCAGGACTTTGTTTCTTACACAGACTTAAAGTAACATTGAGATGTATTTACTCTTCTCGTTGTTAATGATGGTAACGAGGGATATAGTTTGGACGCAAGTTATTAATTATTGAAATTGAATGTGCTTTTGGTCTAGATGCATATTCTATATCCCTCCGAAGTGAAATAGAAACAGATGCTCATGAGTTTGAGGCAGAGTCTTGGAGTGTTGCAGTGGAACAGAGTTATGCAAAGAGACAAAAGAAAGAAGTTATAAAAAGGCAAGATGTCATTTACGGTAAGAACACTATTATTTCTTTAAAACTTTTTAATTTAGGAACTTCACATTGATTATGGTTGTATTCATTTCTTGATAGTGACATGATACCCTAGAAGAAGTTTATGGACAGCCCCAGAACAGCTTGCTTCTAGCAAGATCTAGAATAACAAAATATGGCTGTAAGGAGACGAGATGTCATATAGTCCTCAGCGTTGGTCTGCTATTATATAATCAGCTCTACCTAGACATCAGCTATTTGTTTAGTGTGCTATTAATAATATTTGAAATATGAAGATTTCAAAGGTCCTCTCCATAATTTGCTCCAATGTTAAACCTTCTAATGCTAATGGAAGTTATTCCTGATGTCTGATATAAAACTGCCTTTGCTGCAGCTTAGAACTACCACCTCTTGTTTCTTTTGTCTTGTCTGTCACTCTTGATACTAGAAACAGTTTAGTCTCTAATTCTTAGCAGTTAGGAGTAGTGCTGAATTCATCTACTCTAAGTAATAAGTGTAGATTACACTAATTTCATGTTCCATCTAGAACATTGATCTGCATTAAAGCAGAATTTCACAGGAGTTATTTGTCTTTTGTTATTTTTACTGAAAAGCATATTCAGAAGTACACAAATTCAGAAACTAAAAATATGTATTGTGTGACAGAGTTGGAGGAGGTTTAGGGGATCCTATATGGATCAGTATAGCTGCTCTCTTAGTGCTTTATACTGGTAAGAAGGAAGTAGTAGGCATTTTTTTATCCATTGGTTGTTGTTTATCTAGGTGTTGTTACTCTGATAATTTTGTTGGTCACTTGCAGAAGGTGGTGACTTTCAGAGCTTGCTCTTTTATATCTCACTGGTCACTGCACACCATGTAAATGACCCATAATTTTGTATTTCCCCTTGCCCAGAACTAATGCAGACTGAAATGCACCATGTTAGAACACTGAAAATAATGCTGAAGGTATACTCCAAAGCCATGAGAGAGGAACTGCAGTTCCCGAATGCAGTCATCAACAAGCTCTTCCCCTGTGTGGATGAGCTGCTGGAGATGCATGCGCAATTCCTGCTCCAATTAAAGGAGCGGCGAAAGGAGTCCTTGGAAGAAGGCAGTGACCGAAATTACATAATCCAGAACATTGGAGACCTCTTGGTAAAACAGGTGCGAATTAAATTCTACCAGCGTTCTCGACCCTTTTAAATTCCTAAAAAGCTAATTATACGATAAAGTTACAGTTGTGTAAAGGTTGATAGAAGACTGGGTTTAAGATTATCATCCTAGTATAGTGTGTGAACATGACTCCCAGGAACACACCTGGTCACAAATAATAGGAAAAATTCATTAAATGTTCTTTGGGTACGTGTGTATGCATGTTATATGCTATATGACGACTGCAAATTATTTGGTTTTATTTTTCATCTGTTCCAAAAGTACGGTAGTATACTGCTGGTATCCTTCCCAAACACAGCTGTCACGCACTTAGTGCTGAGCTTCTTGGTTCTGAGCAGTGAAAAAATAAAGATCTTTTAAACTGATTACAGCTTCTCTTAATTTTAGCACCCATTCTGATATGGAGTGGATGCCACAGCTTCTCTTGTATACTGTGATCTCACCTTTTACAATCCTCAGTCTTTTTAAGTGCAGAGTCACAGAAATCCTTTTATAAATTCTCATTAAGACACCAGTCAGTTAATATTTGGTTATCTTGTGGTATTCCAAGCTCTCAGATATCACGCTGCATAAATCTCTCATTTATGGTACAGAAGAAATTGATATATTGAAGAAATGTCGTCTTAGAAATCAGTTACTGTAAAACCATGTTAAATGTGGGTCTTGACGTGTAAGTACAGTTACTGTTAATGATTTATATATTTAATACTTATATTTCCGATTAGTTTTCAGGTGAAAATGGGGAGAGAATGAAAGAAAAATATGGTGTGTTCTGCTGTGGACACAATGAAGCTGTTAGTCACTATAAAGACCTGCTCCAAAACCATAAGAAGTTCCAAAACTTAATAAAGGTAAACAACAATCAGAAACCTCCCATTCTTACTGTGCAAAGTGTACTTGACCTCTTTCAGTTTTATTTTATAACTAAAGATCTCTGTTAATTTTGAATGAGCTGAACGTAAGAGACGTTCTCTTGATATTTGATATGCTGTTAGCTTCTTGTATTTTAGATCTTTTGAGCTGTTTGGGCACACAGCTGCAGTTAACAGGTGTTAAATTTGGGGCAGGCAGGTATTTTTTCTCTTGAGAGCACCTAGAACTGGGGAGTAGAGCATTTGTCCCATTCTTGGCTCTGTCACTGACTGCTCTGCTGTGTGGCTGTCTTTGTAAATTTGCTTGATGATAAATCAAATCAATGATAAACGCTGTTGATAAAATAGTATAGAAAAAGTTGGAGCCCTTAGTCTAGTTTTGCCCACTACGTCATCTTTCCAAAACCAGAAGATTGGCTCCAGGGCAGTGTGTTTATCTGCTGTACAGTGTAATGCGTAATTAATAGGAAGGGCTGAAGAAGCGCAGCCAAACTGGAAGCCTGTAACCTGAATCTTAGCTGGCATTGCTCAGTCCTTGGTATTCTCGTGTTCCAGTCAGTAGTAAGTGATACTGTGTGAACTTTCCTACGTGGCTCTGTAGTTATAGCTCTTCTGAACTAGGAGTCTTTAAAAGTGAGAACCCTTTACTTTCAAGAAACTAAATAAGTAAACAGAGTACGTTTTAAAATAAATAGCCTCAGCCCATGTAAACAAAGATCTTGGTGCTATATTCTGCTGTCAGGATTGCTTTGTATCTGCAGTCAGACTAACTAGTGGGATTCTGATGCTTTATGATCTTCCCTTTCTAAACAGAAACATGTTTCTGTACATAAACACACTGGTCAACATACAGTAGTAAAACAAACACATTTTATTCATTACAGACATACTTTGGCTGTTAGGTGGCTGGGTCTGGTTTTAAAAATACTGTGCTTTTCTACCTAGTTAAGGACTGACCCTATACAAAAAGCGATCAGTTAGCAAATAAGCAGTCAAACAGTTCAGACTTGGAACTTTCTCTGTTTGGCCTCAGATTTAGTTAATAGCAGTTGAAAATTATATCTAAAATATTTTTTTCTAGCATTAGAATCAATTTTTTGATGTTGTCATGAGTTTTGCATTTGAAATAGCATGCAGATGATTTTGTGATGCCATACCTAATTGCATAAAAGTGTTTTGAAACAGAAAATGTGTGAATGAAGAGGAGAGGGAGTTAGAAGAACGATATATGCAATGGATGTGATGGGTCTGTCTTGTTTTCTAGAAAATCGGCAACAGTTCCATTGTGAGGAGACTTGGTGTTCAAGAGTGTATTCTTCTGGTTACACAGCGCATCACCAAATACCCAGTCCTGGTGGAACGCATTATTCAGAATACAGAAGGTAGTTTCTTTAATCTGTCTTAGAAGCCTGACAGTTGTCGTCACATCCTTTTTCTCCTACGTTTCGCGTGTTCTTTCCTCAGGCAAGGAGGACAGGCTGGTACTGCCTTATATTTGCTTTCTCACTTGTTAGTTAGCTGGAGATGCAGTTCTATATGCAGATTCAGATCACTCTCGCCTCATCAGAGGGTTGAAAGCAGTGTTCAGTTTCAAGTCTACAACCACAAAATCATAGTAGTAAAGTTTATCAGTTTCTTAGAGATTTAGAGCTCTAGGAACCCATTTATTTATTTTTAAACTCAGGCTCTTAGGAAGTACTGTCAGATGTTCAGTATGGAATCTTCCTGTTAAAATATGTTTGAATGACTCATATTTGCATTCCAGAGTTGTAAATGGGACTAATTACTATCCTTCTCTCTTAGCTGGAACTAAGGATTATGAAGAGCTGACCCAGGCCCTTAGTTTAATTAAGAACACAATCACTCATGTAGATGCCATGGTAAATGAGTGTGAGAAAGGGCAGCGCCTGAAAGAGATTATGCATAAAATGGAGCAAAAATCATCTGGGAAATGCAAGAATGGGCTTCTCTTCCGAAAGGATGATATGGGACAGAGGCGGCTTCTGCTCGATGGGATGCTGTACTGGAAAGCTGCATCAGGGCGACTCAAAGGTAAAGGACCAGGAAAGGGGAAGAAAGTGTAACTAGGAAACAGGATTTTGCTTTGTTCTGTAGCTGTTTCTTACTAATCGATTGAGCATAAAGTACGATGACAATAACCCACTTGTTTAATAGGATATTGGAGGAAATAGCACTTGTTCTATTCCTGGCTTGTCCAATAAGCATCTCTATAATGGTGCATGATAAGTTCCTTATGCTGTTTGCTTATTATCTGTCTGATCTGCTTTCCAATTCAAGTGGGAGGTCTTTAGGTAGATGACAAAGCCTTGAGTCATACTGACTTAGTCTCCTGTGGAAAGACATTATCTTGTGCGAGCTCTGGTTCACACTTTGAAAAATATGTTGTGTCAGACCCATGACACCTTTGTTCTTTATAATGTCTGTTTTGCCAGAAAATCAAAACAGCATTCATCAGTGAGTATTTTAACAGCTTCATTGCTCAAATGTTCAAGGAGAAGCTTCAAATGGAACTTACAATGCAGCCAAGAATAGCTGGTACTATGAACATCTGCAGTTTCAGAAGAATCTGCTGTTGAGGGAAACCTGTTCCATCATGACTGTTTGAGTGCATGTGTAGGATGCCTGTGTAGTTGTCTTCAAGCTTTAAATTGGCTCTATTTGAATTCTGCTTCTTCTGCACATGTCCAGCCTGACTCTGGACAACCACAGTGGAAAGCAGAAGCCAGCCCGATATTGCAAATGTTGATGTGCTAACGCATGGTACACAGGAAACTTAAGTAATTTTTTTGAGTCTGCACCAGTCTTGTTGCTTCAAAATCTTTTTCTTTCTTTCTGTTGTTACTGTAGATATTCTGGCAGTCCTGTTAAATGATGTACTGTTGCTCTTGCAAGAAAAGGACCAAAAATATACATTTGCATCAGTGGTGGGTATTGGTTTCATATTTAATACATTCATTTGGAATGTTTTTGAAGGTGATAGTAATTGCAGAAGAAATAAAAATAGAAATATTAGGTAGATGTTATGGTAGATTCAGAAGGAAAATGAAGTAATAAACAAGTCAGTTATTGTAGGATCACTTTTCCTGAGTAAGTTCTGGTATTTATGAATCTCTCCTTCTGTCTTTTAGAGCAAAACAGTGTTCCCTTGTCTCCATTTGAGCAAATTTTTTGAAACTGTTATTGATTTCTGGGATCCAGAAGTTTTGTTTCACTTTTTTTTTATTTTTTAAAAAAAAAGGCAAGTGTCAAAAGTGTCATGTGAAGAGGCCGTAGTGGTAAAGTTTGGTGTTGCAATGTTATAGCTCATGGTGGCCCTGTATAAGTAAGAAAACAGAAGGGAGCTAAGAAGCACAGACTCCAAAAAATTGTATAAAGTAGTGCAATACATTTTATATTTTCTTTTACAGGACTCTAAACCACCAGTTATCTCATTACAAAAACTGATTGTAAGGGAGGTAGCTAATGAGGAAAAGGCAATGTTCTTAATCAGCGCTTCCTTAAAAGGACCAGAAATGTATGAAATTCACACAAGCTCTAAAGAGGAGAGGAATTCCTGGATGGCTCACATCCGCAGAGCTGTAGAAAGGTAAATCATGAGTTAAAGCCAGAGGGCTTGATTTGTCGCTGATTGGCCTTCTCTTCACAGGACATGTAGGTACAAGTTTATTGTAAAAATGCATTTGACTGTCCATAAACTTTCAATGCAAGATTGAAGCAGGCAGTTTATGCATATTCATTGGGAAGAAGCTGCTCATAAAGATGCTGGAAAAATCAGCCGAAGACTTTGTTCTGCTTTTTTTTAAAAAAAAAAAAAAAAAAGTTGGTTCACTGATGTCAAATGCAACAAAGCTTTGGATAAGTGAAAAAGATTGACACGCAAGATAAACGACATCTTAGGCATAATCTTCAGGTTGAATGCCAAGATGATTTTAAGTCATCTGATGTGTAAATCAAACATTTGTCTCCCACTTTTTACAGCTGTCCTGATGAAGAAGGAGGAACGTTTAATGAACCCGAAGCAGAAAGGAGGGTGGCTGAAGCAAGAGCTGCGAAGCTGAGAGATTTCCAAGGTAATGACTTAAGTATATATTCTACGAGCAGCTTCTCAACATCCCTTGTGATGTAACTGTCTTGTTCTTTTATCACGTCCTTCAGAAGTCCTTCAAGGTATTGCAAGATTGCATAGAAATAATTAAGTTTAAAAAGTCTAATAAACCTTGCGTGCTCCATGAGTTTTTCCTCCAGGTGTTAATTATATCTTTGATGCTCTGACTATGAAATGAATGGTAATTTTCCAAACTGAATGTTGTATTCTTGACAGTGATTTAGAAGGTAGAACTGAGTTTGTTTCTTCCTTTAGAGCGTTTGAGCATGAAAGATGACCTGATTATGCAAAGTCTAACTGAGAAGCAACAGATTTATCTAGAAATGTCTGAAATGAATGGGTTTGAAGACAATTCCCAAGGAACCCGATCTAGGCTACTTTTTCGGGGGGATATCTCGGAAAATCTGCAAGGAGAGTCACTTTTGAAGTCTGCAGTGGTAGAAGGTAAATACAATGTGGGAATGTGTATGTGTTCACTCAGATGCAGAGGTTGGGATAAGCACTGATCTAAGTACAAGTCTTAAAAATCATCTTGTAATAATTCTGTATAATGGTGTTCAGACTCATAATGAATCTCCAAGAGAGGTAGGGTGCGCCTGTGTTTTTTACGTAGAGGACCTCCACAGTTTTGATTTTTATTCACTTATTTAAGATCAACCCGTGAAGTCTTCAGATGAGTTTATTCACATGGGTAATAAGGCGATCTAATAATATAATAACCCTGAAATGTAGTATTGTATCAGGGTTCTAGATTTAAATAGCCTATCTAAAGACAGCATATTTAGAAAGAGAATAAACACAAACCACAAACATCATTTTTTAGTTTGACAAAAAAAAACATTCAAGGCTTGATAATCAAACTTGTGTTCAAGGAGGAGGTCATCTTCATTTATGCAATATGAAGAGCCTGTTGTAAACAGCAGGTCATGAAAGAAAATCCATCTGTACTGTAGGAAGTCTTTCAAACTACCCAATATTTAATGTACTTGGTGGCTGGAAAAAAAAATAATATATATATATAAATACACACACCCTAATTTGTTAGCATGATGAGTTTGTCTCACTATGTAGACCTGGCTGTTTAAATGATATGTTCTTCTTCTCCCTAGCTGAAAATCTCCAGAACCTTATCTTCACTCACTTAGGAAATGGATACTGTCAGCCTGAAGATAGCTGTGCACCGGGACTCCCCAGGAGAGCAGAGACCTTTGGAGGATATGACAGTACTCCCTCAATTTCAAACAACAGTAAGAAAGAGGGACTGTGGGGGTACTGTGCTATGTTTGTTGATGCACTGTTAAAAAGTCTAGCATTCATTTAAGCTCCTTAGCTCTTTACTATGCTTCTCTGTACTGACTATGAGATCAGAAACATGAATTAATTGAGGCTCTAATGTAAGGATATTAAGGGAACTTCACAAGAAGTTCCTGAGAAGAGGACAAGAATAAATTCCTAGCATGCTGTATCAGCATGTTGTATCTTTCGCTTCCAGTACCAACACTAGAGAGCAGAGTAGGGCTCTTGGTGTAATGTTAAAGGTGTTACCTTAACCCATATTTTCTAGTTACCACAATTCCACACAGAATTTTAATTTTGTTGAAAAAATAAGCTTGACATAAAAACCTAGGAAATGTGAGTTCAACTGCTTGTTTTTATTATAGAATGACAAAAATGGAAACAAGTTTTCATATCTGCGCAGCCACTAAAGGCTTGCTGAATCCTTAAACAGTATAAATTGTCCTTTTGGCACAGATGCTTTATCAGTTAATTGATGAAATAAGTGGAAATACTAGATACCGTTTACCTCCCTTCATTTTGCTTTGTGCAAAGTAGAAAGGTCTGTATTTCACTGGTAGTTTATCCCTGGAATCCTTTCTCTTGCCCGTGAAAGGCTATATATGCCTGTCTTATTACAGGGGCTCTATACAGTACAGTTTCCATCTCCCACTAATTCTTTCCATGCTTATGGTGGTGCTGCTTTGAATAAGATTTTTCTACTACTGAGTATTCCATGTTAGGAGTTTGCAATCCTGGTAGCCACAGACGATCATTTTCATTCTCTATTGTGTTTGTTTCACTTAAAGTATCATAATGTGATTTGAACATAATCTCACTATTTCTTTTAACCCGCTCTCCTCAAGTTTTATACCTTTTTGAGAAGTCCTACTCTACCTACTGTCCACTTTCCCACTTTTAATGAGCATGGATAAGCAATGTAGTAGCAAACTGGTTCTAACTTCAAAGTCATGTGTGTGGTTTTTTTTCAGTTGCTGTTATGCAGTGGGTTTTCACAAGGTCTGTGCTGGTGAACCACTCATGTGCCAGTATTTTTATTTTTTTTTCCAGATAATAGTCTTGGGAAGAGCAGTGGTGGTGACCAGAGACAGTGGGACTGGAGAGGCCCTGCAGTAAGTTCAGACATGCATCTCCAGGACCTCCCATTGGATGCAGAAGAAGGATCTCAAACTGTACGTTGGGCTTGTTTATGAAGTAAATGTGTTTCCTCAGGTTCTTCATTACAATAGTGCTGCAGAACAACCCTTGCTAAGCTGAAAGTTGTAATGTCTGGTAGGGCTAGACTGTGTAAGAGTTCTATCCGTGAAATTACTTGACTCTGCTAAGGCTATTTTGTGGGGGTGAGTTGATGGTTTATAGCTTACTGCTTGGGAGGCATGATAATTTTGTTCTGTATTTGTTCATTTGATGCTGTATCTTTAATGTTACCTTTAATGACCATGCATCTCCTTCTGTACTATGATTTAAGTACTTTTGGTATGTGTCCTTCAGTGCATGGGAGCAATCTCTGCTCCAGCTATAAACAATGTTCCCTGGTGAGGTGAACCCTTCCAGCATGTTCTGGCAGCACTACCAATGTCCAACAAGTATCTCTAGCGCAGATTGTTTTTGTCTTTTTTCAGAGTGATATAACAGGGCTGGATGACAACAGTGGTATTCAGCCCACCATAGAGTCTCAGGTATGTTACTTCTGCTGTTAGGAAATCTAATGGGAAATAGCTATATAATAATAATAATATCATGCAAAATAAACAGACCAGTATTTTTAATGGCTGTGGAACCACAAGCTCATAAACAGCCTGTACCTTATGACTCCAAATGCATTCTGAATGTCCCATTAGAAAACAAGGATGGTTCTGGCTATTTAGACGTGCATTTCAAAGAGCTGGCTAACTACTTCTTTCTGCATCTTTGGAGAGATTGTATGTTCTTAGCTCACTGGCAAAACTTGCCTCTGAATCTCCTGTGAGTGCTGTACCTGTGTAGTGATTCAGTGCTAGAGCATGGGAGGAAGTGGTCATTAAATAGCTCATATAAAGAAAACTCATGATGAGGATTGCTCCCTGGAATCCCAGAGAGATTTGCTGAGCACTGACTCAGTTTGTGCGAGGGCCAATATACTGAAATTCGTTGTGCTTCTGTATTGCTGTATTGGATGTTACCGTGTCAGAATACTCTTGTAGTCATTCTTCCAGTGTGTGTGTTTTTGTACATCCTACTGATTCTGTCCATTATTTTAAAAAGAAAAAAGTCTAATGCTGCAATGAAATGGAGCTCTGTTTCGGTGTCTAAATTTTATTATTATTATTTTTTATCCCATCTGCCTCCCCTCCTCTTCAGCTTGTCCAAAGGATACAAAAACTGCTACAGTTGCTCTTCAATCTTCAGGTAAACCACTACTCTACTCTCCAAGAGGTCTGTTAGGCATTAAATATAATAAAACTTACGCAGTTGTAGAGAAGCTACCTTGAAAATATCCCCTAAAACTAGAGTGAACTGTAGAATTCAAGACCTGAGACTCAGGGAAACAAACACAGTGTATGATATTTTGAAGGAGGTGTTGTATCTGTTGTCTTATGTGATTGAATCCCTTTTCCTCCTTACTTAAGTACAGTTGTTGCTACTTTGAGCTTCTGTTCTCCGTGTTTTTCTTTTAAAATTGATGTTAATATACACTTGTCTGCATATATTAGATGCTTTTTACTGTAACCTTGTATTCAGTAATATTTTGAGTGATCTTGTCAGATTCAGAGTAGAAATTCTAGGTGCAAGAAATGTTAATTTTGACAGATGTAATCAAAACTTAATTCCTCAGCCATCTTTAGTATCGTGTCAATAGTGATGGGCTGTACAAGCTAGAAAGTTAGATCTGCTCTTGAAGACAAAGCTGTCAGTCACCTAACCTGATAGGTACTGTTGTCTTTTGCTTAGCTGTATGGGGGTTTATTCGTTTGTTTGTTTGTTTTTGAGCCAATGTGCCTCATTTTGGACTTCTTATTTCCATTCTAGGCAGTGATATCTCAGCAGGACAGCTACATTGAGATGCAACGAGCCACCATGGTAGACCGGGAGAAGCAATACCGGCTGCAGTCTACACGCGGCAACCTGCTGCTAGAGCAGGAGAAACAGCGTAACTTTGAAAAACAGAGAGAAGAACTGATGAATGTACAGAAACTTCAGAACCAGCTGAAACTGGAGCAGCAACGCTGGGAACGGGAAAGGAGTCAGCAGCAGAGGGAACTAGAAATCACAGAAGTCCAGCTGCAGAAGCGCGAAGAGGAAACTCGGCAGCTGAAAGACAAGTTGATTCAGGATAGAGCAGAACTCGAGAGGCAGCGAGAGGCCTATCAGCATGACCTAGAGAGGCTGCGGGAAGCTCAGAGAGCAGTAGAGAAAGAGAAGGAGCGTCTAGATCAGCTAAGGAAGCTGAAAAAGCAGAACACGGTGTCAGGCACATTCTCCCCCGAAATGGGACAGGTAAGGAGTTTTTCTTGGAGTTCCGTTTATTGCTTGCTTCTGAAAGAAGGTTGCCCTTCTTGCAGCACTAACCCGTGTTTGTTCTTTACTGAGCTACTTGTGCCACTATCTGAAGTAGCTGGAGCTGGCTACTGTCAGAGAGATCAGGGCTTGCAAGTCCTTTAGTGTCTGTGAAATTCTACCCAGACGTTTGCTAATGGGAGCATTTAAAAAGAGAGAGAGAGACAGACAGTAAGAGAGAATAAGTTGTTTCTGAATGTGGCTGACTGCTGATTTTTTTAATACAGGAATTGCCTTATTGCACGCAGGCAATTGCAGAAGGTGCACTACATTGGCAGCGTTCTATACAGTTCATTTCTAAAGACGTCTCCTATGTTTCAAAAAGTGAATTTTGGGGTCCAATTAAATTGGCTTGTTTATTACTGTCTGAAAGTATGGCTTTCTGTCCATTCTGTCATTACCTAATGCAGTTTGCTGGCTGCTGCAGGGAAAGTTAACGCCATCCCAGCCAGACCCAGTACACACCGTTGTGTTCCTTTGTTAGGTGCGATACTAAGCAATTGAATTGCTGAGGATCTTTTTCTCTTCCATTTGCCAGCATGCTTTGAGCTTGGTCTAGCCTGTTGCATTTCTCACAAGGAAAGTGCTTTGTGTCTGCAGGGTTGAGGGTGGTCTCTCCTTATTGTGTCTGAGATAATGAAAGTACCTGTTTGACTTAGAATGCCTTTTTCCTCATGTAGAACCAGATGCAAAGCCACTCCGTTAGCTTCAATGGAGAAGGGGTAGAACCATCTCTGCCAGTCTTGAAAAGCTCTGCGAGAGTGAGCATCTCTGGAATAGATTACTTGGAACGGCCAGAGCTGGTTCGTAGGGACAGTGCCACCCTGGAGAATCGTCCAGTTCTTGCACTGAAGAACGAAGTGCCAATCCATCTCCTGAGTGCAACTAATCAGATACAGAAACCAGCTGCAGTTCAGCAGCAGATCCCTACTAAGCTTGCCGCTTTTACAAAAGGAAGCAAAGAGAAAGGTGGGAAGAGCAAAGCATCTCACAGGACAGACAGTTCGGGTAAGTATATTTAAATGGATTTCTAACCTCTGCCAGCATCACAAGGAGACAGAACACTATAGTTTAAAACTCTGACTACCCATGTGGAACCCAGAAATTAATGTGCTACAAATTGTGGGCTCTTGAAGTCCTTAAGTTAGGAGCTCAATGTGCGTGTACTGTTGAATTGGAAATTTAGCCCAGATAGATAATGTTGGAAATGGAGTGCTGTAAGCCAATAGGACAGAATTATGGTGAGCATTTGTAAACCTGGATATAAAATCTTGCCTAATTGTAGTGGTAAAGGAAAATAGCAAATGTTTTGCTTGTTCTGCATGAATGAAATGTTTTGAGGCTGTCTTAACCTCTTCTCACTATGTTCAGAGCTGTAATAACACTAAATGTGGTGCCTTTCTTAGCACCAGTCAGTCATTAAATACAGTTTTCCAGGCCAGATCTGAGATGCTGTATGTGTTGTGGAGTCGAAAGGGGCTAATTTTGTCAGAAATAGAAGCAAGTAAAAATACAGTTACCTTGTCATGGTGTAATTTCTGCTGCTAACTACTAGGTACTAAAGTAGTGATCTTTGCCAATGACAGACACAATAAAAACCACTTTTTCTTTACCACTAAAAATAGCCTTTCTGCCAGCCTGAGAAAAGGGCCTATAATTTAAAGTTACAAAATTATCTCCGTAGCTTTATATAGGATTCTGAGCTGACAAGCCTGCACGTCACTTGGGCCTACACTACTCTAGCAGACTCAGGGCCAAACCTGCCCAGGGAGTGGGGTTGTCTTCTGCATGTTGCAAAAAAGTCTGTCTCTGCACCTGAAGTTTAATAGAATTACAAACTTATGTTTTTGCATATAAATGAAGCCTAATACCCCCTTCGTCTGAATACCAAGTACTGGTAAATGGGCAAATAGCGCTCTAATACTGCAACTCTGCAGCTTTGTTTTTAATAGCTGTTACATAATGATCCCTGCAGTGGAAATGTACTTAATGGTGTTTTTCCAAAATTTATATGAAAGGCCTAAAACGCGAATATATTGGTCTCTGTTCTCTCATGAGCATTAGTGGGATGCATGCTTTTTATGCCCATATGTAGATATTAGAATAAAATGGAACAGGACTTTCTGTACAAGTGGCAAAATACTGGGTATTGAATTTGGTTTTTGTGACATGTAAGGAATGTTACTGAGAGGAGTTCTTTGGATCCGGAATAACCATTTCATGAATTGCTTTTATTGTTGAAATTAGGAAACTGACAGGCCATAATACCACAATCGATGTACTCTTCAGCTGAGCAGCTGTGAGACAGATGGAGAGCAGAGACAGAAGTTCATCATAGTTTTGTGTGTTAAAAGTAGCAAATAGCCATTGCTATTTGAGTGGTAGGGACAAAGATTTTTTTTTGTCTCCACTGTGCTTTATAATACAAGATTTTGAATTTGTGGTTGTCAAGCTGGTAGTAACTGAATTGGAGGTCCTCAGGGGAGAGGAGAGGGAAAGTGTACTCATGGTCTGAACAGCTGAAGAGAAAAATTTAACTTGCAACAGAAGCAACAACTCTTTATGGTATAGCAGCTTCCTCAAATATGCAAAGGTGTCTGTATTGCGGCCTCCAGCATGAAGCAGTGAAATCAGTGAAGTACTGCTATTGTCAAATACTGATCTGTAAAATATTTTCTTCAGCATCTGTTGATCAGAAGCAGCTGATTCCCCCTAGGCTCGTTGGACGAGAGGAGGGTATCCTCAGAGGCAGGCGATCAGCAAGTCCAGTCCTCCCAAGCAGCCAGACCACTGCATTCCAGACAGGTATTTCTTGACTGACTTGTACATCTGTGGAGATGTCAGACTGTGCAGTGTCATGAATCTGTCTTCTTCCATTTTTTCTATAGAATTGTATGGCTCTACAGATGGTCAGCCAGAAGCACTTTCATCTGCCTCAGCAAACCCATTCAAGCCCAGTAACGTTCACGTTCAGACCCTGGTGACCTCTCAGTCGACTCTGTTAAATGCACAAGACGATACCAGCAAAGAAGATGTAATTTTTTTCTAATTGTTTCCATTTAAAGGTCAGTCTTCTGACATACTGATTCAAGAACTCAGGCTCCAGTGTTCAACGTGACAAAGACCTGACATGGATGTCTTTTTATCCTTGCCCTGCTAATACTAACAAGGACCAGACCAGGATTACAGTTTTACTTTGTTGGCTTCTTTGCCAGCAGCTCAAAATGAGGGCACAGTGGTAATAATTTGCTTTTAAATTCTCCAACCATGGAAATGTGTTGACGCATAGCATGGGTGTATAAATTCAGAGCATGTTAAAGTGCTGCCATTTACTGCAATTTGCTCTCTCTGGTGTATCTACGCTCTTTGTGGGCACCATCTTGTAAATTGTTGTAGTTGATAATGAAGCTCCCAGATTTTTATGTAAAAAAATTTTAGTAGTAAGCCCCAAAATGGCTGAGATTTTTTAAATCCCTTTTTCACAGGTGCAAGGTCACTGTAGTGGATTATGCTAACTGTGTGTTAACTTGTTGACTAGCAAGCCAGTCTCCTTACAGCCAGGCACGACGAACGTTGTGATACCGCCTCACAGGAACCAGGCTAGCATCTCTGTTTCTTTAGTAAATTTAGCGGAGCGCATGCTCAGTGGCCAGGTACAGTAGGAAAGATAAGGTAAGCTGCTTAAGAGTCTTCAAGGTTCAAGAGCTCCACCTGCTTGTGGCTGAGGAGGGTTGAACATATGAGAACACCCAGCGGTTACGAAGACTTGGACTCAATGCACATTTCATTGGATGTCAGCTTGCACGAGGAAGCTGTCCCTTTACAGACACTGAGTGGCTCTCCGGTTAGTGAGAGCAGTACAGGTTCCCAAGCAAAACTCATGAGCTGGTTCAGAAGGAACTTAGAGACCTGGATTTTGTTCCTTGATGGAAGACGTATAATAAGTGTTTGAATGCAGTAATTACTGTCTCGTTTCATCCCAAGTCTTCTGCGTCTTTCGTTTGTCTGCCAACTTCTTGGGACTTTACTCCGAGTATCAGAAGATATCAAAGCTGCTGTTACTGCAGAGGCTTCTCTGCAGCACTGTAAGGAATGAAGGGAATAAGAACTGTTTGTTTTGTTGTTTTATTTTTTTTTAATAATAAAAAAGTGCTATTAGCTAAACCTGGGTTGGTTTAGCTGCTTACAGCTAAACCAGCTTTGATACCTCTTGTTAAATGGGTCAGTTCTTAATTATGGAATGATGATGATATTAACAGAGCCCTGCTCAAAAGGCATTATTTCTCTTTGTAGTAATTTGCACAGTCATTTGTTGTATTCTATTACTTTGCTCTGTATCTCAGTTCTTTATTACTCACGTCACCGAAGGACGTGTATTCCGATGTGTGTCAGATGTGACCAGTCAGATATATTGTGCGCAGGAGAAACTGTTCAAAGGACATTATTACGGAGTTAGAGAAATCAGAATCTCGCAGTTCAAAAACTTGGGTTAATACCTTTCAGAACATGATTGATGGGGTTATTTTGTATCTTTAACCCTGGCTGGGAGTGATTTTCAGCACAAGTGAATGGAATGCCTGATCAGTTCCCATTCAGCCTCATGGCAGTGGCTCGGAATGGCAGTTTATCAGTCTCTCTTCAAATCATTGAATCAGTTACTCTATCTCGGTTGTCAGGGCCTATGTGACTTTAGTAATGTTCTTTAAGACAGTAACTTCACTTTGCTTGAAGGTTTTAAAATTATTGCAGTACTTACAGTGCAAGAAACGTAAATTTTCAGCAGAAAATATGGAGTTTATTTCCAAGAGGTTATAATTAGGGTTGTTAGTGTCTCCAGACAAGAACTTGAAATATCGAAACTTACTGGTCATTGTGAGAGCAAAAATATAAGCTAAGAAAACCTGATTCTGTCTTGGGGAGCACGCAGTCCTTACTGTAATGCTTCTTGTATTTAAGGGTCTTTTTGCTGAGTGATACTGGTACCAACCTAAAACAAGGCACAGTTCAACAGAGTTGCAATGTTACCTATGAGAGGAAACTCCAAACTATCTAGTTTGTTGTCAGGCTGGTGATACTTCCCCCCCATCACACCTCCCCAGCAAAGTAATACAATTAAATAGGACACACTTCACTTTAATACCAAAGTATTGCTTCGTAAATCATGAGCCTTGCAGAACTTACACAGGTTATCAATGTCTAGACCTGCAGAAAACAGTATGAGGAGCGTAGTCATTTTTGCATTGTTGTGATACTGTGTTGATAATGGTTAGAACATATTTCTACATTGTATTTTTGCATTCCTAAAACCTAGGTTAAAATAGTGGGAATACCTTAAAATGAATGTAACTTCTGATCAATTCAGCAGCTCTATAGGACTGATTCTTCAGTCAGCCGATGTGGAGACTCTAGTCATCTCTGATACCTGTGTAATTCCTTCTGTAAACGTACAGCAAAGCAGCAAGAATGTACAGTATGTTCTCTCCATGCTGTGGTTTGGTCCACTCCTAGTGCAAACTCTATGCCCCCATTGCCCTAAATTACCAGTTTTTAGCAGCTTTAACCTAAAGCTAAGTTGCATCGGTGGAATAAACCACCTCAGCCAAGGAGGGAAGTCTCTGTTTAGATATTTTAAAACAAATTTTAGAAACATGTATTTGGCTCAGTTTTGTGCCTGTCTTAATGTATGGGAGAGAGAGAGTGTTCTATGGACCAAAGAGGTTTATTTGGCAACGTTTTTCTTCTTACTCTGTGCAGTGAATGATCTCAGATATAGGATGGTAACATCTGGAAAATATTAAGTCTGCAGTGAGGTCTCATTTCCTTTAATATGTTTTAACTTAAATATAACTTTTAATATTCATTGTCAGCAGTGCTTTGGATAAGTTGTGGCTGTTAGCAAATGGACACGGGACTTTTACAGGCTAGGCTGTTGGTTCAGCACACCAAGAGTTCTTTGGAATACTGGTTTTCAATCTGTAACTGAGAAATTACCTTAAAAGTTATGTCTTCAATACACATCTGGCTGCAGCTAGTCTTAGGAAAGCCATTTTCCCCATGAATAGAGATTGCATCATCTCAAAATCATAGAAGTGCCATACAAGGTATTTATGTGATTTCCTGTATAGTACCCGGTTTGGAAGAGGTTTTAGAACGATATCACTAGTGTGGAATTTACCGTACCAGAGTATGGTAAAATTATTTGTAGAAGGCTGAGGGAAGCAAGTGAAATATTTTCTTTAAATGAAGTATGGGTCTGCACTTCTGCAAAATCGAATCTGTGAAATTGTTATTAAATCACTCTAGTTGAGTGCACTTGTTTTGGATTCTACTCAAATCTAATTTGTAGAAAAATAATCTTTCTAAGCAGATTGTATTGCAAAATACTTCTGTATCCTGGGCTAAGTGACATGCTATTGATTCTGAGTAATATCCTTTCCATTTGACTCTCGCTTACTTCAGATAAAAGTTTCCTTTTAAGTGATATCAGAGGATTAGACAGTTCAAAACTCTGCCTCCCAGGTGCCTTTTGGCTTCTTTCTTGAGCTGGGATGTGGAGGAAATTACAGCATGAGCTCTGAACTGCCTTCTTCTTTGCTTTGTGTCACAGCCTTAAAATTATTGTCCTGTTTGTCCTGTGATGTTGCAACGTAGAGACCGTTTCTGTGGTTCTGATTCTCAGTTTTAACTCTGGTGTAAAAGAGACTTCCTCTGTCCCTTCCCATTTGGACTGTGGTCATTTTGTATTTCAGACTGAAGATCCCTCCATATTCGCTAGTACTGAGCACATCTGCCCTGTGCATGCTGTAAATGCTTTCCTAGTTTTCAGCTGTACTATCTGTGGATTGTAGATGTGGCACATCCCATAAATTGAAATCGCTAATCATTTCCCAGCATGAAGCAGAAGAATTGGTACTTCTAGAGATTCTTGCTCAGCAAGCTAATAGTATTCCTGCAAAGGTAGGAGTAATTCTAAATAAATTCCTAGCAGTTTTGTCTTTCTGAGTAATAGATGATCCTGCATACATGGGATTTGGTGTTTGTCATTTTCATTTACAATGAAAGATGAAACTTAAACTAGGAAAGGTTTAAGATATATTTTTAGTTTCACTTCTACTTTCAGTTCAGCAGAATGGGAGCTAAGTCTCCCCTGGTGGTGCTCAGTGATGTTCCTGTATGTTGTGCCCCTGTGCAAGGGAATTTGGAGCATTTTTGTTGTCTTCCCCAGCAGTTCTCACAAGAAAAAAAAAACAACCTCCTTGATGCCAGATTATACATGGTATTCTTGCCTGACCTTCTTGCTGAATAGGTTTATAAATTAAAAAAAAAAAAAAAGCCTTTGCCTTCCCCTTCAAGGCCAGACCCAAAATCTTTGTAACTGGCAGCTCTTGAATATTTACCATCAGCATGTGATACATCAAATACCATTTGTGTGAGCTCTGGTTCGTACCATTTGTGCCATGTTTATAAATCAGTTTTTTTATATTTTTGTACTGAAAGAAATCGGAGCACTTTAGAAAAGTTTATTTCAGATTCCATTGCTGTTTGTACCTAAAAGGAAATTGTCATGGAAATAGATCCTGTCGGCATAACTGCGTGCATGTCACTCAGAGCTGTGATCTCTCTCGATGCTATTTAGTCTTAGGTCTGGTTTCTAGGCCCACCTTGCACTGTAAAGACTTAATAAATAATCATGGTTCATGGTTAAATTGACCATTTTGTTGGGGAAGTGTTTGGGTTTGTTGTTTTTGTTTTTGTTTTTTCTTTGTTAGGGTGTAAACATTGTAAATAGTTCCTTTACTGTTGATACTTCAGTAGCAACGTCTTTGTAGTCTTATTTTATTTGTAAAGTTGACAGTTAAATGTTAATATTCTGTTGAATTGTGCACTCTTGATTAACTGTAAACTTGATCTTAGCGCACCAAATGATTTTTACAATGACTGCAATGTTTCTCCACTGAAGGATTTCAGAGCTGCAATAGGACTGAAACCAACTTCTAGCAATAAAAAAAAAAAAAAAAAAAAAACTGCCTTTATATACATATACATTAGTCATATATGTGCTATATGTTATGTGTTTTTTTCTATTTGAACCAACGGTCAAAGCAGCAACCACTTCTCACGTGCTTCTCCTTTTCTACCCCGGACAGAAATAACCTGCCATACGAATGCTGACAGTTTTCCAAAGGAGAGGTGTTAAGTGGATACTAATAGTTGCAGATCTTGCCAGTGAGGTGAGCACCCTAGGAAGGAATCAGCTGATCTCAAAATGTCTGAACTCAGCATACTAGCAAAAGAGTGAACTTAACGAAGTTGCTTATATTAGCATGTAGTTGCTTTGCATGGTGCCAGTCTGAGACATGCCTGGCTCTGTCCCAGACAGTATCGGTTCCCATTTGGAACAAGTATAACGAAAATAGAAACTTTCTCCCTGCTGCTTCTGCCAATTTGGCAGCCCTCGCTTTCTGTACCAGCCCATAGCCTCTGGCTGGTGCAGTGCTTCCCAGCTCCAGAGTCAGCAAGTTGTGTTTCCTGGTAAAATCCCCACTTGTGGCATACTGGCAAGCTAACCCAAGCACTGTAACCTCAAATAATTCCAGAAATCAGAACAGATGCGAAACTGGGGAGAGAGTGGGAGAACTAGGGTGGGTGTTCTCAAAGGAAGAGGTGTGATTTTTTTTTTTGGATTTTTTAAAATCATTAAAATCCTACGCTGTAGTCACCATTGAGGGAAACCCTCAGCCATTTCTGAATGTGGTGGTGCAAATGATGCAGTCCGAATTGCTTTGCACAGAGGTAAGTCTTTGTGCGTATCAAAGCACCTTTGGAGGGCGCAGGTTCTCTGTGTACAGGAGTCAGGGGAGTAGTCTGCATTCTAGTCTGCATTTTTAAGTCTCTGAAGTGCTGTTGATATCTGTGTTGTGGCAAAAAAACTGGAACTTGGAAAAACAGAAATTCTTCTATTTTTCCAATGTATGCCAATAATGAAAAACTTCTGGGCACACCAGTGTTTAAAGGATGGCTATCTTTGTGGGAAGTAACAAACTGATGTTTTAGCGAACAAAGTCTTGAAACATGTATAAGCTTTTGCTTGCACTTCCTTTAAGAGAAAATTTCTTACATCTGCTTTTGCTTTGTTCAGCTTCCAAGGAGCTGAGCTGCAGTGACCGCTGGAGGTCACTACCTATGTGCACTTTCAGATCTCGCTGTCTCGCTAGAGCAAGGCAAGTAACTTTCCACGTTCATTTCTAAATACTGTTCAGCAGCAAGACACAGAATCGAAGCATTGTCATGGGGGACAGCTGCAAGGAACAATCTAGGGCAGGAATTATGATGAGGTGTTTCTAGAGCAGTGGATTTCTTTTCTCCCCAGTTGTAATGTGTGGACGCCTCTGGCAGCCATAATAATGCCTCAGACCTGTAGGCAGAGTTCCTAATACAAACTGAGGAGCGTGGATTTGGATAGAGTAACATGGCTACGAGGTAGCCCTGTAGCACAGATCTGCACAGGTAACTAAACTGCCCAGCTGCAGCAGCCCAGAGCTCTGTAGGGGCATATTTAAACTCAGAATTTGCATCTGTTAGAAGCTTGGTGCTGCCGCAGCCATCAGCGCTCAAATGAGCGTGGGTGTATCTGTCTTCGGCTTCAGTTCTTGCTGCAACAGCCAGGTAGACATTCCTTTGGTGTTCACAAACACCTTGACTGACAGCATCATCGATAATGCTGTCACTCATCTGTGATGCACGTTCTCCACTTCTCACAGTGTTCTCATAATGAAGGCGTGATTTCAGGATGGATGGCAATGCCTACAGAGCTGTTACTTGCTCACACCAGTCTTCCAGCAGCTCCGCCCTGCCTTGTCTCTTTTTAAGATCTGTAGCTAATTAACCCGAAACCCAAACCACATTCTTTCTATTTGGATGAATCATTCTGAGGCCATAGGCAATGACCAGCTTTATGCTAAACCTTCCTCTTTCATGTGGGTGAGACATGGCTGATGGTTCCCATACATGCATCTGAGATTCATTGGCAGGCCAGATGCTTGAGGACAAACATGCACAAAGGATACGGGCTCCATGGTGTGCTCTGGCAGTGGGAATGTGCTGGTTTCTGCCTTTCCCTTTCCTCAGCCTTGTGACTCAAATCCGGTCTAATTTCTCATCCCAGAGATGGGGCCCGGCCCAAGGCTCAACAGACAAGGGATGTGGGGCCTGTCCTTGTGTGATGTCTGCATTGTTTGCTGCTTCTGGGCCCGTGGGATCTGGCAGAGGATAAAAGCTGAGCTCTCTTAGAGCTGGCAACGCTGGAGTATGAGATGCGTGGTCCCTGGCTTTGGTACAGCGTTGCATGCACGAGAGACTTGTGCACGGCAGGGACCGCTTTGTTTCAGGGGTACAAGCACACAGAAGCGTGAAAAGTCCTTGCTGAGCAGCATAACGTTGATGTCCCGTTCCCAAGTCAGAGCACCACTGGGTTTCTTGTCGCTGTATGGAGCGTGGTGTGTTGCTAGACCTGAAGTCATCCCAGATGACCGCATGTGATACGCAGTTCATTCAGAGGATTTCAGACAGGTAGGGTAATGCCCTTTCCCCTTCTAGAATATATGAATTCATGGACAAAAATTGTGCAGTATAGTGCTTTGTTTTTCCAAGGCCACCACAAGTTGTCACTGAAACATAGCAATGTGTGCTCCAGTTCCTTGCTAGGTGCACGGTGGGTGTCCTGCAGAACATTCGAACAGTCTATATCTGATCTTAGCCAGGAAAGGAGATTTCTGTTACTGCTGTGCTGGATTTTTTTTATTTTTATTTTTTGCAGTTAGCGGCTCTGGCTATCCGTGGTAGAGAAGGAAGAAAGACTGTGCACTGCCTTTGCGCTCTGGCAGCAGGGGCTGCTGGGCAGAATGCAGCTACCAACCTAAGAAGCAGCATAGCTCGTGTCAGGTCAGGACTGGCTGCGAATCTTGTGGCCAGGAGGGAGGTGGCTTGGTCTGACCGATGGTGTGTTTGGCTAGTGTGACTCGCAGGCTTTGTGCAAGGAGAGGAATGTCCCATGGAGGAGTGATGTCACAGGGTTTGTTTTGTTCTGTTTTTTGGCCTTGAGCCTAGGATGCCCATATGTGCTGCCTTTTCAGATGTGATTGTGGGCTGGGGTCTAGCTCCTGCAGCTGGAGGGGTACAGCCACGAAGCAGGATTCTGGGCTAGGAGAAGAGGCCTGGGTTTGAACTGTGTTGAGGTTCAAAATGGATTATATTAATTCAGGAGGATTTCTGTTCCAGTAGCGAAATTAACCCCTAAACCAAACTCATCGGCAGCCCAGTTGGCCCAAATCTTCTCGCCGCGGCACTGAAGCAGTGATTGGATTAATGCATGGAAATCTCAGACCGGGAGAACAGGTCTGTGATGTACGGAGCTGGGACTGACGTGCAAGTGGAAAAGGTGTCTCGTTTTCCCCAGGAGCACTCCCCACTGTGCTGGGAGCTGGTTCCTGCCAGGAGGAGGTGGAGCCGGAGGGCCAGCACAGGGCTTTCTGCCAGGTGACAGAAGGATGAAGGCGATGAAACGCAGCTCTTGCCGTCTTTGTTGCCAGCAGTGGGGAGCCACTGCAGAGCAGCCAAGCCCAGGTGTGCTTCAAGTGCTAGTTTTCCCTGAGAGGTAGTTAGCTGTAGGTGCAGTTTGAAATGAGGAAGCAATTCACAGATGCTAGCGAAGCCTTCAGCAGAAGGGCCACTAGTGAGTGGTCCCAGCACTGCTGAAAATGCTGCGAGCACGGCTCAGATAACAGCCCAGCGTCAGGAGCAGAAAGCAGACAGAGACCTAAGTTGCTAGAAGCAACTTTGTCCCTGGTGCAAAAGCCGGATGTGGCTGGGAGCCAACATTTATTGCTTGGCAGAATAAATAAAACAGCTGCTGCTCAAATGGCCGTGAATGAAACCTCAGCTCCTCTGCCTTTCTGGGTAATCGGACTTTGTCCGACCTCAGGAATAGCTGTAGATGTAATAAAGGTGAAGCAGCTCCCGGCAGTTACAGCAAAGGTGCTTCCTGCTGGCTTCTAGTCCCAGCTCTGTCCTGTTCTGTGACTTTCCCCTGCCTGCACTTGCATGTGTGAGCCACAGCTGAGCTGGAGCTGCCCCACACCCCAGCTGCTGCATGGGGTGCTCCAGGCTGGCTTTGTAGGGCCGGCTGTGGGCTCGTCTCCCTGCAGGCTGTTGTGTGGGGTCGAGGCAGCCCAGCAGGAGTGAATGGGAAAAGGCCCAGCCTGGGGGCTGAAAAGAGCAGAGGCATCTGAAAACAGGATGGAGATGAAGTCATTTTATCTTCTTCAGCCACCACGAAGAGGGCGGCTTTTCCTTCCAGTCTTGCCAGTTCTTGCCTACACTAGCAGCTCGGGATGGCTGTGACGTTGATTTATTTAACTCTGCCTGAAATTGAATAATTGCTCACAAACCATGCTTCTGTGGCGAGACATTTGGTTGCACCTTCAGTGCCTATTTCCTCCGGCCATGCTGATTCCTCTGCCTCATACCGCCCACCTTTAGTAGAGCTATTCCTTCCTACAGCAGCCCCACAATTGCCTGCAGCAGGCCCAGAGAGAAGTGGCAGCTCTTTCCTCTATGTTTTTGGGCAGCAAGGATGAGCAGGTGAAGGCAGAGAATAGCTTAAACTTTGGAGTTCTAAACAGGGTTGTGGTCCTTTAAAGCTGGAAGGCAGTACGGGAGCTGAGCCTTCCTTTGGCCTGTGTTACAAATACATGGGAAGATCTGAGCCTGCAGATTAAGGCTTGGACTCTCAAGCAGGGAATGCTCTTCACTACTTTTGCTAAGCATTACCTCAGGTGTGGGCTGGGAGAACTTGCAGATTAAGCATACAGAACAGGCAAGGGACACAGTGGATTTTATTCAGATTTATTGAAGGAGGTCCAGTCTAAGTAATAAACACACACAACTGCTGTATAAAAAAGAGTACAGAACCAGCCCATGGGCAAAGTACTGTCACGTGTTAAGACATTTCAGGCAACTGCCTCTGGTGCTGACTGCATTCCAAGTCACAGCTATCAGACAGCAGTACAGTCCAGAGCCTGCTGCCAGTTACTTAAGAGCTTCCTTTGTCCCTTCCAGTAAAAATATCACTTAAAATATTAAAAGAAAGAAGTAGAAAACAATCCTCTGGCTCCCGGTCTGAAATCATCGCATGAGTGAGCAGAAAACTTGGAAACCTCGTGCCGTCTCAAGGGACAGCGCAAGCTGCCAGTCCACAGGGGCCCCTCTATGCTTGTCCCCTCCCTGTTCTGAATGAAGGGGATTTACAGAAGTGGTTCAGAGCCAAAGCCGCATTGCCTTGAGCCCTGCTGCTGCTAATGAGATCTGTACAAGGGCTGGCATCCAGGACAGTTCAGACTTGCTGGGTAGCAGGGAGGCACTCCTACTGCCCATGTCTTCTGTCTGGGTCCTTGGTGAGGTACAACTGGCAAAATCAGATGTGAAGCCTGTAGTGCAGAAGAGAGCATTATGAGACGTGCGCACTAAACCCAAGAATGCTCCCCAGGGCTCAAAACCAACAGAGAAATCTGCTATTGTGGAATGACTACTGCTTCTTCCCCTCCGCAGCCAAGAATTTTCTATAGGTGTTACAGATTATCTTATTAAACAAGTTTGTTTGGTTAGCAGATCTCTTGCAAGGGGAAAAAAAAAAAGCGGGGATCTGTGATTCACTGGCATCTTTTCTGCCAAAAGTGTCTAGGAAGGTTTAATTCCAGTTGCAAACTTTTAAAAAGTTAATTGCTGCGTAGCAGGAAAGAAATGGCTTGAAGGGGACACCAGAGAGTAATTAGAAGTGCAGAAAGCCTATGTTTATATGTAGACAGGGCTTGTCTTACAGATGCAATTACCAACCACCCTGGGACTAAATCCGAGCTATAATCTTGTTCTGGCACCAGCTCATAGCCCTCGTGTCCCACAAGACATTTGGGTGCCACTAGCAGATTAACTGTGGCACCAGGAGGAGGAAGCTGTGCTAAAAGCAGCAGCCAGCCCCTCGTGGCACCACACCGTCTGCCCGAGCTCCCCCCGCCAGCCCGCGTGTTAACACAGTGATCGGCTCGACGAGCTTTTTGTACCAGGGACACCCAATCCTGCTCGCAGATAGCATTCCCCAAAATCTTTGCATAGGCCAGGACTCAGTGGAAGGACTAGGACGCCAGGTTAAGCGTCTTGTTATTTATACTAATCTTCTCCCCACGGCATTTGAGCGTCTAGAAAGATGCTCTCTCTGGCAGGGTTTGAGATCTCAAACTACCAGCCTAGAAGCACACTTCTGGAGCCGCTGCCTGCACAACGCTGTTCTCTAGGACAACTCCAGCCAGGATCACAGCGCATCTGCCCTTCAGAGTCCAACCCTCACGCAGCACAAAGTGAAGGAGCAGCTCTCCGTTGACACACAACCATTTACCTTCCAGATTCTTCGCAGCACCGCAGCTCAGGCAGAGAGGTACTTCCAGGTGCTGACGAAGGCGGTGGGGATCAGGGAGTAAGGCACTGTCGTGACGCTGCTCCAGGTGTCGGATGACGGGTCGTAACAGTCCAGCGTCTTGCAGCGCTGAGCCCCACAGTAGCCCCCCACCACGTACAGTCTGTTACCCGATGTAACAGCACGGCAGCTGATGCGCTTAGCGGTCACGTCCCCAAACTTGGACCACTGGTAGGTGTCACTGTGGAAGCGGTAAGCGGAGCTGGCAGAGAACTCCGTGTCCCCCCCGATCACGATGATGTGGCTGCCCACCACCGCCGCAGCCGTGTACCGCCAGGGCTGGGGGCAGCTGGCAGGCACAGTCCAGCGGTTCTGGCAGGGGTCAAAGCACTGCACCTTGGGCAGCTTCTCCTGGTTTGCGCTGGTGCCACCGAAAACAAACAGCTTCATCTTGGCCCCCACCACGGCGGCGTTGCTTACGCCTTCTCGGAGAGGGGCCACCAAGGACCATTTGTCCAGCTGGGGGTCGTAGTGTTCGACTTGCTTGAGAGAGACGGAGGGAGAGGCCGGGAAGGCGCCGCTCCCTGCTGTGTGACCCCCCACCACGTACAGACAGTTGTCCAGCTCAGCAGAGCCGTGGCCAAACCGCGCCACCAGCATGGGTGCAGCTTTCGCCCACTCGTCATGGAGGGTGTCATAAACCCAGACATCCTTGGAGGCTCCGTTCTCGGAGCCTTTGCCACCCGTGATGTACACCTTGCACCCGATGGCGCAGGCACTGCACTCCTTGCGAGGGCTTGGGATGTCAGCACGGGGAATGATCTCACGAGTTTTACGATCCAGCATGTAAATCTTGTCGCACATGAAGGTCTGGCCACCGAGCAGCAGCAGGGCCTGGCTGACCTTGCGGGGCCGGGCACAGCACCCCGTCACAAGGCCATCGTTCTGCAGGATCTTCATTTTGCATCGTACCGCGTCGGCCACGATCTCCTCCCCCAGCTTGTGGCTGGTCACCAGCTTCTCGCAGGCCACCTGCTTCCGCAGGTAGGACTCGGGGAGAAGGGCCAGGCGGACGGAGCGCAGCAGCTCCGGCAGAACTTCGTGGCGTCGGGGCAAATCGTACCGGATCCAGCCTATAACAGCTTCGTACACCAGGGTCTCGTCCTCTACCTCCAGCTCTTCGCTCTCCACCAGCTCCAGCAGCTTGTCTTTGGGCAGGCGGAGGAAGTCTTCGGTCTTGCAGAGCGAGGTGAAGTTGGCCAACGCCATCCTCCAGGACAGCTCCAGCAGCCGCTCGCAGCAGTGGGCGTCGGACAGCAGCAGCATGTTCAGGCAGTTCCCCGGGTAGAGGTTCTTCTCCAGGAAGTCGGCCGAAGCATCCCGAATATCCTGGAACTGCAACATGTCCCCAGCCTCCAGCAAGGACTCGGCGTTCTCCTCGTTGATCAGCACGCGGGCCGAGTAGGCGTAGTCCAGCAGCAGCTCCAGCACCTCGGGATGGAGGGAGTCGTGGAAGTTGACTTCGGCGTCTCTGCTCTCCTTCAGGCCCCCGCTGAACATCGCGTCGAAGTAGCGGCTGCAGGAGGCCAGCACGGCGCGGTGGCAGTGGAAGGCCTGGTTCCCGGCGCGCAGCACCACGTCGGTGAAGAGGTGCCGCTTGCGGAGCAGGTTCAGGTGGGTGAGGAGGCTGTCGGCGTGGCCCGGCTTGTGGAAGAGCTGGATGTTCATGGAGCCGGAGCTCGAGCGGGATTTCCGGTTCTCGTGGCTGCTCACGGACATGGTGGGGAGGCTGCTCCGCGAGGGATAACCGGGGGCGGGGGGGGGGGGGCGGTCAGCGGCGAGGCTCGAACAGCTCCGGGCAGGACGAGCCCTGCGGTGGGGCGGGGGCAGCGCGGTGCCCGGCGGCCGGGGACCCAAACGGGACGGGGCACGGGGCCTGCCGCGTCCCGAACGGGTGGCGATGGGCGGTCCCGGTGCTCCCCCCGGTGCCGCTGCTCCCCCCGGTGCCGCTCCTTACCGGGCTCAGCCCCGGGCCGCCTCCGCCCGCCGCGCCCGCTGCCCCGCTCTGCCGCCGCGCCCCGCAGCCGCCGCGTGGCCGCCCCGCCGCAAGCCCCGCCCCCCGCGGCGGGCCAGCCAATCACCGCCCGCGGCGCCCGCGGCTCGTTCTTTGTGAATGAGAACCCGGGGCCGGGCGTGCGCATGCGCCGCGCGTTAACCCTTTCCCTCCCATCGCCCTCCTATGCGGGGCGGCGCCGGGCAGCGCTGCCCCCCACCCCCGCACCCGCACCCTTGGGGCAGGAGCACCCCTCCCTTCCGCAGCAGGCCTCCAGCAGCCCCGGGGAGGGGAGCGGCACGCCAGATCTGCCACCCATAAAGCGCGGTTGCAGCTTTGTTCGTTGTCGCCCTGCCATAAAGGGGCCATAAAGCAGGAGCCACGATTCTGAGCCGTTATCAGCAACCGCTGCACAACCCGCGCTATCTGCTCATGGCCTCTCGCATCGCGGCTTGCTGACAAAGTGAGGTCACGGCCGGAACAAACCATCCCTGCTCAGCAAATGTTTCCTGCGTGGGGCAAAGCGAGAGCTGAGTAGAGCTGAGGGCCGTAACGGCGAAGAGCAGCGGCAGGTTCCCGGGAGGACCAATTCTGCCCCCGTAAGATCTTGTGCAAAAAAGATAAAGTCAGCTGCAGCAAGTGCTGCCACGGAGTCAGCAGCCAGCAGCCGCCACCAATAGCTGCTTGAACACTATGGGTCATTTGGGTGCAAAACGGTTCAACAGGACAGTGCTAGGTTCAGACAGCCCCGTACCTGAGAACCTCCTGAGCTTTAATGTCCGCAGCTTAAAGCTCCGTGACAATGTGAAGTGCATAACGCAAGTGCACATAAACCAGTTTATAGCATCCTTTCGCTACATTAAAAGCATGATTTGTTTTTACTACTTCTGCATCAGAGGCGGTTTGCATAGGCACATTTGTTTTGTTTTTTAAATGACTGTAACTACACCTTGTCCCATGCTAAGCAGCACAGCATGTCCTGAAGGAGTGGTTTTACTAGGTTTCAAACACGCGTATAGGATCTGACATATTTAAAAAAAACTGCAATGTCACAGCTGGTGACATCCGAGGACGGGACTGGGCAACAGCTACAGCTGTCTGTCAGCAGCCGTACCCAGATGCTCCACCCATTTCGAGGCAAGACCTGCAGTGTGATTACAGAAAGAAGAGCCTTTTCCAGATAATAGCTGCCAGCAAGCCGAGTTGTACTGCAAGTAGACACCTGCAAATCTGCCACCAACTTCTGAGCGAAGACATCATCTGTGGCAGAGCTGTCACTTAGCAGGGTGAAGGTCCAGATAAACAACCAAGCAGGGCAGCAAGGACAGGGCAAAGGATAAAGAGTATCAAGGCCTTGCTATGCTCTTTGAACACTGGTAGGAGAGAGTTTCCCGTGTCCATGCCGAAAAAAAAGAAAAGCTGAACGTCCTGGAAAGGTGGTCTGTGTGGAACTGAGCGGCATGGAGCACAAACACTGCCTGGACTAGGCAGAACTGTTTTCAAAAGATGCAGCTATGTGAAAAGCTAAAGTAGTCAGGTGCTTTGAATTATTCCGCTAGAAGAAAGGCGGGTGACAGATGGTCTCTGCCTGCCCTTGGGGGTGCTGCAGCTAACACAGAACAAACGTGTTTTGTTGCCTAGAAACAGTTTGGGGCTTTCTACAGCCAGATAAATAACATTTGTCTAGTTATCAGAAGTAATGATGACTCAAGGCCACTTTTGAAGCATTCATCTCATTTATTATTGGCACTGCTTAGAAATATGACTGTAAAACTCATTCTTGCATTGGTTTGACCGGTCCTTTCAAAAGTGATTAATTTGTTTCTTTTTTTTAAAAAGTCCGTTGGCTCTTGCAGAGCTCGGTGGAAGAGCTCCACCCGGTGGCCTTCCACAAAGGCACAGCTGAAGCCTCTGCACTTTTTTTTTGCATGTTCTGGTTTAACCGAGAAGTCTCAATTCACAGTATTTCTCCATAAATGAGTAATAGAGGCTGGAGGAAAGCTTAGTAAGGCGTTGCTTACAGTTGCTGTTTCTTTCCCGTATCACCTCTACAGAAACACAACTGTCATAAACTAAACAGCCCGCATCCCTCTGCCACCTGCTCCTCTTTGTGCTTGGGGTATCTGCTCTGGACTCAAGCACCAAAATATCTGACAGAGAAGCTTCTGTGATGAAGGTCCCCTCCCTGGCTCAGATGAGGCACCAAGTGCTGAGCCTGGAGCTTGAACTTCCAGAATCCATCCCTTGGAAGTTTTGAGTAAAAGAACCGTGGCCATTTCTCCACCAAACACTGACTTTGTACTCTTTTAAATGAGCAAAGACCGGAGGATTGCATTTGTCTTTTGAAGTACAGGAAGGAAGGATGGAAGCGAGTACAACTTTTTTCCTCTATGTCATCAATCCTATGAGACTTGTCAATTTTCAGATGACTAACCTGATTTCAGATTTCTCTGATGAAGAGTAATAAAATAAGTGATCCTCTCTGTAAAAGGGATCTCGATTACAGTCTCAATTACAGGATGCACAGAATTACAATCATCGATAGCCAGGAAAGTTAAAAACACCCTGCCCCAATAAATGCATTTTTACCATGTAAAAACTGGGTTCCAGAGGCTTAATATGGCTCAAACAGCTCCAGAATTGCCCTCTCTAGATGCCTGGTAGATACCAATCAGGGAAGAGATGGTCCCCAGGAGTCCTACTAGCCACGGCGGAAACCGCCCAGCCCAAAGAAATCCTGGTGGCAGCCAGTGGATGGCATTGGCGAGATCTGCCATGTTACTGACGATGCTCAGAACTTCGCTCTTCACTTGGGCTTTCATTTTCTTGTGATCCTGCGGTGAAGATGTACTGTTGAAAGCAAGAACAGTATTAGTAACAGCTCACAGCGTAATAATAATTATTGATGGCTCGCAAATGAGAATAAAAATATCTGGGTTGAAACAGACACAGAGCCAGGAAAAGAAATCCTACCCCTTCTGCTGCCTCAGCTTCTTTCTTAACTGGAACAAAATTCTCAAGGATCTGAAAACAACCGGATTTAAAGTTATTTCCCCTGTAGCATCGAAGGGGAGAACTTTACTTTAGTGTTAACTTCATCCGTGAGCATCTCAGCGGAGAGGCGCCTTCGTTTCAGCCCGCTCCCCAGCCGGCCTTACCGCAGGACACCCAGGAGCAGGGAGAAGCCCCAGAGCCTGGTGCTCGCATCCCACCACTTGCTAGAGCTGGCGTGGATGATGCCGGCGTCGGCTGCCCAGGCGACGTGCTCGCAGGGGTAGTACAGCTGGTCGGCCACGTTGCAGAGCACCGAGAGCCCGCGCACCAGCACGTCCTCGTCCTGCGGGGAGCACGGCGGGCACGCCTTCACACCTGCGCTCCACCCCGGGGCTGCTCCCAGTATTCCCACCGCCGCCCTGCGCTCACCTCGGGCCCCAGCCCGTAGCCGCGGCTGTAGCTGAGCATGGCGAGGTCGTCGAAGAGCCGCAGGACGGTGCGGCAGTGGCTGAGCTGCGCCGACACGGCCAGGAGGCTCCCGGGCAGCCCAGCTGCGGGGCTCCGCCGTCCTCCCAGCGCCCCGCCAGCCAGCTGGCAGCCATAGCAGAGCGCGCGGACCTGCGGAGGCAAAGCCCGGTGAGGAACAGCCGGGATCGGGCCTTGCCCGGCCGCCCCCCGCCACTCACCGCCCGGTCCCGGCCGCGGTAGGACTCGAGGGCTGCGACCAGGCCGCGGAGCCCCCCCGCCGCCATGGCAACGCTTCCTGGTCGGGGCGCGCGGGGCAGGCCGGGAACATGGCGGAGCGGGGCCGTCGCCATGGTGACGAGGCCTAGCGGCTGCGGGGCTCCGTCGAGGCCTTCGTGTGGGGATGGCGGCCTCGTGCCCTCCCTCAGCCCCCAGCCCGGGTGTTTCCATCCTGCAGGGATCCCGCCTGCAGCTGGGGGCTGGCCGCGGAGTCCCCGAGGAGGCCTGTCGGCCGTTTTCTCACGTTCCGTTCCCCCCTTTCTGGGGGGTTCACAGGCCGGCGCCGGCCGCGCAGCCCCGCAGCGGGGATGTGCTGAACCAGAGGCTGGCTGCGGGCAGGGAGCTCTGCTGTGAGATGCTCCTGGCCTTTCCAGAGTGGCCCCTGGAGCTGGTCGCCCCCATTGTGACCCCAGCATTGTGCATCCGGATGCACGCGGACCCCCGCATCCGGGTCCTCATCTCAGCAACAAGGGAGAGCTACCCCTGTCCTGATGCCCCCCCCCCCAGAGAGCTGCTCTTCCCAAAGCCCAGGAGTGGAGCGATAACGTTCTTTGTGGAGACAGAGAGAAAATAAGGCTCCCTCCATCCGTCTACACCTTCTCATATTCAGCACACGAGATCCAGCCTGTTGCCAGGGCACGTCATGTGTACAGGGGTGAGTTGTCCTCACAGTCTAAAGGGCTGCGGGGATTTTTGGTGGCATGCCTCAGAGTCATGCTGCAAACAATTAAAGCTGTTACCATGATTTGGGTATTTTACTTTCTGATTTCATAGCTGAATAAATCAACCTGATGCTTATAAAACAAGTTTATTTGTGCTAACTAGAGCCACTCACCAGCCAAGCTTTTCCAGCAGAGAACATCTTTGCTCGCTGTAGCCTCAGATGTTGTAGTTCTCACGCCAAACCTGCATCACTTCTGATGCACCACATCCGTGTTCTGCAATCTTGCAGTTCACCTTGTTGCAATCTGGTGTTCATTGCTTTGCTGTTTAACTGTACTAAATTGATTCAGGAGTACGAAATCAATGTTCACTGTTCCAGACAAGAGGAAGCACAGGTATTCAGCAGGATAGCCTGTCCGGCATCTCCAGGAGCTGCTCCTTCTGATGAACATTGCTATTTAAGCAGCTCATATCTGATATCTTGCAGGATCTACAACAAGGAGCGTGCTGTCTTCCAGATCCACCACACAAACCTGCAGCTAGGGGTGGTTGCACCAGATTTTCCACGTCAACATCAGAGCTCTTCCCAGTACACGATCTAGGTAGGGTAAGTCTGTGACACAGACAATGCACAGACCACTGCTGATGTTTATAACCAGATGAACAGTGGGTTTTATCACTTGTTCTTAATGATATAATTACAAAAAGATACAATACATGGATATTGTATGTATACAATTTTTTTTTAATATTTTATCATTTTTGTGTACTCAGTGCCAGTATCCTCACAGTGAGGTTCAGTTTCATTCTCACCCTACTTCCCTTGCAGGTTAAACACCTGCATTTATTCCTGTGCTCTATTGCATGTGGAGAAACTGCTGTAGCTATAATTGTTCAGAGGCTGGAGTTCTCTGACATCTTTCACTCTTGCCTTTGCCAGAGCCTGTAGCTATTGCTTGTCCAAACAAAAATGCCTCATCCATCCCCAGAGGCGACGAAGACCCTGAGAGAAATCGTGCGCTAGCGGGAATGACTACGACGCAGGTCTTCTACCCAGAGGTCTGTTCCCAGCTCTGCAGGTGATTCTCTGGTGGAGAATCTCTCCTTTTTAATGCACGCTCTTCTGGCACCTCCTTAAGCCAATATTGTCTCTTCTCCCCTTTCCACACTGGGTGGCAATGCTAGACTCTGGGCTGCATGGGGATGTAATGTGAAACAGGGCACCTTTCCCAGCTACAGCCTATTTCTGTTAAAGCCAGCTCTTGTGTTCTCTAGACTGGCAGGTGGAACTTCTCACCGAAGCCTGACTTGCTACTGCAGAAACGTCAAAGCAGCATCTCCTTAGGAGATGACCGTTCAGGCTCCTGTTACTTCAGCACAACGCAGCAGTCAGACTATCAGCCACCACGCCAGACCCAGAGGGTGACAGGAGACAGCAAGAATCAACGTCACAGCCACATCCCCTTCAACTACCACAGTAAGACTAAGTTGCTCAGACTGTCGTGGTGCTGGATGTCTTGCTTACCCATCACCTTGATGCCTGTGCCAGCCGTAGTCATTCACTGTTATCATACAGCAATTGTTAGCATATTCAGATGGTGACATGAGTGATTTCTGGGACATGAACCAGTGGTTCTGCAGCTGAGAGAGGCCCCTTCACACCATGTATCTGTTTTTAATCCATTTGTTTTACTAGATGTGGAACAGATCACAGTGGCAATTGCTGTTTTCATTGGCCACATAACTACTACATGGAATGATATTCCTGTATCTTCCATGTGAATTTCTTCATTTACCTCCTCACTCTGAGAACTGTCTGACTGCAATTGTGTGCTTGCCAAAGGTTTTCTTCGAAGCGCTGACTGCAAAGCCTGTCTTTGCCTCTCGTTAGTGGAAATGCATGCAGATCTGCGACTGCAAGTCAAACTGCAAAGCTTTTCTGATGTTGCCTCCTAATTTACTGGCTTGAATTTTCTTTTTACTTCAATCTGTGAGCAGATGAAAGTCCTGTCACAGCCACGCAGGCCATGCTGGTCCCACACCGACAGCAGAAACAGCGACTCTCTGAAGACATGCTACAGCAGGTACAGCATTAATAGGCTTGTGTTTACCACGGGCAGGTTAGGGAAGCAGGATTATACAAAGGGAAGCTGTAGCCGCCCCATTAACATCATCAGATTTGATGTGTGCTCTTGAGCCATTTAAAGTGGGACAGTCATGCATCAAACCCTGTCTGTATCCAGTCTTTAGAAAACGCGCTGTGGGGAGCAGAGTTGTAGCTGAGAAAATCTTTGAAGGGAGGGGAGGGACAGGTGACTAAGACCTAAGCCGAGGGAGGGGGAAGGTGATTTTGGTCCTCCCAGAGGATCAGAAGAGGAAAATCTCAGGCATAAATTAACATGTCCAGAGGTGTCCAGTCAGGGTAATGCCTCTGCACCACCACCAGAGACGACTGAGCAATTGCCATAGAGAGAGGATGCAGGAAGGCACAGGCTTCGGCTGCTCAGGGGGACAACCCTCTGGGCAGCCACTATGGGGCTCAGATGTAGGGGCTGCCAGGTTCCACGTTACCACCTGCCTCTTCCCCAGCTCTGTGACCCCACGCTGAAAGCCCTTGTGTCTCCTCAGATGAAATGCTCGCCCTTGGTGCTACCCTGGAGGGCGCAGGACCTCTTCAGCACAGAGCAGAAGGATGCGTTCACACCTAAGTCCAGAGGCCCAGCAGAAATCCAAACGGGAGACTCCCAAGTGAGCCGCATCCCACTGGGGACCCTGAAAGGATACTGCCCCTGGAGGAAGGTGGTCTTTGCACCGTGACGTTCCCCCTTTCTCACTGACTGCCCAGGACTTCCTGCGCCATCGACTGCCTCTGTGTTGTTTTACCTAGCTCTTCTGGTGCCCTGCTTTCGGCCCATCTGTGTGTTATTACAGGTAACATTTATTTCAAGAGCTGAATGAGGACACAAGGTGTTGTGACAACAAGAATAAACAGCTGGGGATCAGCCCAAAGACATGGGTGACACATTTCTGTGGGTTGCAAGACCCACAGAGTGCCTCCAGGCGGGTGCTGGGGCAGGAGGGAGCAGGTGGGGTAGGGGAAGCTCAGAGGAAGGGCAAGAGATCAGAGGCAAAGTGAGAGGCACTGTCAGGGCTGTATGTGGGCTGGAATCTTCCCTTGTCATCTGTTTAGATTTTGGTGTCAAGGCCTGAAACCAAAGGCCAGTGAACAGTAGGACAGAGAGGTAGCCCTCCCCAGCTTATGATGAGTGGGCTGTTTTCCTAGCGACGAGCACTGTATTTTTGTTGAGTTGATAGCTCACGTGGATTTCCTGAATGCTGAGCTTGCACTAACTCTGTTTGGGCTGTAGATATTTTGAAGCGGGATCCGTGTGGGGCGGTCAGCTCCCTCCCCTGGGAGGCCAAGTGAGCAGGGTCAGCTGGTGCCTTGTCACAGCTGCCACTTCACAAGCTCTTCTTGGCCTTCTGATGCGGACAGACTTGATTCATGTGTGCTGCAAACCAACACCAAAGCATTTGAGCAGGCGTTACTAAATCATTTCCAATCGCTGCGTTCTGTACGTAAGCAGGGGCTGGGCCCACAAACCCCTTGTGCTTTCCTCTTGGGATTTGACTCTGCATCTCTTGGGAAAGGGACGTTCTGTGCTCCACACGTACTTCAAAGAAGCTGCACACTCAAGCCTTGCAAATTCCCACAGGCACCTCACATCGGTGTCTTACACTGGTATGTTGCAAACACCTCGATTCAAACGCCTAGATTGCATCACCTGGTGTAGTAACAGGGACTTGCATACACTACGGGTCTGCCCCATAGCTTTTATGTGACCCTGAGGTGGCATTGCCACCTGTTGCACTACTGCGGGAACAGCTGTGGGTCACTGGGGTTGTTAAATGGTGAACATCAGCCTTTTGGGGGTACCAGCTGGCTGGGGAGCTGCTGCTGGGAGGACCCTGAGGTTGTTTACTTCTTTTTTCACATTTGATGCGATTTCAGACACAGAAAGCAAAGCTGACTTTTGGGATAAGGGTCTTGGCTTTCTAAACCCCTCTCCGTCCACTTCCAGAAATGCTTCAGGAATGCCTGAATTTGGGAAGGCCAAACAGCCTTCCTATGCTTCCCCCAGTGACATGAAACCTGCCAGCGCGGCTGGCGGTGCGTGACAGCTCCCTGCGGACGGAGCCACCAGCACGTACCAGTGGCACATCAACAGCGCCTGTGACTCAGAGATAAGACAACGTGACGTTATTTCTCCTTCGGCTTAAAAACGTGCCACTCGCCTCCGCGGCCCCCTCCTCGGCGCTGCACCAGCCTCACACACGGGGTCAGCACTAAAGTGTCACCATGTAACGGGGTCTCAGTCCAACCCTGGGAGAGCTAGGCCTGGAGGGCTGGGCCGCTTAGGGGCAGGGATAAATAAGGATTTCGGGGCAGCCTTTGCTCTTTCTTCCCTTCCCTGGAGGGCCGCACAGGTGCCTGTCCCGCTTGCCCAAAGTGGGGACCAGCCTGCCTCCCAGAGCTGCCCGGATAGTCAGGGGCAGCAGCGATGCAGCCCCTCAGGCGCGTGCGGAGCTTGGCGGTGGAGCTGGAGGACGGGAGAACGTGGGGTGCCTACGGCAGCGGGGAGCTGCTGCACGGCCGCGTGCGGCTGGAGCTGCGCGGTGCGCTGCGGCTACGGGCGCTGGAGGTGTGCGCTCGCGGGCGCGCTTTCGTGCACTGGCTGGAGAGCCACAGCGTGGGGCTCAACACCGTCTACCACGATTACACAGCCTTCCAGACCTTCCTGTACCGCCGCTGCCAGCTCATCCCCGGTAAGGCTGGGGCTCAGGGGTGGCTGTGTGCTACAGGGTGTTGGGTTGATACCTCCATGGGATGCAGGCACCCCTTCTGGGCAGGTCTCCACCCTTCTTGTGAAGGTTGGTGCCACCTGCAAGCAGCAGCATCCCTCTCGGCCTCTGCCAAGGGTTTCTTTGCTGCTGGTTTCTGGGAGGTCGCCTGCAAACTCGGGGCTGGTGAGCACGAAAGGGTTGTGGCTTTTGTTCTGTTTGCACAGGGAAGTGCAAATAGAAGTGTCTGTTCACAAGCGTGGAAAGAGCACTTAGTAGTTCAGTAAATATTTGTTTCCAGTTTTCTGATGCTGGAACCACATGCCCAGCTGGCATGTTGCTTGGATCTACTGCATGAGGACAAGCCACCTGAATTATTTGCCTAGTTGGGATGAAATGATCCAGAGCCAAGGGATACGGGACATCGCAGCTGTCCATCCGCTCGTTAACTCTGCCTTATGAAAGTGCTTGTCTTTTATCCTCCCCCACAATGATATTGTTACAGCCGTGGCTCTGTGCTTCCTCCCCTTTCCGATGCCATTTTATTGCCTGTCCTGCTTGGTGTATTAGGGTGCCTAATACTACGTACTGAGGGCATGTGGTTGTGCTGGCGGCCAAGGGCCCAGCTGGCAAACGTAGAGCTTGCAGGAGTGATGGCAGCTGCTGCTCTGGAGGTGTTTTTGTCCCTAGACTGCACTGTAGGGCCATATTCTCTTTTTCTGGACGACTGTACCTTGCCACCTGCTCCAAACACCTGCATTACTCCAGAGTTTGTCTTTTTGGCAGCGGCTCGTCTGTGCTGTGCCTAAGGATGGCCCCTTGGCAGCTGCAAGTGTGTTAAGCGGCCTGATGACACTTAAGGATGTGGGAGAAGCCCGCGCCCTGAACTCCAGTGGAGAAGATCCTGAGTGGTCATCACACTGTTTGGATGGTGGCTGCATTAGCTGTAAGGGTATAGGGTGAGTTTTATTCCCCATTATCCCTGCAGTGAATGTCTGTAGAGAAGCCACGAGCTGCCGCGAGCACGTTTGCATTCTGCTGCTAGGACTGTGTATTATACAAGCCCCCGGAGCCGGCTGGAGGAGGGCGCTTAGCCAAGGGCTGGAGGAATTACAGGAGCTGCTTGGCCTTGCCAGCACCCTGCAGTCCTGTAGCTCAGAGCTAATGGCTTCTGGCCCTCGCCTACTGCGTGGGGAGAGTTTAAGTGGGCTCCGTGGGGAGCAGGGAGCCTCGCCAGAACTTGCGGGCTGTGATTTTATCGTCTGTGTCCACACAGTGATTCCTTCTCTCCTTTGTGAGAGGGTCACGGGCCTGTGATCACAGGAGTGCTTTAAGGAGGCTTTTTGGCTGCTCTGCGGCCAAAATCCCTTCCCGTGGATCCCGCTGGGTTCCTGCTCTGTTCCCGGTCACCGGTGGCAGCGTGAGGACGTTCCTGAGGTTGGCTAGCGAGAGGCTGGTGAAAACGTGCCATCATCGGCAGGCCCGGTGACTGCTCCCTTGTTGCTTCTCGATGAGATCAACTGTGTCTGCGTGGTGTTTAAAAAATGCAGGTTTTGTCATGGTAACAAGGCAGTGCAGAGGAGGGAAGCCAGGCGGAGATAAGCGCCCTCCGCTCTGCTCTCCACTCAGCTGTGACTTTATCTGCAGTTTCCTAGCGGGGTGGTGAGGGCTGGCACGGGGGTGCTGTGCTTCGAGACGTGAGAAAGGGTGGAAGGAGGATGTTCGGACTGCGTTTCAGGGCCATTGAATGTATATTGTGTAAACAGGGGACGGGAAGAGAGGAAAAGATAGGGGTTTAATGGGCAAAGCCAAGGCCCCGGCTGCTTCTTCGTGAGGTGATGTGAGAGGGGCCTGGGAAACACCGGTGCTTTCTGTGCACTGATCCTGTCCGCCCGAGGGTCCCACAGCACTGCCCAGGGGTGCAGGCTCCTGCCCCAGCGTGAGGCCAGCCTCTAGGAGCCCCGTTATTTAGGGAGGCCTCAGGAGAGGTAAGGCACATGGGCTAAGAGCACGCCAGGCTCCCGTTCAGCGGCGGGGCGGCCACCTTGGTCTTGGCACGCACGCAACGCTCGTGAATCCAGCAGGGACGGGGCTTGTTCCTCACGCTGGGAGCGTGCCGCTTGTGCAAGGTCCTGCGCATCGGCTCAGGTAGAGCTGCTGCCTCGTCCTGCCTGCTGCACCCCGGCTGCTTGGCAGAGCCTTGCATGGCTCCAGGGCCATCGGCGAGCAGCAGCTGGGTCCCCAGGGCGAGCAGGGGAAGGAGAAGCTCCTTGGGAGCTGCTGTCAGCTCCTGCTGGGGCTGGTTTCAGCCTGGCCAGACTCTAGGTGGGGCTGATGAGTTGGAGATGGCTCCTGCGTGGAGCCCGGCCGGCTTTTAGCCGGCTGTGGGCACGGAAAGCCCTGGGAGCCGGTTGTGGCCCTGGGCCCCGCAGCCGGAGGTCCTTGGGGAGAGGAGAGACCCCACCACCACCACCCCAACCCCCGGTGCCGTGGGTCCCGGGCAGGTCGGAGCGGGGCTTCGCAGCCTCGCGTGCGGCGGAGGCGAGCGGCGGCACATGCGGCACGGGAGGGAGGTTTGCAGAGATTCGCATCCCGTGGGCGACGGCTGAGTCACGGGCTGGGGGCTGCGCGCTGACGGGCTGCAGCGGGGATGTGCAAAGCACAGGACGGAGCTGTCTCAGCCCCACCGCAGCTCCAAGACCCCCCCCCCTGGGGCCCACACGACCTCCAGTGCCACCGTGCATCGAGGCGGGGACACCGGGCGCCTTCCCAGGGCTGCCGTCACCGCTTAACTCCTGCCGTGACGTGCCTTCCTTCCTTCTTTCCCGTTGCTGTCGGGCTCCCCTTGCAGTGTTTGCTATGATTCATATTTGCTCGTGACAGCAAACGGTCACGTACGTAAAACAAAATGCGGTCCCCTGCCCTCGCGGGGGGGGCAGACAATTCCAGTCTGCCTTTGGAGGCAGCTAAAGCGTTGCGAGGCTCCAGCCCAGCTCATTTTCAGGGGCTGAGATCAACCCAGTTCAGCACAGCAGGACTTGCCCAACACGGCTGGGAGCAACTCTAAAATCCTCAAGGCTTTTGCAGCCAAATGCTGAGTAACATTTTAATGCCTGCCTGTTTTGTCTTATCCCCAGCCCGTGCCCGGGGTGGAGAGCTCTGCTGCTTCGCAAATGTGACAATCATGTTTAAAGTGGAAGCTTCTAAGGCTGCATTAACCCTTTTGGAGGGGGCATGGGCCACTTTCTGCCTCACTCCCCCCTTTTACAACATCTCTGCGTGCTGCTAATGGTGGTGTCCGTGCTAAGAACCAACAGCTTTGTGCTTTTACCCCTACCGAGCACCAGCAGCAGCAGATGCTGATGACGGAGCGAGACCCCTGCGCTGCCCACGCAGGTATAATTTGTCGCTGGGTTTTGGAGCAGCACCACACAAACCCCAGCACGAGCTGGTAGAGAACCAGCGCTTCCCTGGTTAAAAGGCGCGGGGAAGATGCATTGCTCACTGTGTAATTGCACAAGCTGAATGGGAGCCAGTACTTCATTTCTTAGAAATAAGCAAAGCGATGTCCCAGACCAGCTTTCCCTTCACCGCCAGTTGGCCCGGCCCTGCCGTGCGAGGAGCCGAGATCCAGTTGCAGCCTGTTCTGACCCCTGGGAATGGCTCTTGGGAAAGACGTGCGTGTATCTGTGTGCGGCGCGGCGCTCGGCTCCCGCCTGCGGGAACGGGACGGAAAGGCGCTGCCGCTCCGAGGCGTGCTTATCGAGCGGGGTGAGAAATCCCCCGGTCACAGCCGCTGGCTGCGAGCCTGAGAACGCAGAGTCTGGGGTGTGCGGGGTCAGGGACATGGCCGTGGTGGGAGCCAGAAGCCTTCCTCACGCGGGGACAGCAGCACCGCAGCAGAGAGGGGCTGATGTACGGGGGGCAAACGCCGCTCTTACACACGTGTCTTCTGCGTGGTCCCTGCGGGGCTGGCGGCTCAGCCCCCGGCCCCGTCCTCACCGCATCCTGCCCCGTCCCTGCTTCATCCTGCACTATCCCTTCCTCATCCTGCCCCATCCTGCCCCATCCCCAACCCATCCTGCTCCATCCCTGCTTCATCCTGCTCTATCCTTTCCTCATCCTGCCCTATCCTGAACCCATCCTGCCCCATCTTGCCCCATCCCTGCTTCATCCTGCCCTGTCCCTGCCCCATCCCTGCCTCATCCCTAACCCATCCTGCCCCCTCCCCAACCCATCCCAGCCCCGTCTTTGCTTCATCCTGCCCTATCCCTTCCCCATCCTGCCCCATCCCCAACCCATCCTGCCCCATCCCGCCCCATCCCACCCCACCCTACCCCATCCCTGCTTCATCCCGCCCCATCCCTACCCCATCCCTGCTTCATCCTGCTCTCTCTCTTCCTCATCCTGCCCCATCCCACCCCATTCTGCCCTATCCCCAACCCATCCTGCCCCATCCCCACCCCATCCTACCCCATCCCCGCCCCATCCCCGCCACCAGCCGAAGCCCCGCCACCCCTCGGCCACCTCAGCACCGCAACCTCCGAGGTGCCGAGCCCTGGGGAGCCCCATCCTGCCGGGGGGGGGGGGGGGGGGGGGGGGGCCGCCCCCCGCCGCCTCCTCCTTGTTTTGCAGCACCCTCCGGGGCCGCCCCGTCCCGCCCCGTCGGGGCCGCCCCCGGGCGCGCCGGGCACTTAAAAAGCGGGGCCGGGGCGGCGGGGCCGGGAGCCGGAGCCGCCATCTCGCCATGCTTTTCGACCGCCTCAAACGCTTCGCGATCGTGCTGGAGGGTGCGGAGCGGGGGGCTCCGGCCGCTTTCAGCCCCGGGCAGGCGGTGGCCGGCCGGGTGCTGCTGGAGCTGGCGGCGGCGGCGAGGCTCGGGGCGCTCCGGCTGCGGGCGGTCGGCGCCGCCCGCGTCCACTGGACCGAGTCCCGCAGCGCCGGCTCCAGCACCGCCTACACGCAGAGTTACAGCGACCAGGTGGAGTTCCTCAGCCACCGAGACACGCTGCTGGCCCCGCCAGGTACCGCGGGGAGCCGGGGGGCGAGCTGCGGGGGGGGGAGTTGGGGCTGGGGGCTCCAGGGTTAGGGTTAGGGTTGTGGTTAGGGTTAGGATTATGGTTAGGGTTGCGGCCCGGCTCTTGGGGAGCTGGGGGCACCCTGCCCGGTGTCCCCCCCCTTCTCTAATCCCATCCCTTCTGGAGAAGCAACCTCGGGGAGCTGCAGGCTCTGCAGCCCCAGGGGTCCCAGCCGGCCCCACCGAGCACGGTGGGTGCAGCCCTGCAGGGCACAGGGTGCTCGGTCACCCTCCTTAGCTCCAAGTGACCAAGCTGCGGTGCTGGGCAGCCACAGGGTGAAGCAGAGCCCACCCGGGCAGCCCCCGGCTCCCCAAGGCACTGCACGCACAGGGGCGTGCGGAGAGCAGAGCCCGGTGCCCGTGGGAGGTGCCTGGCCGCGGGTCACAGCTGTGTTGTTGTTGCTGCTGCTGCTGCAGTTTAACCCCGGCAGAAATAGTCCAGCACTGTCGTGCTGCTCCTTCCCTGCCTGTACTGCTCCGCCACCGATTTGCTCAGGGAGGAAGTCCTGCAGATGTGAGATAATCGTCTTCAATCTGTTTTGCCCACAGACAATGGTGAAGTCACCGTCCTGCAGGCAGGAAGGCACGAGTTCCCCTTCACTTTCCAGCTCCCGGAGTAAGTTCGTGTTTTTTGTTGCCTTAATGTAAAGGGGAAGAGGAGCTGCTCGGTGCATGACACAGGTCCTGGGGAGGGTGGACAGGGCACCTTGGAGCCAAACCTTTCAGCAGAGCCCTCCTGAATTGCTCACTGCTTGTACACTACACAGGACCCTGGCTACCTCCTTCGAGGGAAAGCACGGCAGCGTGCGCTACTGGGTGAAAGCCAAACTGCACAGACCCTGGTCGACGGTGAAGAAGGTGAAGAAGGAGTTCACTGTGATCGAACCCATCGACATCAACACGCCTGCGCTTCTGGTGAGCTCCCCCTGCTCCGCCTGGGGGCTGCAGCATCTAAAATGTGGCCAGTGCCTAAAGTGAGCTTGTCAAACATGTCACGGGCCTGATGTCCAGAGGGAATGTTTGTCCCCCGTGACTTGTGCCCTCCAGCACTGCCTGGGCTGGGCCCCGAGGAGCACGGAGGTCATCTGTGCCTCTTGTTTTTTGGGAACTTAAATGCATTGCGAAAGCATCTTGCATAAGATTCCTAGGAACTTGTTGATGCTCCCCAGCAGGTTGTCAGCACCAGGGAGGTGTTCGCTTTGTCTTTCATCGTTTCTTTCTAAATAGCTTAAATATGTCCCTTTTTTCCAGGCTCCGCAGGCAGGTGCTAAGGAGAAACTTGCTCGTGCCTGGTACTGCAATCGTGGTCAGGTTTCTGTGACTGCCAAGATAGACCGAAAAGGCTACACCCCAGGTGAGCACCCCACCTTGACCTGGTGCCCTTGAACTTCTGCAGGCCCTGGGGTAAACCTTGGTGGGAGAGGATTTGGGGTCACCGCGAGCTGGGCTCTCGCCTGCTGGCACAAAATCAGAGGCCATTAGGGTGCGCACCTGATGCGAGCGGCCTCCTCAGGACGCGCTCCTTCTAGACGAAGCCTTGTGCCAGACAGCAGGACGAGCCCTTGGTGATCCTGTGCAGGAATTCCTCGGGCAGGACTGGGCTCCGTCTCCCCTCCTCCAACACGCACGTCTCTTTTGGCAGGTGAGGTCATCCCTATCTTTGCTGAGATCGACAACTGCACGAGCCGGGCGGTGGTGCCCAAGGCGGCCATCATCCAGACTCAGACCTTCATTGCTCGGGGCGCCAAGAAGCAGAAGAAGTCGGTGGTGACCAGCATTGTTGGTGACTCCATCGCAGCAGGGAAGCGGGAAGTGTGGCACGGGCGGGCGCTGAAGATCCCACCGGTGGGGCCGTCCATCCTCCAGTGCCGCATCATCCAAGTGGAATATTCCCTGAAGGTGAGGGACCTGGTGGGGACCAGTGTAGAAGGTTCAGCTCTTGGTTGTGCTCCCCGTCTCACCAGAGTCGTGCTCATCGTGCCCACTTTGGGCTGCTGCAGAGCATTTTGGGGCTGGTGATTTGTGTGAGGTCTCGGGTTCCTCCCGTGCACCTCCCCACTGCATGCAGGGGATGAGGGCTTGTTCTGGAGATCTCCCTTTGCGTCCCACCACAAGAATTCCCTTCTGGCCAGCTTGAGCTGGCGATCTGGGGAAGAAAGGTCCGCCCCTCTGGATTGGGAAAACACCAACAGCTAAGTTTCCCTCTTGTCTCCTGTCTCTGCAGGTTTGTGTGGATATTCCTGGGACGTCCAAGCTGCTCCTCGAACTGCCGCTTGTCATCGGAACAATCCCGCTGCATCCATTCGGGAGCCGCACGTCCAGCGTCAGCAGCCAGTACAGCATCAACCTGGACTGGCTGAGCACCATCCCGGAGCAGCCAGAGGGTGAGCGTCTCCCTGGGATCTGCCTGGGTGCTGCAAACCCTCTGCCTGGGATAGAGAGGGGCAGAGCAAGTTCTCAGCCTTGCCCCTTGCTCCAGGACTAGCTTTTGCATTTTTTACTTAATTTTTCAATTGTGGGTTCCCTCTGAACTGATGCCATTTACCAAGAACTGGGAGGGTTTGGGAGATAGTGAATCTGAAGCCATTTTACCTGCATGTTCTAGTCCCTGATGCCTTTTTTCTTTTTTTCCTCTCTTCAGCTCCCCCTGAATACTCGTCAGTCGTGTCCAGCCCAGAGGCTGAGCAGAGCCTGGCTCCGCCGTGCCGCAGCGAACTTGGCGGTGTCCTGGAAGGGCCCTTCTTCGCCTACATCCAGGAGTTTCGCTTCCGACCACCTCCGCTGTATTCGGAGGTAACAAATCCCCCAGCTCTGCGGACCTGGGCTTGGGGGCTGGAGGGAGATGGGAGGGATGTGACTGCTGCCAGGGTTCTTGACTCTAAATTTGGCTTTGCAGATTGATCCAAACCCACCGTCAGACAATATCCGTCCACGCTGCATGACCTGCTGAGAGAAGTGCCTCGGATGTGGCTGACAGCGTGACAACCCATCGGGTTGAAAGCTTGCACCCTCGCAGCCCTTCGGTCTGGGAACGGCGCCCGAGCGGTGGCTGAGCGACCAGAGCTGCAGCGCTGAGACCCCGTCTGTGATCGCTGCCCTCCGTGCTCCTGCCGTGACCGTCCCACGGGCTGACACCGAGCTGCAGGGCTGGCTGGTGGTGTGGACTCGTGTGTGGTAGGAGAGCACGTGAGACCCTGCGGTGTGAGCAGTTAGGCGGGATGTGGAGGGTTAATCACCACCCCAGCATTTTGGGGTTCGGACGGGACATTTGGCACGAGCCAAGGTTGCTCTCACCTTGTCGGCTGTGGCTGTGCTCTGGCAACTCCTGTCACGGAAAACAGGAGCTTGGAGGTATTTTTCAGGATTACTAGAGAATATTTTATAATCTTGTGCTGAGTTCTTCCCGTGGTGGTGCGGGTGCAGCCCTTCTCCTGCAGTAGCTCACCAGGACTGCAGCATCCTAAGAAAGTAACAGGCCTTTTTCTGGCCAGATGAAGCAGGGCCTTTGTCCGCTGCTGAGAAATGTTGCCACAAGCCTGGTGATGCCTGCAGGGCGAATGGTTTGAGCTGCCTTAACAGCCTGGCCAAAAATGTAAAGACTTCCATGGATTATTGTCAGGGCAGAGGACTGGGGGGATGAATTTGTTTCCAAAGCAGCAGAGATGTGCGGTGACATTTTGGTGCCATTTACCAAGAATGTGAAAGCCGGTTCCTGCATGCTGGCCTCAAACGTGCACCATGTGCTGCTACCTCCCCCCCAGGCTGGGGCTGAAAACCAGCCCCTCGCCTGTGGTGCCACCACGGGGGGTGGTCTTGCTGGGCTCCGTGGTGGCCAAGGAAACCAGAAAGAAGTCTGCTCCGAGGCTGGCAGCAGCCACAAACACTGATGGGAGATGTGGAGCTGAAATGAGCCCTCCAGGGCCAGGAGACCTCCTCAGGAGGGGCCTGATCCTGTGCCCGCAGAGGGGCCGGCAGCCCCGGCACGGTGAGGAAGGCACAGCAGCAGTTTGTGCTCCCAGGGTGAGTGCTGCTGGTGGGGGAGCCGACGAGCCGGGTGCTGCAGTGTGCCTGCTGGGGCTGACCCCACACCCTCTGGCATAACCTGGGCAGGGTTTGGGGGCTGGGGACCTTTGCATTCCCTCTCTGAGACAATCCTGACGAGCGCCCATGGGGCCGCTCGCTTCCCATGCAGAACTAAAGCCGGGCGTGTGTCATCCTCTGTGCTGGGACCGTGCTCGGCTCACTGGGGATTGCTCAGAGGACTTTTTGTATCTGTGAACACTTTTATAATGACCACTCTTGTCTCTGATATTGTTCTTTTTGTACAACTTTAGTTGGGGGATTTTTGTTTGAAATAAATTCTTTACACCCAGCTGTTGCTTGGCTCTTACATGGTGGATGTTTTTCTGTTGTGCTGTTCCTGCTGGACCCACTCTGCCGGTGCTTCCCTGGCTCCCGTGGCAGCTGGGGGATGGTGCAGACAAGTGGGAGTGCTCTGACCCTCACCACATCGCCCTGCGGGTGCCCAGATCCACCCCACTACCGGTATTAACTGGACTACCGGTATTAACTGGGTCAGGCGGTCAGCGCTGCCCTCCGGCACCGGTTAGGGGCTCGCAGCCTGTCCCAGCCCCAGGGCTGGTGCTGAAACGCTCCCCGGCTCTTGTGGTCGGTGTTGGTGCAGCACAGCCCGAGGCCAGGCAGCAAAGCCAGGTCCTGGCGGTCTGCTGAGACCCAGGGGGAGAAGGGTGAAGTGTCACGGAGCCATGCTCTGCTCCGTGCCTCCACGCAGCCTCGTCCCTCTTCCACCACCGCCTTAGTGCCGCGAGTGTCCCGTTGTGTTTTTGTGTTCGCTGCTATTTCTCTTGGGGGGGGCTGTGTTTGTCCTCCATCCCGTGGGGCTCGCTCGGCTCCAGCTGGGATGTGCCAGCTCCCACAAGGGCTGCGAGCGGCTCCTTCACCTGCTCCCTTTGCACCAAGCTCATTTTTTTGTGTTTGTCCTGGCATTTCTGTGCTCCACATCTCTGCTGAGCACAGCAGATTTACAGCATGCAAAACAGGGCTCGGGTCAGTTATGTCTTCCACCAGCTGTGCGGTTTAAAAATATTGCCACCAGACTGCAATTTTCCCCTTTTTTGTTGTTGCTTTGTTTTTTTGTTTTTCTGAGCTGATCCCTGCGGCGGCCGTGCTGGAGCACGTGTTCCCGCAGCAGGCTGGGGCGATAACGTGTCCACGTGGGGACCTCGCGCCCGCTCAAGCACTGTTCGCCTGCGAGAGCGCTGTGCTCACGCAACCTTTATTCGGATCTGATTTTATTTGGCATCCCCGGCTGCTCTGAGTAATCTTCCTCGGAAGAGGATTAAGCCGCCTCGCAGTGAATGTGTTCGCATCCCCCTTCGTGGAGACGCGCGCCCCGATTCGGCGCAGAGGCGGCCGATGCTGCGCGTCCCCGCGGTTGAGCCGTGCCGGGGCACGTTGGTGGGATCAAAGTGGGCACAAACCACAGCGCTGCACCCTCCTGAACACAGAGAAGCCTCTGAAGGGAAAACCCTGTGATCTGCCCACCCGGGGCCGGCACGCAGCCACGCTCTGCCATGCCACGGCACGGCACAAGGGAGCCATTCTACACCAGCAAACGCCTCCCTGCTGGCAGCAGGGATGAGCACTCCCTGGGGCAGAACCCCAGAGCTGCTGACCAGACCCCGATTATCTGCCCTGGCTGCACAAGGGGATTTTTATTCCAATGGAGGGGGAAGGAAGGGCTGCCGAGAACCGCGGTCGCATCCTGCCTGCTGCGCCCTTATGGGAAGGCTGCGGGGGCAGCCGTGGGGATGTGTCGGGCTGGGAAACCCAATGCTGGTGGGCACCGCTCCCAGCCCCCACGTGGGAGGGATCTTTCCAGCACTAATTCTTGCAAATGCCTCCAGGGTTTCTTGTAAAGCCATGGCATGGCTGGACAGTAACACAGCCAAGGGGGGGCCGGGCCGCTTGGGGCTGCTGCCAGCAAAGCGCCGCGCTCTCCAGTCCCCGAGGGGCTAAAAATACCCCGTCGGGATATGTGGCGCTGGGGCAAGGCACAGACCCCTGGGCAGGGCTTTCACAACCCTTGCCCCCGCTGCTGCTGCTCTCCAGCCCTGCTCTGTTTGTCTTCCCCGGCTCCAAAGTCCATCTCAAGCAGCCCGGGGCCTCTCCGGTTGGGTTTGTCAGGGCCAAGGGGGCTGCAGAGCAGGGGCAGCCCCGGTGCCGGTCGCAGCAGAGGCCAGCTCGCGGGCAGCAGGCGCGTTATGCAATTACAGTGCCGGGAGTATTTATAGTTCTTGGCCCCGAGCGTTGGAAAATGCTTCGCCGACCACCCGGCGAAACCCAGTCCTTGCGAGGTGCAGCAGGACGCCGGTCCTGCTGTGCTGCTGGTGTCTGTTTTTACCTTTTTTCCCCTCAGCCCCAAACGTTTGCAGGACCCCTCGGCCCTGGGCGGCACGGTGTTGGACAAGAGGGGAGCAGGATCCATGCGTGGCCATGGGCGCACTCCTTTCTGACTGCACAGCAAAGGATGCTGCGGCCGGGCCACCCATGGGTGCTGGGGAGGGCTTGGGTGCTGCAGCTCCCAGCCCTGCAGGGTGCTGGGACCCCCCGGCACAGCTCATGGGCTTGGAGAGCACAGGACCCCCCCCGGTGCAGATGCAGGGCAGTTAGCCCATCAATGAACCCTGGAGGCAGCAGCACAGCGCAGCTCGTCCCGCTGCAGCCCCTCTCTGCAGCGCACCGGGGTGCTGCTCCTTCCCCCCAGCTTCCCCCATCCCCACGGCCAGACCCCCCCCCCAAAATGGGCGGCCCATCCCGGGGGGTCCAGCTGGAGGATGCTCAGCCACAGCCTCGCCTGGAGGCTGTTGTCCTCCGGCAGAGGGTCAGCACCGGGGGGATCGGCACGGCCGTGCTGCAGGGAGGTGACACGCGAAGCTCGCGGCCGGCCCCAGCGCTGGCAGGGACAGAATGTGCCGGCGCCGGCGCGGCCTTGCGAGGGCTGGGGATTAGCTGCGCGGCTGCTGCCTCCCGGCTTGGGCACGCATCCAACTCCGGGAAAACAAGCGCTGCCTTCGCCGCCTCCCAGCTGCAGCCCGGCCCTGCGCCGGGGGCTGCGTCCCGCGGGGGCCGCCTGCTCGTCGGGTGATGGCGGCGATGATAAAGGCAGCCTGGATTTTGCTCCGACGGGGATGAACCACTCCGTCCCCCTGCCTGGGATGGGGTTGTCACCCCGCTGCCCACATTCAGCATCCTTGCAGTTGGGATAATGCTGGGCTCGCACTGCTCGCACCCCGGGGAGCAGAGAGTCGGCACCGATGGGTGCTCAGGAGCTTGGGGACCTGCTTGTCCCCAAGCTATGGGACTCACACTGTGCTGGCACATTGGGAACGTGCTCGGTCCCAAGCAGCACCAGACCTTGCTTTGGTTTTGCTCCAGTCTAACACTGCAAACAGCACAACCCTACACCGCAGGGATTCCCTTCATGCGGAGGAGGCACGGGGACCCCAGGAGGCATCTGTGCCCCCCAGCGTGCCTGCGCTCACCCCACGCACAGCCGGGGCAGGAGCACGGCCGCCCTACGCCCGCTGAGTCAGCCCGCGTGCTGCAGGAGCCGCTCCCGCCCACGGAAACCGCAGGCAAAGTCCCGCTCATCCCTGCCCTGCGCCGGGGCTTTCCCTGCCGGTTTGACAGGAATCTCAGCTCCTTCCTGGAGCAGCCGCTGGGATGGCACAGGACCCCGGCTGCGCCCCGGCACGGCGGCTCCGTTCCCTCAGAAAGCAATTCTTAAAGCCAGCACCATCCGTGCCCCCCTGCTGCCTTCAGGGGCCTTTTGAGGGCTCGCTCCCCGGGGCAGGGGAAAGCTTTGGAGAAATCGAGGGCTGGTTTCTGCCAAAAAACAAGATCCAGAGCAGCCCTATGGATGTGTTGCACGTGCTGCGTGTCCCATCCCTGGCCACCGCTCTGTGAGCATTGGGCACGTGCGGCCATCGCGGGGCTCACTGGCATGGACACCCCGGCAGCCCCAGGCACGCGGTGGCTGCCAGGGCTGGGTTTGCCGTGTTGTTCACTCGGTAGAAAACAACCCCGCCGCCGACCCCCTCGCTTGACGTCCTCACCAGCCCCTTGATTGTTTACTGCTCCCTTCCTCGGACAATGGAAAATTTTTATGACTTTTGACTTTTGTCCAATTGTTTTGGAGCGAGGAAGCGGCCGGGTGCTGCTCACAAACATGTCTATGGATAAACAGCGGGGCGCGAGGGGCCGCGGGATTGGAGCCAGGCAGCCGGGGTGCAGTGGGGGCAGAAGGGTGGCAGCAGGGACCCCCCCCTTCTCTGCCCCAGGTCCCCTCGTTCCCCACCCAACCCTGGTCCCCACACGGCATCCCCAAGCCCTTTGTGCAGGACGAACGCGGGGACAAATATTTTGGCTTTTCCTGGCAAACACCCAACTTCAGAAAAACAACAACAACAACAAAACCCCCCCGGAGTCATCTGACAGTGGCACGTGGCGTGTTGGCACACAAACAGGGCGCACACGGGGATGGCGCTGGCCCGGCTGGGGATGGATGCGGGGCCGTGCCTTGCGTGTGCCCGTGCCAGGGATGTGGCACGCAGGGACTTTGCTCCTGGCGCTGTGTTTGCTGGCACTCCCAGGTGCTGCTTTGCAACTCGCGCAGAAAGCCCCAGCCGGTGCGCGGTGCCCAACCCCGTTGCTGTCCCCTTTCGTGTCTCCCCGCAGCTAAAACCTCACTTGCATGGCGTTTGCATTTTTTTTTTTAGCTCTTTCCAATAAAAATCAAAGGACAACCGGGGCTGAGGGATGTGCTGGATCCAACACCATGCGGGTGCTGGTGGGGATGCGGCCGTCCTTGGGGTGAGGACCCTGGGGCTGTCACCGCACTGATCCCTGTCCCCTGGCACCTCGGCCATGGGGGCTGCGGCTCCCCCCCTTGTTTTGCTGCCCTTCGCTCCGCAGGAGACTGGCGCTTCCCAAGCAAACAAAACCACCCCGGGTGCCCGTGCCGCTCCAGAGCTTGGACTTTAGAGTCTGGCTTGGGAGGGGGGATGGATCCCTGGGGTGGGGGCAGACCTCACATCCCATCCCCACTGCTGCCAGGGGAGGCCCTGGCACTGCCCATGCCCCGTGTGCCATTTCTGTCCCCAGCCCCACGTGCCCTGCAGGGGCTGGAGTGGGAAGGAAGCCTTGCACCGGCTGGGAACAGCTCGCACATTTTCCATTTCACTGGGGGGGGGGTGTGTGGCAGAAATAATCTGCCTCTTGTGCTGGCGCAGCCCCAGCAGGGACCCGAGGGTGCAGCGGGTCGGTGTCCCTGCACCAGCACCTGCAAAAGCCATCGTGGCTCCGACAGGTCCTGGAGCAGTGCTATGAGATTCGGCCCATCCCAAAACACCAAGGAGAGCAAATCCCATGTGCTAGGGGTGAATGCAGAGTCCTAATGCAGGGAATCTTATGGCAATGGGGAGAAGTGGGGGGGTTGAACCCAATGGCACCATGCTGGGGGCAGAGCAGCCCCATGGACTAAGCCCAATTCAGAGCTCGCCCACCTGCAGCCTGCGATTAAACCCCGGGGAGCCCTTGGGTGCTGCACCCTGCCCTGCACTCACTCAGCTCGTTAGCGAGCCTGAACCCAATTGCTTTTAAATGCAAGGGTTTACAAGGTGCTGAGGGAAAGGATTTTCCTGATAAGCAGCTGTGTAAATGTGGCCATCCTGGTGCAGCGATGGAGGCAGCGATAGCCCCCGGGGGAGGCCGGGCTGCCTGGGGGGGGTCCCAGCTGGCTGGAGGTGGCTGGGGCCGGTGGGGATGGCAGCAGCAGGGCCCTGGCTGGTTTGCTCTGCTTTCCCGTGTGGAAAAACAGGGAGAGTTAAAGTGCTCGCAGATTGCTGCTGAGCACCCTGAGAGCAAACCCAGCGGGGGAATTGGGGGAATCGTTTGCGGTCCTTCCTCGCTCGGTGCTGGTTTAGTGCCCGGTGGAGCCGGGCGGGTTGTTTGCTCCAGGCTCAGCCCTTTCCCCGTGCACCTGGGCAAGGGTTTGCTGCAAAACATGGGATTGTTTTCAGGAACCTCCAGGTCCTGCAGAGCCGGCTATCCTTAGCTCGACCCCGTCTGCCAGCGTGAGCAAAATATGTTTATGCTGCAAACCTCTGGAAGCCACCCCTGCCAAATCAACAGGGGAATGTGTGCACCGATAAGGGCGCCGTGTCCTTTCCTTCCAGCTAATCTGATAGCCCGGCTGGGAAACGCGTGTGGAGCAGGCATGGGCCTGGGGTTGTGGCTCTGCGGTCCCAGGTGTCCTTAAGAAAAGGAAGAAAATCCCTGTAATGCTGGGGAGATCTGTGCTGCGCTGCCTAGCTCCCGACGCCCTCGTTTTATGATTGCTTGTATTGTTATTGTAAGGTTTCAGGTCAAAAATATCTGTGGCTTTTCTGCTAGGCTGCTGCCAAAGCCTGGAAACCTTCAGCCGTGCCAGCGGCTGCGCTGCCCCTTGGCTGTGTGATCTTGAACCTAGCCACCCGAAAGCATTAAAACTGCAGAAAGAAAATGTTTCCTGCACCCGCCCAGGCGCTTCCCCCATGCCAGGAATCCGAGCTGTTTTCCCCCTGCGTCTCCCAGCTTGCACGCTGGGGCTCGCAGTGCCCGGCTCTGTTGTTTTGCAGCGCTCTGAGTGTGGCCCCGCAGGGGATGGGGCAGCTCCGAGCCCCTCTCGGTGGAAAGAAACCCTTCAACGTTTGGTTTTGCTGATGCTTCAAGTCATTTTCCATTCCCAGGCATTGTTTCTGGAAATAACGCTTGCCGGGGAGAAGCTGTTGCACAAAGAAACCTCAGCCTGACGTGAGAGCGAGAGAAAAAAAGCAGGCATTGCTCGGCTTGTTTGCGAAGGCAAACTGAAGTTGTTGTTGTTGTGACACTGGACGGTTGCGAAACGGCGGCACAGAAATACCCAGGACTTTAAAAACAAGCCGAGCCCGGCTGCTGCTGCTGCTGCGGTGGCCGTGTGTCCTGCTGTGGTGGCCGTCTGTCCAGCTGCAGTGTCCCCTTCCCCTGGGGACGCAGCGCGGGCAGGGCTGGAAGGCGTGCACCAGCCTTGCTTGGGGATTTTTGGGGACCCCTCAAAGCTTTTCTTGGGGAGGAGAGGCGCCAACTGAGCTGTGTGTTTGGGGGGGGATATGCCCCTCCATCATCCCATGCAGAGCCATCGCGGGTGGGTTGTGATGCCGGGGGGGTCCCGGCTGCCTCCCCCACTTCTGTGCGCAGCGCCTCGGCGAGGGGCGGCCCCCGATTTCTGCAGAAAGGGATAAAAGATGTACAGTGGGGATCGGTTTGTTTGCTTAGAGATTAAGTGAAAGCAGCTCCTGAATGGCCACCTAATCCCCCCGGGAGCGGGCTGCGTTGTGCAGGTGGCGGCAGCGGTGGCTTTTTGCCCAGCAAATAATCCTGCTCCGTGCTACGGCTTGCGTGCGGGTTCTTCTGGCACCGAGCTCTTCCTCCATCCGCTGGGGGCTTGGGGAGGGCGAAACAGCCCTGAGAAGGGGCTGCGAGGGGCCAGGCAGGGGTCTCGGAGCCATGTTTGTGATGAGGAGAGCACCCCAGGGGTGGGCGTGGGACATTTTGTGGGTTTTATCTTTTGGGGCAGCAACTGGGGTGCGTGGCGGTCGTGTGGCCGGGCTCAGAAATAGCCTGCGTATCAGGAAACATAGAAAGACACACAGCGCCGAATCATCTGACCCCCTCTAAAAATAAAGGCAGCGGGTCTTAAATTAGCTGTGGAGGTGGCTGGGTACGTGCGTGTGGGTCGCCGGGGGTCGTCAGCTCTGCTCTGCGCAGGAAAACCCCAAATCCGGCATTGTGGGGAGCGACCACGACTCGGGGGTCTTTGGGGCCAGTGTGCTGGCTGAGCTTTTTCCCCATTCCTGTTTTTTTTTTTTTTTTTTTTTTTGCTGCTTTTCCTGCAGCTGTCCCAGGGGCGAGTCCTGTGGCTCCCATGTACCGAGTTGCCCGTTCTCAGCCCCCCGGTGCCCTGCGGTGCTCCTGGGTCGTGCGCGGTGCCAGAGGGGGCAAGGCCCCGTCCCGCTCCGGTGGGCTTCCTCAGGTGGCTCCCAGAGATTCCTTTGGAAAACAGTTCCGTGCAATTTAAACTAATTAGGGAGCCCCGAGCCACGCGCTCGCACTAATTGGCAAGCCCTCATTAGTTTTCCCCAGCACATCGCCCGTGGGCTCTGTGGGTGCGTGGGGCCACTGTGCCCATGGGGACAGGGCTGTCCCCAGAGGATCCGGGGGGCTGTGAGTGGGGTGACCCCGTGGGGACGATGGGGATGGGGGTGTCTCTTGTCCCCCCCCCCCCCCTTCCTGGGGTGTTTTTCAAGCAGCAATGGGGACTTGCTGTCCTGCCATGAACTCGGTCCTGTTGCTGGCTCCGTTAAGAGCAACAGGAATGATTAACTGGTGCTGGCGCTGGCCCCGCACCGGGCCGAGTGTTTACCCCGAGCTGAGTGACCCTGGTGCTGCTTCTCTCGGCTCCAGCCCCAAAAATCGGGCTGTAAACAGGGGCCGGGCTGCAACCCGAGCGCTACGCACCCGTAACAAAACACTTCCTCTGCCAGCACCCGCGGCAAGCCCGAGCATCGCTGCTGGTTCCACCAGGGGCTGGCTCAAAAAGCCCTAAATAATAAATGAGTTCTCCCAGCTGCGTTTTGGGGGCTGGGAGGCTGCTGGGTGCCCGTCCTCCTCCTTATCTACATCCTTTTGGGTTTTGGAGGTGAAGGAGAGAGGCTGCATGTGACAAAGGAGTTAGGGCTGGAGAGGTGTCGGCGCGTTGCTGCGGAAGATTTGCTGTGGGCGCCGAATAAATCCCCCGATTTGTGGCTGGGGGGTGATTTTGGGGTGATTTGTGGTTGGCATAGCGGTGAGCGGCTGCTCTCGGCCCCCCTGGTCTGCTCGGCGGGGAGCGTGGCCTGGCTCTGCCCGGAGCTGGGGAAGCTCCGCGGGGACGCGAGCGGTGCGGGGCTGGTGCCACCTCGTGGTGCTGGGCGCAGCTCAGACCCGGTGGCACCGGACACGGGTGGCGATGGACATGGGTGCGCCGGGGGCCTCAAAACGAAGCTGAAGGGTCTTGGCCATCCCCATTGCTGCTCTGGGATCCAGGAGCACCGTGGGGATGCGACAAAGATCCAAATGTGATGCCGTCACCCCCCCCCATGCACCCGGAGCAAGGCCCCGGTGCTGGGCTCAGCACCCCAGGGTGCGGGGGGCACTGGCGGCTTTGAGCGAGGAACCAGATCTTGGTGAAATCCCTTGCGAAGCAGTTTTAAACCACGGCGGCGGTGCTGAGCAGGAAGGGGGGGGGGGTGCTGCCTTTCCCCAGATTTCCCCCTGCTGCTCCCCCACGCACTTTTTTTTTTTTTTTTTCCCCTTTTTCTTTTCTGCACCCTCAGCAAATACAGGTGGCTGCCTCCGGTGCTGACGCTCGGGGCAGACGAAACCACAAACCACGCACCATCTTCAGCAGCATCTGAAGGTTTCTGCCCCAGATAAGGCTCACGGTGCTGGCACAGCCCCAGCTCCCGGCAGGATGCAGGGGGGGGCCTACCTGCCCCTAGCCCCATTGCTCGGGGTCTCTATACCAAATCCTCAAGTTATGCTGGCCTGGTGGGACAAGGATTGCTGTCTGAGGCCTGCTGCTTTGTGCGTTTGGTTTTTGTTTAATGTTTACGGCCTGGAACAGCTGGTGGTCGGCTGGGGCTGGATGTGCCCCCATCCCACAGGGGCTGGCTCAAGGTGTTCGCTCTCCAACAGTGTCCCAAAGTGGCTTTCCCGTGGCCGAGGAAATGTCCCCAGCTGGGTCTGCAGCTCCTTGCCCTCAGGTTTATTGCTAAGGGACAGTTCAGGCTGCACCGTGCCTTGCCAGGCACAGCACCGCGGGCAGCACCTTCAATGTATTCAGCAGCAGCTCCTGGAAATCAGAAACCCCCCAGAAAGTGCCACAAGCCCATGGGGCCGTGCCTCGGGATGGACACTCAGCATCCCCCCGGGTGCCCGTGGGACCCCGCTCGTCCCCCTCCTGCCCCATCCCCGTGCTCACTACAGCACCGACTTCTCCTGCAGCAGCTCCGAGCCCTCCTCGTCCCTGATGATGACCGGCTTGTCGGAGATGAGCAGGGCGAGGGGAACCAGCGGCCGGGGAAGCCCCCAGCTCCCCGCGCCCTCCTCCGCCGGTCAGTGGCCGGAGCACCCGGTGCTGCAGGTGGGACCCTCCCCGGATTCTGCCGGTGCTGGGCTTGGCAGCGGGCTCAGCACCTCCTGCCGCCGGTACTCGAAGGGCAGCTCCCTCTTGCAGCCCGGCTGCCCCAGCTCCGCCGGTTCTTTGGGGCTGGGCTGCGGCGTGCGGGGCCGCGTGCTGTCGGCCACCTCCTGCTCAGGGCTCGGCTCCATCACCAGCAGCTCGGCGAGGTTGAATTTCTCCGAGGGCTCCGCGAAGCCTTTCCAGGGCCTGTCCTAAAGGTTTTGGGTGCATTTGGGGTGGGAAGGCTCGGCGGTGATGTCTGTTCCCGGGGTGCAGGGTCCGGCCCCGTCCCAATCCCACTGTGTCTCACCTGGCTCATTTCGCTGGCCGAGAACTGGATGGCTCTGCTGCCCACGGGTTTGGGCAGCGGGGGGAAGAGGAGCTGCCGGGCCCTGGGGAGATGCCGGCGGTGGCGGGTTAATGGGGGGAGAGGGGAAAAGAGGCGGCACAGCGGGGTCGCGGCGCTGCCTTCACCTCCTTTTGCTCAGCTGGTAGATGACGGCGGCGATGGCGGGGAGCCCGAGCGAGATGCCCAGGTACTTCAGGTTGGACTTCCACGCTGCCAGCCTGGGACCTGGGGACAAACGTGCCTGGGTGGCGGTGGCACTTCCAGCCCCACGTCCCCTCGCTGTCCCCAACACCACATGTGGGCCACCGGAGCATCCCCACTTGCCGGCTGGGAGAGGGAAGAGGTCCCCAGCCATTACCCAGCGCCATGGTCTGGAAGTGCCACGGCATGCTGCAGGTGCCCCCGCTGTCCGCTGTCACCTCCTGGATGCCGACCCTGTAGGCTGTGCCCGGCCGCAGGTTTCGGAGGGTGTAGCGTGAGGCCGACGCGTCCGCTTCACCGTCTGGGTGAACGAAAACGAGCGGGCAGCAGCCAGTCCCCTTCCCACCCGCCCTCCTCCCTCTGTCCCCGCGTCCCCTCCCGGCCGTGGGCACTGCCACTCACACGTCACGTTGTCCCCTTCAGCCGCGTGGCACACCAGGTACCTCGCCAGCGCCCCGGGGCAGGTGGCACGGGGGGACGGTTCCCACCGGAGGACGGCGGCCTCGGCGCTGGCATTGATGTGGATGGAGGAGGCCAGCGAGGCTGCACGGCACAGGCGAGGACAGGAGCAGCTATTTAGGATAACGACACCTTTTGTGGCACGATCGGGATGCGATGCTGCCCGTTCCTGTACGTACCGTTGCCGGTGAAATGATGCTGCAGGGCGAAGGTGGCCCAATCCTGCTCCTCGCTCCGGCCGTGCACGGCGAGCCGGTAACACGCCGGCACTTCCAGCGACCCTATGGGGAAACCGGCACCCGTGGCAGCCTGGCCAGAGCCAGTGGGAATCTGGGGGGGTCTTGGAAGCCCACTTGCCTCTCTCCAGGTGGGAGCTCTTTGCAGAGAACTCCTGCTGGACGCAGACGCCCTGCTGGGGCGTTCCCGGCAGCAGCTGCTGCTCGAAGCAGTAGGCGAAGCCGCGGCTCGGCGCCTCCCATCGCACCGTCACCGCCTCGCCGGCCGAGCTGACGTCCTTAAAGCTGAGCTCTGGGGTGAAATTTGGGGGTGCAGTGGGTGAGGATGCCGGGGGGCCACCGAGGAGCCGGGTCCTTTCCACGGCATGCGCGTGGGTACCTGCGTGCTGCTCGGCTGGCACGTGGAGCTGCCGCGTGGGGCTGGTGCCGGCGGCGTTGGTCGCTGTCAGTAGGATTTCGTACTCGGCCCCGCAGAGGGTGAGGTTGTGCGCCGTCACCTCGGGTCCCAGCACCACCTCGTCGGCCTCGGGCAGCGTGGCGCAGCGGCACGCCGGCATGTGGGTGCTCAGCGTGTAGGTGACGTTCCCCTGCTCCTCGCGAGCTCTCTGGGGTGGTGACAGTGGTGGCCACGGCGGTGCCAAGGGGAGAGGGGGAGTTCCAAGGGGACGGCAGGGCTGTCCCGGGTGGCAAGCCCACGCTGCCCTACCTGCCAGCTCAGCTGCAGCAGCCTCTGCCCATTTTTCCCAAGATTTCCCAGCTGGAAGCTCAGCTCTGGGCTCTCCAGGATTTCTGCAAGAGGAATGGCACTGGGCGGGTTGCCAGCCCGGGGTGCCCATGGCAGGGTGGGCAGGGACATTGGGGTCCCTTCTCACCCTCAGGGACGAAGATGGATTTGCTCCAGTCGCTCCAGTAGCTGCTCCAGTGCTGCGTCTTCTGCCGGAGCTGGACCTCGAAGGCAGCGTGTCCCCCCAGGTCGCAGGTCACTGGGGCAAACCGGGTGGGTGGCGGTGAGGTGACACCTCCTGGGACGTGCTTATCCCCCAAAAAAACCCAAGCAACCCACTGGGCACAGGCTGAACCCACCTGTGTCCTCCTTGCTGTCCTTGCTCTTCCCTGTCTCGCACAGCACCTGCGGAGAGAAGGCAGGATGGAGGCACCCACCCAGTGAAACCAGTATGAAGGAAGGCTTGTCGCTGGGGCATGGTGGTGATGGGACATCGTGCTCCAGGGGCTGGGAGGACCAAAAGGGGTGCAGGGGATGCAGCAGCTGGAGGGGTCCCCTGGGTCGGGGTCCCACAGCTTTGCCCATGGAGCCCCTCGAAAAGGGGTGGTGGTGCCTGGGTGCCCTGGGGAAGCACTCAGGTCTCGCTGGGAGCAGCGTCAGGATTTCATCTGCCGCCGGCTTTATTCTAATCCAGGGTTTTTACCTGCGTAATCCCCGCCAATCCCTCCCTGATCCTGTTACGGGTGGCAGCGCGATCCCGTCCCCGGGAGGCCGGTGGAGACCCAGTACCCAACCAGGTGGGGACGGCGTCCCCGAGCCCCCGCGCTGCATCCAGGGCTGCACACACCGCTGCAACCCGCCCTGCTCCTCGCCGCCGGTGTTTTACCTGCGTCCAGCTGTGGTTGCCCGCCCTGCGGAAGCGAGCCTCCCTGCTCAGCGCTCGGTCCCTGCCGCGGAACGGCGGCCATGGCACCCGGAGCTGCAGGCGCCCCTTGGCCTTGGCGAAGTTCATCCCGTCGGGGGGAGGATCCAGCTTCACTGCGGGGACAGCGTGGCTGCGGTGACCGGCACCATCGTGGCACACCCAGCCCGGCCTCGCGGCGCTTACCGGCCTCGTTGAGGTACAGGGTGAGGTTGGGGCTGCGGTGCAGGTGGGGTCCCCACCACGCCTCCACCCAGGCCGTGGTGTTGGTGAGGACGTAGACGCGGTGCCGCTGCAGGGTGTAGGTCGTCGCGGCACCCGCCTCGTACCGCGGGCACGTCCGCGACGTCGCGTAGCTGGGGGGGAAAACGCTTGCCCTCTGCGTGCACGGGGGGGGGGGGGGGGGGGGGGGCAGGAAGGGGGACACACCGCGTCCCCAAATGTCCCCGTGTCCCAGTGGGCTGCTCAGAGCTGCCAGGGGGTTGTGGCACCCGACTCACCAGAGCACCAGGACGTAGGTGGTGTTGCCGGCGGGGCCGCGGGGCGGCCAGGAGCAGAGGAAGTCGCAGGAGCTGCATTGCTTAAAGCAGGAGAAGTCAGGGGTCTCAGCAGCGCCTGCAGGCAGGGGAGAGGGGCTGTGGCTGGGCTCACGCTCGCTTCTGCCCCACGGCACCCCGCAGACCCCGCTGGGTGCCAGAGGGGCACGGGGAGGGAGACGAGGGCGTTGCAGTGCTCCTGCTCCTGACACCAGCACGGGAACCCCCCCGAAACCCCCCAAACCATGCTCTCCGGCACCCGGCAGCACCGCTCCATGTGGCTGGAGGTAGCTCCGAGCCCGCGTGGAGGGTGCGCGGCCAGTTTAACCAGCAGCGGGGTTGTTGGCTCCTGCTTTGCTCCCGCCAGTACTGGGAAGGATGCGGGCAGCGGGCAGCCGCCCCCACGCTGTGCAATGGGACGGGGGGAGCGGAGCAGCCACGTTGGTGATTCCCACCCAAAAAGCACCCTAAATTTCCCCAGGGATGCAGCGCTGCAGGGGGTTCCCGAGCCCTATCCTGCTGCCACCATCGGGGCGTCCTTGAGGTTTGCCCTGGCCCGGCAGCGTGGGGCAAATCCCTCCATGCCAAAACCATGAAAGCTCCTGCCCTGCCCTGCTCGAGAGGCGCCTTATCTCCCCCTTATCACCCCCGAATCATTCATTGAAAGTCTTCTGCACTTATCTCTCATCTCCGCACGCCACAGCAGCACTCACCGCCCCGCACCAGCGCCGCCAGCACCAGCAGCAACCACCCCAGCATGGGCTGCTCAGGGATTCCCAGCTTTCGGGCTCCGTCCTCACTGGGTCCCCTTCCTTTTGGGGTTCCCGGTCCCCCCCAGGGCACAGCGGCACCCCCCGGGCTCGCAGCAGCACCCCGCTGCCTTGGCTGCTGTTTCCTCTTCTGCTACGAGCGGCTTTTCCCAGGCAGAGCAAGCGTGCTGCCAGCACAGCGCGAGGTGTGAGTGCCTGCCTCACTTTTACCAAAAACAAAAGAGAAAGCAACAGAAACGTCCCCCTCTGCTGCCCGCACACCCGCCACGGGCCCGGCCAAGCACCGCAGCCTCGCGAGCAAGAAGAGCAAGGTAAGCAAAAGAGCTGTTTTGGTGTCTTTTTGTTGGCTCTCCTTTTTTTTTTTTTTTTTTCCAAACCCCACATTGTGTTTTTGCCTCCGCTGCCTGCATTTGGCTGCACCTGGAGCTCCGAGGCCAGGTTTGGGTGTTTGGAGCACGCAGGGCTCGGCGGCAGGATGGCTGCATGTCCCACGGGACGCAGCCCCTTGGTCCCCAGCACAAATTGTCCCCCGCAGCCAAAACAAAGCCCCAGTGAGGCACGAGGGCACGGCGTCACCGGGGCGCTGGCAGCGCGGCCGCGTGACCCCGGGGCGGCGGGGCCGGGTGGCACCGCGGGCCCTGCACAGAGCCCCCTTGTCCCCACAGAAAGCGTCCCCTTGTGCGCCTCGCTCGGGGACAGAGGGCGGCGGTGACGGGAGTGTCCCTGTGCTGGGTGGGCTGGGACGCCCTGTCCTGCTGCTGCGGGCACGCACTGCAGCGTTGGACCTCTTGGAAGGACGCACCGAGCCGTGCTGTGCCAAAGCGAGCCGTGCCGTGCCATGCCGTGCCAGGCTGTGCCAGGCTGTGCCATGTTGTGCCAGGCTGTGCCAGGCTGTGCCGGGCTGTGCCATGCCGTGCCAGGCTGTGCCATGTTGTGCCAGGCTGTGCCAGGCTGTGCCGGGCTGTGCCATGCCGTGCCATGCCGTGCCAGGCTGTGCCGGGCTGTGCCATGCCGCGCCATGCCATGCCATGCTGTGCCGTGCCGTACCACGTCACAACACACAACAGGACCACTCTGTGCCGTGCCAAACTAGGCCAAGCCGTGCCGCAGCCACGCCAGGCTGTGCCATGCCAAACCGTGCCGTGCCAGGCTGGGTCACACCGTGCCGTGCAGTGCCGGGCTGAGCCAGGCCACACCGTGCCATACCGTGCCAACACCTGGCTGTACCGAGCCAGGCGGGCTGTGCCACCCCCCGTGCCGTGCCGTGCCGTGCCGTGCCGCGCCAGCCCCGGGCTCGGTGCCGATGACGAGGCCGTGCCGCTGGGCGGCGCACCGGGCGCACCGGGAGGCGGCGGCGGGGCGGCCGGGGGCGCACCGGGCGGAGCGGGCGCAGCGGGAGGCGGCGGCGGGCATGGACGAGCCCAGCATCCTGCGGCGCCGGGGCCTCCAGGTGAGCGGCGGGGAGGCACCGCCCGGGTGGAGGCCGGAGGCCGCCGGGGCACCGGGCACCGGGAGAGGCGGGGGAGGGAGCGGGGAGGTGGCGGGGGGCGAGGGGCGAGGGGCTGCGGGGGTGCTGTGCGGGTGGAGGGGGTGCTGGGGTGGGTGCTGAGGGTGGGTGCTGTGTGCTCCCTGTGGGTGCTGCGGGCTCCGTGTGGGTGCAAGGAGTGGGTGCTGGGGGTGTGGGTGGGAGGGCGAGGGGGGTGCTGCGGGTGAGAGGGGGATGCTGTGAGTGTGCCCGTGCAAGAGGTGGGTGCTGTGTGGGCGTGGGGTGGGTGCTGGGTGTGCGAGAAGTGGGTGCTGGGTGTGCAAGCGGGTGCCGTGTGGGCACGGGGTGGGTGCTGGGTGTGCGAGAGGTGGGTGCTGTGGGTGAGAGGTGGGTGTACTGTGTGTGTGCAAGAAGTGGGTGCTGTGCGTGTGCAAGAAGTGGGTGCCGTGTGTGTACAAGTGGGTGCCGTGCGTGTGCAAGAAGTGGGTGCCGTGTGGGCACGGGGTGGGTGCTGCGGGTGAGAGGTGGGTACATGGTGTATGCATGTGCAAGAAGTGGGTGCTGTGTGTGTGCAAGAAGTGGGTGCTGTGTGTGTGCGAGAGCGGGTGCTGCGGGGGAGCAGCATACCCGACGGGACCGGAGCCCAGCGCAGGGGCCGTGTCCCCAGGGGGCTGTGCTGGGGGCTCCCACGGGAGCAGCGCTCCCTCCAGGCCCCCGCGTGCTGCTGGATCCGTGCCCAACCCCGGGGGGCCGCCGATTTGCGGCCACCCCTCCATCACGCTGTGCACCCCAAAGAGCCCCCCCTGTCCCTGCCCATCCCTGCACCCCTTCCCACAGGGACCCTGGGCACCCGCTGCCGTTCTCGGAGGGGAGACGACCGCAGCGAGGACTCGGGGGGGCTGAGCGCTGAGCCCGGGGGCTCGGCACCGATTTTCCGGGTGACCTCACGCCTCCGTCCCCATCTGCAAAAAGGAGCCGCGGCCTCCCCATGGGCCCAGGCCGAGCTGTCGGGGCGGCTGGAGGATGGCACAGCGCTTGCCTTCATTCGAGCTGGCAGCTCCCCGGGGCGCCTGTGCTCCGCTGCACGCTCAGCAGCACTGGGCAAAAACCGTGCAGGGGAGCTGCGGCCCCACGGCACGGCCAGGGGGCTCGGGGCTCTCGGCACAGGCATCGCACTCGGGTGCTCCTTCAGTCCCTGGGGAGAGCAGGAGGGGTGGGAAGGGTCACCCCGAAGTGCTGGGCAGCAAAGTCCGCCCCCCCCAGGTGCCGTCCCTGATGCTGTCCCTGCAGGGAGCAGCTTAATCCTGTCCCCCACCCGGACCTGCGGATGGGGGCAGCACCCTGCTGGCTTGGTTCTTCGGGCACCCTGTGGGTGCTGGCCCCATGGCGCTGCCCCACACGGGTCCCTGGGGCCTTTGTAGGGTGCTCTGGCTGTCCCCAGGGTGCAGCGGGGCTGGAGAGCCCCAGGCAGCGATGGGTGCTGGGTGCCGTGGGACCGCTCTGCACCCACACACCTGCAAATGGGGTGGGGAGGCTGTGCCGTGGGTGGGGGTTAATTTTGGGGGCCTGGGGGAGCGTCTGTCCCTCGTCCTGCTGTCCTGCCTGCATGTGTCTGAGCAAATAAACTCTGAGGGCGACCCTTCTGCTCAGCCGGCAGCATGGGCATGGGTAGGTGGGGGTCTGGGTGGGGGGGACAGCAGGGTGCTGGGGGGCTCCTGCTCCACATGGGGACCCCGCAACCCCCTTCCCCTGGGGTCACCCAGTGCTGCTGGGTGGGCTGAGGCACCCACACCCCCCCCGGAGGGCACCCACCCTCACCACCAGCACCCGTGGGCCCCAAATCCCGCGTCCCCACGCACGGGGCCATGATATCACCCGTTGCCAGGGCGATGCTGCTGCATCACCGCGCGCCGCACGCCCCAGCCCCGGGATTTCCACGGGGGCCGTGGGCAGCGGGACGGGCGCGCGGGCACCCCGGGTGCGTGGGGGACACCATTCGCCCCCGCAGCAGCGCGCGCTCAGCCCCCACCCGTGGGTGCTGCCACGGTGGGAATGTGTTTAAGCCGCTTAGGGGCAGGGGGCCGGTGGGTACGGGATGAGGCCAGCGGTGGGCATTAGCTGGCACATGCACCCGGTGCAGGGCCACGTGTGCCGGCACACTCATGCCGTGCCAGGGTGGGGGGTGCCGGGTCCCCGACAGACCCCGCCGTGCCAGGGGGACAGAGCAGGCAGTGCTCCTGCTGCTCCGCTGCCCTTCGCCCCATTGCACCAGCCACAGGCAAACAGCTCGTGCGAGAAATATTCCCGGAGGCTGGAAAAATAAACATCGTGGGGAGCACACCGGCTGCTCCCCATGCCTGGGGAGCGGGGGACGGGGATGGGGACGGGGCACAGCCACCCCCTGGGGTCACGCTGCAGCCTGGTGGCTTGGCACTGCTCCCTCTCTGCTGTCCTCATGTCCATGTGCCCAGGCTTGGCCACAGTGCCACCAGCCCCGGGGACTTGGGAAGGAGCTGTCCCCCTGCGCTGACCCCCGGGTCCCTGCGGTGACGGCGCGGTGCCCGCGGCCACCCTGACCCCGCTCTTTGCTTTTCTCGTTGCAGAAGGAGCTGAGCCTGCCGCGCCGAGGAAGAGCGTAAGTCCACCGGGCAGGGGACGGGGGTGTCACTGGGAGGGACGGGCTTGGGGACACGTCACCGGCCCCAGGGGTCGGTGGGGACGGGTGTTGGATGCCACCATGGGGTGCCCAAACCCAGGGTGGCATCATCGTGTTCCCAATACTGCAGGGACCCAAAATGTGTGTGTTAGGGTGTACTGGGGCTTACTGGGGTGGGCTGGGCTATGTTGGGGTGTGCTGGGGTGTTTTGAGCTGTACTGGGGTGCACTGGGGTGTACTGGTGTGCAGCAGGAGGTGGTTGTGAGGCTGTGCTGAGGCTGCGTTGGGTTTTGTTGGGGCTGTTTTGGGGTGTTTTAGGGTGCTTTGGGGTCTTGTGGAAGGAACGCAGGGGTGTACTGGTGCTGTGCTGGCTCTGCCGGGGGTTATGGGGCGTGCAGGGACCGTGCCAATGGTGCGTTGGGGAGGGCACTGGGGCCATACTGGGGCCGTACTGGGGCCGTACTGGGGCTGCGGCGTGCAGGCATTGGCAGTGCCCAGGCGCATCCCAGAACGGAGCAGCCTCTGGACTGGTCCGGGCTGGGTCGGGTGTGCTGGCAGCTGGGGGGCTGCCGAGCCGAGCCGAGCCGAGCCGTGCCGAGCCGAGCCGTGCCGTACCGAGCCGTGCCGTGCCGTACCGAGCCGTGCCGTGCCGTGCCGTGCCGTACCGAGCCGTGCCGTACCGAGCCGTGCCGTTCCGAGCCGTGCCGTGCCGTACCGAGCCGTGCCGTTCCGAGCCGTGCCGTGCCGTGCCGTGCCGTACCGAGCCGTGCCGTTCCGAGCCGAGCCAGCCAGCCCGTGCCGAGCCGAGCCGAGCCGTGCCGCAGGGGCGGGCCCGGGCCCGGCGGGCCGATCCCGGCTCCCCGTTGGGGCCGCCGCCGCCGCCCGCCCGCGGGAGCCGCCCAGCGCGGGGGCTGCCGGTGCGGCGGCGGCGGCGCCGGGAGCGGAGCGGAGCGGTGCGGAGCGGCATGAAGTCGCGGCGGGACCGGCTGAAGATCCCCTCGCTGACCTTGGAGTGAGTCGGGGCCGGGGCTGCCGGTGGCACCGGTACCGGGCTTGGGCTGCCAGCGGCGGCAGCATCCCTGCATCCCGAGCATCCCGAGCATCCCCTCATCGCAAACATCCCCCCATCCTGAGCATCCCCTCATCCCGAGTATCCCTTCATCCCGAGCATCCCCTCATCCTGAGCATCCCAAGCATCCCCACATCCCTGCATCCCCTAATCCTGAGCATCCCCTCATTCCGATCATCCCCTAATCCTGACCGTCCCCTCATCCCATCCCAAGCATGCCCTCATCCCAAATATCCCCTCATCCCAAGCATCCCCTCACCCCTGCATCCCTTCATCCCGACCATCCCCACATCCCTTCACCTCTTCATCCCCACACCCCCACATCCTTGCTGTCCAGTGAGGACCCCATCTCCCCCCCAGCCCCCATTCCCCTCTGTGCCCCCCCCAAACCATCCCTGGCCCCCCATGTCCCTGCTGCCCCCCTGCAGCCGTGCCCCTCTCCTGTTCCCCACCCCTCAGCTCCCTGTCCCCATCCCCTTTCCCCCTCCCAGTGTCACCCCCGGGGGGGCCGTGCCGCTGCGGTGCCGCGGGTCCCCGAGGCACCGGGTCCCGTTCACGCCCTTGCCTTGCAGCCTGTCCCCGAGCAGCCAGAGCCCGACGCTGCTGAGCCCCTGCAGCCCCTGCAGCCCCTGCAGCCCGTTACTAACCCTGCACCCCTGGAGGTAAGGACCCCAAAACCCAAACCCCTGCCGTGTGCCAGGAGGGACCCAGCAGGGAAAGGGGACGGGGCAGCAAAGTGGGTTCCCCCCCACCAGGGACATCCTGGGGTGGGCAGAAAGGAGGAGGGATGGGGGTCTGTCACCCCCAAAAGTGACCTGGTGTCTGTTATGGATGGCTCCGTTTTGGGGTACCCCATGGTACCCCAAATTTCCAAGTTCCCCATGGGAACGCCATCGTGGTGGCTTCAGCTCAGCCTCTGAGCATCCCCGGTCCATTTGGGGGACCCCCCCCCTTGGGACCACCATTGACGTGGCTTCAGGTTGGCCTCTGAGCATCCTCAGTCCATTTTGGGGACCCCCCCCATGGGAACACCATCATGGTGGCTTCAGCTCGGTCCCCGAGCATCCTCGTTTTTTGAGGTGTCAAAATGGGACCAGCAGGATGGCCTGGCTGGCAGTGGGGACGGTGCCTTCCTCCCATGTGGGTAACCTCCGGTGCCCTCTTTTCTGCTCACGTCACCTCCTTGTGGGATGCTCGGGGTTTCGGGGATGTACAGGGCTGGGGTGCGAGAGCAGAGGCCACGGGGAGGGTGGGTGCTGGGGCCAGGCTGCGCTTTTGGGATGCGGGCAGTGGGGGACAGTCTGGGGACAAGGACATCCCTCTGGTGGCATCCCGGCCCTATCAGGGTGGGGATTTGGGGGACTTTCAGCCCGGTTTGGTGATGCTGTCCCGTGTGGGGTTTGCGCTCGCGACGTGCCGGCACCTGACCCACTCAGGGAGCCGAAAAAACGAGGCCAGGCACCGGGATTTGTGTCACTGGGTCTCCGCGTGGGGTGTCCCCAGCTCGGGGTGGGAGGGAGTTTGCGGGGGGGGATGCCATATGGGAACCCCCTGGCCTCGCGGCCCCATGGGGCGAAGCGCCCGGCACAGGGGGAGGCACTAAGGGGACCCCCAAGGGATGCCCGTGTTGGGGAGCTGTGGGCAGGTTTTGGGGCCTCCAGCACTGGCTTTGGGGTGGTTTGTGCATGAGCAGCGGTGGTTGCATTGCCATGGTAACCCTGACCCCATTTGGGGTGATGCCCCATCACCATAGTAGCCCTGACCCCATTTTGGGTGATGCCCTGTCTCTATAATAACCCTGACCCCATTTTGGGGTGATGCCCCATCACCATAGCAGCTCTGACCCCATTTGGGGTGATGCTCTGTCTCTTTAGTAACCCTGACCCCATTTTGGGGGTGCTGCCCCATTTCAATGCTAACCCCAAGCCTCCATTTTGGGGTGATGCTCTGTCTCTATAGTAACCCTGACCCCATTTTAGGGTGCTGCCCCATCTCCATGGTAACCCTGACCCCATTTGGGGCTGATGCCCCACCTCCATGGTAACCCCAACCCCATTTTAGGCTGCTACCCCACTTCCATGGTAACCCTGTCCCCCTTTGGGGGTGTAGCCCCATCTCTACGCTAACCCCGTCCCCATTTTGGGGTACAGACCCATCTCCCTAGTAACCCACGACCCCATTTTGGGGTGCAGCCCCACCTCTACACTAACCCCGATCCCATTTTGGGGTGTAGCCCCATCTCCCTAGGAACCCCTGACCCCATTTTGGGGTGATGTCCTGTCTCTGTAGTAACCCCAACCCCATTTTAGGGTGCTGCCCCACCTCCTTAGTACCCCCGACCCCATTTTGTGGTGCAGACCCACCTTTACACCAACCCTGACCCCATTTTGGGGTGCTGCCCCACTTCTATGGTAACCCCGACCCCATTTTAGGGTGCAGGCCCATCTCCCTAGTAACCCTGACCCCATTTTGGGGTGCTGCCCCACCTCTATGGTAACCCCCACCCCATTTTGGGGTGCATCCCCACCTCTACACCGACCCCGACCCCATTTTGGGGCTCAGCCCCACCTGGGGCCCACCCCAGGCCCCCCTTGGTGCCACCACCCCGTCTCCATGCGGGGGGGGGGGTTCCTTCACTCCCCCGTTAACCCCAATCCCCCCCCATTTCGGGGGGGGGGGGCTCCTCCCGTCTCCACGGCAACCCCGACCCCCGTTCGGTGCCGGTAATGGCGGCGGGGGGGGGGGGGGGAGGGCGCCCGTCTCCATGGCAACCCCGGTGCCGCCGGGCGGGAGGGGCCGGGCGCGGCGGGGAGGCGGCGGCGGGAGGCCCAGGCCCGGCCCCGGTGCTGGCGCCGGGCCCGGCCCCGCTCGGCCCCGCCGGGTGCCTGCGGCCGGGCCGCGATGTCGGACCCGAGCTGCTGGGGCGCCGCGCCCGCCGCTTACCGGGGGCAGCGAGCGGCCGGGGCCCTGCTGCAGCGCTCCAAGAGGTGCGGGGCCTGCGCCCGGGGTGTGGGGGGGGAGCCGGGGGTGCGTGGTTTTTGGGGGGGGGGGGGGAGGTTTGGGGGTGCTTGGTTTTGGGGGTGGAGGGCTCTGGGGGTGCGTGGTTTGGGGGGTGTTTGGTTTGGGGGGGGGTACATTGGGGATGTGTGGTTTGGGGGGTGCTCTGGGGGTGCGTTGTTTTGGGGGATCTGCATTGGGGGTGCGTGGTTTGAGGGGGGGTCTGGGGGTGCAATCTGGGGGTGCGTGGTTTGGGGGGGGCTTATGGGGGTGCGTGGTTTTGAGGGGGTTTGGGGGTGCGTAGTTTTGAGGGGGTTTGGGGGTGCGTGGTTTTAGGGGGGCTGTATTGGAGATGTGTGGTTTGGGGGGGGTGTGTTGGGGGTGCATGGTTTGAGGGGGCTCTGGGGGTATAATCTGGGGGTGTGTGGTTTGGGGGCTGTCTTGGGGGTGCATGGTTTGAGGGGGCTGTATTGGAGATGTGTGGTTTGGGGGGGCAGTATTGGGGGTGCGTGATTTGGGAGGGTGCCTTGGGGGTGCGTGGTTTTCCAGGGGTGCTCTGGGGGTGCATGCTTTGGGGGGGGTGCCTTGGGGGTGTGTGGTTTTGGGGGGGTGCTCTGGGGGTGTGTGTTTTGGGGGGGGTGCATGGTTTGGGGGGGTGCTCTGTGAGTGCAATCTGGGGGTGCATTGTTTGGAGGGTGCCTTGGGGTGCGTGGTTTGGGGGGGTTGCATTGGGGGTGCATGGATTTTGGGGGGTGAATTGGTGCGTGGTTCGGGGGGGGGTTGCACTGGGGGTGTAATCTTGGGGTGCACGGTTTGGGGGGCATTGCAGCAGGGGTTGCACCTGGGGGTGCGTGGTGTGGGGGGACTGTTCCCTAGGGGCACAATTTGGGGGTGCATTATTTGGGAGAGCTGCACAGCGGGGGTGCCTGCCAGCGGTGCAAGGTCTTGGGGGGGGGGTTCCACCGGGGGGGGGGGTGCATTGGTTGGGAACCCCGTGCCATAGAGGGTGCGGCATTTAGGGTCCTGCAATGGGGGGAGGCAATGACCCCCCCACCGAGATGGGCACCGGTGGGACGTGCACATGCACTGTGCGCGATGCACGACGCCGGGGAGCCCCCAGGCATCACCGCTACCGATGCCAGATTCGGGGTGCCGAGGCTGAACGAGGCGAGAACCCCGCAGTTTTATATAAAACCGGTGATAATCGGGTGCGGGGGCCGGGGGTGGGGGGTGGGGGGGGCGGAGAGAGGTCCCCGCCGTGCTCGTAGGACTGGCATGGAACAAAGCGCCGCGGTTGCTTAGCGAACGAAGCCGCCCGGCGCGGGGCTGACGGCGCCTGCGTCGCTCCGGGCGTGGGAATCGCAGCCGGGAGCTGCCTCGTGCACGGGCCGGGGCCCGTCGGGGACGAGGGGCGGTGAGGATGCCGTCCCAGCGCGTGGATCCTTCCCAAGCACGTTCCCCGGGGGGAGAGCCTCGCGGAGAGGCGTAATTGCAGGGAGCATCCCGGCGGCCTCCAGAGATTGTGATTCAAAGGGCACGGGGTTTGCTCTTCATTCATCAGCATTCCTAGAATCCGCAGCAAGAACGGGGTCTGGCCTATTTTACAGCGGGCAGGACACGCGCGATGTTGTTCGGTGTGGTTAAGAGCCCCGTAAGGTCTGAGGAATCCAAATTTCCTGCGGCGGGGATCTGAAACGGCCGGCACGGCGCGGGGCCGCTCGGCTCCTGCGGGGATGCGGCGCGGCGCTGCTCACACCAGCGCTCGTCTCAGCATGGCAGTACCGTTTCCTTAGGGAGCAGGAGGTCTTGCAGAGATTTGTCCCAGGCTGCGAGGCCGTTCCTTTAAGTCGTTTTTATCTCAGCGCAAAGAAATAAATAAGCACGGACCCGGCCCGCTGCGCCACGATGCCCGGCGAGGATTTGGGGTGCCGATCCCGGGAGGAGGCCTGGTGCTCGGGGAGGGGATAACGCAAGCACCCGATGGGGACGGGCTCTGCACAGCGGTGCAAGGCATGAGGTCTGGATCGCCTGATGGTGTTGTGAAGGTGCTAGAGGGCTGTGCACAGCCTGTGCTGGGCAGCGTGGTGCATTTTGCCATTGCAATCCAGTCCGCAGCATCCCGCATCGCAGCCTCCATCTCGAGGTCTCAAATGTCGTGGAGAAGAAATCATGCCGGGCACTGGCGTGGAAACTTTGGGTACGGCAGCTTGGTTCAACATTAAGAGCAAAATCATCCCACTGGAAATGATTTTTTCCAGCAAGAAGGCCCTGCAGTCCATGGCCCGTTGGTGCGTGGCACTTCCCGTGTCGGCAGGCACACGAGTGCCATGTGTTTGTTGGCGGGACACGGAGGACTTTTTCTCCACGGCCACGTGAAGGCCGGGAGGGTTCTTAATCCCAGAGCTGGGAGCTGAGCCGGTGGCTTGTACTTTGAGACGGCGCCCGTGCCCTTATCAGTCCGACCCTTGCCTCGTGCTGCACTGGAACCGAGTGCCCGTGCCACCGGCAGGGGCTTTGTCCTGCGTGAAGCTCACGGGGTAGGGAGCCAGAAACGCTGGGCAGGATAAATCCAGGGATTTACCCAGGTTTTATTTATTTATTTACCCAGGTTTTGGCTTTTCTAGCCCTAACAGCGAGGTCCCTCTGGGCAGCTCGGTCCTGTTGTTCACCCCACGGGCGGTGACGAGCACTGGCTGGCATCTGACACACGTTGCCCTACTGCCCTGGAAGGGTTTAGTCACCGACTCTCTGATCTTTCTCCAAAACACGTCACTTGATCCCGCAGGACAGGAGCAGGATGCCCACGGCCCCGTTGCTTGCCCATCGCCAGCATTTCCCCTTCCAGCTCGGGACATTTTAAAACTCTGCCTCCGGCCCCAGCGCTTAGCATCACCCCGAGTGCCGGGACATCACGCGCGGGGCCGGCTGACGCGTTATTTCGCTCCAGGCTCCGGGGTCACAGCCTCTGTCCCACGCTTCCCGCATCCTTTGAAAAAAAAAAGCACTGGATGGTGACAGCCTCGGAGATGCCGTGCGCAGGCAGCGCGTCCCCGCGTCCGAGCGGCTCTGGGGGGTGCTGACGGCGATTTTCCACTCCATTTTTGGTAAAATGCGCCAAGCGTGCAATTAAGCACCGGGGGCACCGCTGGCAGCACGGGCTGGACCTCAGCCCCGGCTCCTGCCTTCGGGAGCTCGGTTTTGTAGCCCGAGGCTTACGTGCTGCGGAGGACGGGCAGCAGCTGTAGCTGATGCATCAGGCAAAGCAGGGTTAAAGCGGAGCAAGATGGTTGCAGCAGCGAGGGTGGAGCGCGCGGAAACAGGAAACAGCAGCCTCTGCCTGTGTCAAGATTACTGGAACTTGCTTAGCCGAAGATTTTGTTTTCACTTCCAACATGAAACCTCCTGCGCGGGGCTGCGGCGCCGCCTGCAACGGCACCGTGCTGTCCCCAGCGTGGGGCGGCCGCCCCTCGTCCCCCAGGGACCCTCCTGCAAGAGGAGGACGAGCAGATCCGCACCTTGGCAGGGCGAAACAGCGGAGCGACACCAAATCTTGTAGTTCTGACTAATAAATGTCTGCTGGGGTTGGCTTGGCAGCGGACCACGTTGGCTCGTGGCACCTCGTGCGCCCGGCCGGCCGGCGCAGCCGGGTGCCGCGGTTTGCTGCTGCCCCGGGAGGGTGCTGGGGAGGGTGCGCGCAGCCGGCGGTGCTGCAGCTTGAGCTGGGTCCTGGGCGTGAGCTGCGAAAGCAAACGGAGGGGCCAGGAGGAGGTGAGGGTCTTTGGGGTGCTCCCTGCTCGCTGGACCTCGAGCAAAAGAGACGGGACCCCTGTTTTTCGAGAGGAAGAGGCAAAAAAAGCACGTGTGAAAATGCTGGGTTAAATCAGCCCTTCCCTGCTAGGAACCACCTCGCGCTGCCTGTGCTGCTCGTGTCTTTGGGACCCGCGGAGCATCCCTTCGTACCGGGGCTGTGCTCCCGTGCCTGGCCGTTAAACCACGGCCCGTAACGGGTAGCGTCAGCGCGGCAAGGCAGCTCGGCGCCGCCGTGCAGCACGTGCAGCCGGAGGAAGCGCGGCTGCAGGAACCGCAGCCTGACCTACTTGGTTCGAACGCGGCTCTCGAGCGCGTTGACATTTTCGTGGGGGTTCGTCCTTGGCCTGGCGTTAACAAAACCCACACGTCTTTGTCATGCGTACACGAGCTACCCTCAGTCTCTGCCCTGCTCTGGGGATGTTCCCTCCCAGCAGGACGAAAGCTTCAGTGGGGCCGGGGGTGTTTTACAAGCAGGTTCACGTGGGCTGCCTACGGGCCGCAGCACCGTTGTGGGCAGGTGGGCAGCAAAGCAGCAGGTCCCCGCTTGCAGGAGAAGCCCTGGGCTCGTGGCTTGCAGCAGAAGGAAGCAAAAATGAAATTCCTGCAAGGAGCACTGAAGTCTCGTGCGTTTGGAGGGCGAGAATGTCGGTGATGGCACGGAGATCTCGTGCTTGCAGACGTGCCCTTTCTCTTGTTTCCTTGCGGGTGCTGGCGTGCAGACCCCATGCAGCACCAGGGTGGGGTGATAGTGCTGTGAGCGTGGACCCGTGCACGGTGCTGCTTTCTGTCCTGCACTGTCACACGCGTGGCTTCCTCCTGGAGTTGGTCTGGAGGAGCACAGCTGAGCCCTGTGCGTACAGCACCGACCGGAGGAGCAGAGGGGACAGGGGTGCTGCCGACCTGGTGAAGGCAGCGGGGTTTCTCCATGGGGCTGGGGACTTAGGGACTGGCTGTCCTCCCCCTTGGGCACAGGGGACGCGAGGGATGTAGGAACTGGGGGCATTTTCCACGCTGCGCAGCGGGGCTGGCGGTGGCCTGAAGCAACTTGGCATCTCTGTCGCTTCCTCCTTTTAGATCCCTTTTTCTATTCTTGCCCAACAGCCCGCATGCATCTTCCCTCCCGGCAGGCCAAAACCAGAAGTGGGACCTTGATGAGATGGTTTGGCTTCCAAACTAACACCGCCAGCCCTTCTCCAGCAGCATTTCTCCGGGGACGTGATCTTCCCGGGGGCGGGAGATCTGTGATCGATGCGGTGACCGCAGCCGTGTCCCCTCGCTGCCACCGGGGCGAGCTGGAGCTGGGGCTGCAGGGTGCAGCCTGCAAGCGACCCGCACGTGTCCGAGCCCGACCAGCCCTGCCTGTGCTCTGCTTTCCCAAATTAATCCCCTTTCCTTTTTCCTTCTCCAGTTGCCGAAGCAGCAACAGGAAGAGCTTGGTGGTGGGGACGCCCTCTCCGACCCTCTCGCGTCCTCTCTCGCCGCTCTCGGTGCCGACGGGTAAGGGGAGTGCTGAGGCTGGGCATCGTCCCAAATTACCCCGATATTCCAGGGGGGCAGCGAGGGACTTGGGGGCACTGCCTGGGTGCTTGGAGGCTTTTCCAGAAGGGAGCAGAGGGATGGCGTAGGGAATGCTGTGATTAATCCTCCCTTTCCCCTGCAGCTGGGAGCAGCCCCTTGGACAGCCCGCGCAACTTCTCCACCAGCACCTCCGTCAACTTCCCCTTCGCTCGCAGGTGAGCTGTGCATCGCCCTAATCATCACCACCACCCACAAATTGGGGCTGTTCTGTTGGTCTTAATGATTTTTTATTCCTCCCGATTTTCGTTTTGGTTTTGTTTTCCCTGCTGCTGCGACCGGTGCTTCCCATCACCCTCCAGCCATGCTCCTCGGACTGACAGGCAAGTACTGGCTGGGAGAAGGGCTTTGTGGAGGGGAGCTGCGTTGGTGCGAGCGTCTGCTCCACCTGGGCATGTCCCCGATCCTCTTCATAAAGGATCCTCTTCCTTCTCTCCGTGCCATGCACCCCTGGCAGGAAGGTCCCCAGCTGCAGAAGGGCTGCAGGGATTGCTGCAGGAAGAGAAACATCCCCGTTCCCATCACAGTGTCCCCCAGCCCCAAATTCTGTCCCACTCCGTTCCTCGTGCTCGAGTTCACGCACGGGGGCAGACGGATGACGTTAACCCCTGGATTGGCACATGGAAAAAAGCTGGAGGCTTGTGTTTAGTTTTCACGCTCGTAGTGGAGCAAAAAGCCAAAGGGCTTTGCAGACATCCCCGTGGCGTAAGAGCCAGCGCATCACCAGCTCCGTCGTCCTCGTCCCCTGCATCGTGGCCCTGTCCTGCACGCATGGGAAACGGTGCCGGGAGGTGAAGGGCCTCATCCTGACCCGCTCCGTTGGAAACGTGTCCAAGAGGAAACATTCGCCTACATGCGAGCGTTTGCCTTCCTGTTTATAACGAGGCTCTGCTATCCGTGTGCGCCCTGCACTGGACCTTAGGAATCCTGATTTCTCCTAGAACGAAGTCCCAAAAGCTAGGATTTTGCTCCAATTAAAAATCAGATTCTCACTTTTTATTTTTTCCCCTTTGGAAATGGAGCCGCTCGAGTGCAGCGTGTGGCTGAGCAGGGCAGGGCTGTCACGGGGCTGTGGCTGCCATCGCCTTGGGTTTCCCACCCCAGCAGTGTCCCCATCGTGTTGTGAATAGCCCGTGGACATGAACTGTGCAAAACCTCTGCTATTTCACCAGTTTTCATCCCGTTCTGGCAAGAGGCTTCAGGGCTTTCTCACCCGAGCCAAACAGCAGTCGTCTTTCCCATCCTTATCGTTCAGATGTTATTTCTGCACGTGCATTCACGTGTTTTCTCCAGCATGCGACAGGCGTGTGCTTGCTCTTGCAGGGCTGATGGCAGAAGGTGGTCGCTGGCTTCGCTGCCCTCGTCTGGCTATGGGACCAACACCCCCAGCTCCACCGTCTCGGTAAGGCTGGTTCTCCTGGGGCAGGAGGCGAGAAGAAGCAAAGTGGTTTTAGGGGGAGCACGTGGGGTGAATCCCGAGCCCTGTGGCATCATGCTGCTGCAGCTGCGTCGTGTTTTCCTAATTTTAAGAAAGCTGCAGAGCCCCCCAAATGGCAGCAGCTCCTCCTGCACATTAAAGCTTCACTGCATCCTGTTGGAGCATTCACGGGGCATGTCTTGTCCATGCTGAGAAAGGGCAGGGCAGGAGCTGCTGGGGATGCCGCAGGTGGATGGAATCAGGCCGTGGACGGAGCCAGAGGCTGGCTTTTGGGGTGGGAGGAGGCAGTGCACAAAGTCCTGGCCAGCTCCTGCCACCCGTGTTGCACGCACTGAGCGCAGGAGGTGCGCGCGGAGCGATGCCGCGTGCTGCCCGTCACTGTTTCCAGTCTACTAAGAGGCTCGAGGCGCATTTTCCCCGAGGGTTTGCTGCTTGCCAGACACCGACCCGTCTCCTGACCGCCCGTGTCTGTCCTTCCTTGCAGTCGTCCTCGTCCTCCCAGGAGCGGCTGCACCAGCTGCCGTACCAGCCCACCCCCGACGAGCTGCATTTCCTTTCCAAGCATTTCCGCAGCACGGAGAGCGTCACGGACGAGGACGGGCGGCACTCGCCCTGCCTACGCCCACGATCCAGGAGCCTGAGGTACAGAAACCACCCGTGCTGGTGTGACAATGCACAGGGACCCGGTTCTGGTCACTTCTGCCGTCTCCTGAGCTCTTCCTGGGACGTCCTGGTCCTGCTTAGCCATGGGGTTGGCCCTGATACGTTTTTTCCCCTTGCAAAGGAGTGGTAAAACTCCGTGCTTTTGCAGCTAGGCTCTGCTTTCCAGCAGTCCCTTGGCTGTCAGGATGTGGCAGAGGACACTTAAGAATGAGATTACTTGGGCTGAGGTTGGGGAAAGCAGCATTTGTTCCAAAATATCCCTTTCACAGCCTCCTGCCGCATGGTCCGCGGGGTTTCGGCAGATCTGGGGACCGCAGAGCAGGAGCCCAAGTGGTGGCATCTACTCTGAGGGTGCTTTATCAGATGTCACGGCTGTGGGGCCAGCGGCCTGAGCTGCCGTTAGGAGATTAACCGGCCCATTTGCACGCTCAGCTTTGGAAGCATTGCCTCCTTTAATGAAAGCCGAGCACCACAGGCACGTCCACACCTCCCCAGCCTGCTCTTAAGCAGGAGCGTAGGCAGAGGTGCGGCTCTCCCGGGGCTCCGCAAATTGCTCGGAGGGCTGGGAAGGCGACTTGCTGCTGCTTTCGGCTGCAATTTCATTAAAACCAGATTAATTAGCTGGCAGGTTTGGCAGGTGGCGACCCTTCCGCTGAGGAAACGCCAGTTTTGTGATCAGCGCTGCAAAGCATGAGCAGGGGCTCTGTGCTGAGCTGGGGCTCAGCTCCTGAGTGAGCGAGTCGGGGGTTCGTTATGGCATTTATTACACAGTGGTTAATGAGTCGCTGTCTGCTCCTGCCGCTTGCTTTGCATAATGAGATTACAGCCCTGGTGCTGGTGGCACGAGGAGCAACGTTGGGTGAGGGAAAAGAAAGCTTTCTCCTGGAGGTCCCAGTGTCTGCTGCGGGGAAGGTGGGGATGGGTTGGGATTTCTCTGCTGTCACTTGTGAACTGCAAAAAGGGCAACTGCAGCAACAATTTGTGGGATCCGGGATGGCTGCGGGTACGCGGCTGCAGTCTCGGCATCCTTCCAGCAGCTTTGTCGTTGCCATCTCTGCCACTGACATCACGGCAGGGGCTGCAGCAGAAATGGTGGCACGAGAGGAAGCCGAGGATGAGCTGGCTGGCTGGAGCCAAGTGACTAATGCAGCTCCGGTGGCCCGGCTTCAAAACGCCCGCGGCTTTTCCGGTGACTTGGGTTTGGAGAGTTGAGTCTGCAGGAGGTCGGCGCTCCCGGGGCCTGACCAGGCCCTGCCAGGACGTGCGTGGGGCTGGCACTCCCTGCTCGGGATGGAAATGCTGAAGCTGGGGAAGGGGAGAACTGATGGTGGTTGTAGGTGTGCGGTGGTGGGGGCCCCAGGGACGTCCCAGCCAGCGCGGGCGATCCCGATGGTACTGGAGGTCCTGGCCCAAGGCTGAGCGCTCCGCTTGGACGGGATCTAATGGCTTGTGACACCTGGGACAACGAGGAGAGAACAAATTGCAGCAGCTCTCTGGGGGCAGTAGCTATTTGCATACTTGTAAATGACTCGGTCTCGTAACGCAGCCGGCTTTCCCACCCCACAGCCCTGGACGGACGAGTGGAACGTTTGATAACGAGGTGGTGATGATGAACCATGTCTACAAGGAGCGGTTCCCCAAGGTAACCGTGGCCTGGGGGGGACGATGGCATCAGTGCCCCCACAGCATCCTGACAGCTCCTCCAGAAAAATCACTGTGCTGGAACATGAAATGCATGAGTAGGTGTGGGGGGTGCTGGGGGACACTGGAGACGTGGGAACGAACCAGGGAGGCAGGGACACGCGGCTCTGCGTCGTCACACGTGCAGGCAGCCGTCTCCGGAGACCCTGGTGGGGCTTCTGCAGGCTGGTCCCAGGTGGGACCAGAGGTTGGAGCTGCGGGAGGTGGCAGGACGAGGCTGGGAGGTGGCACGGGGACACGTGCTCGCAGGCGTCACCGTCCCTTCTGCCTCGCAGGCCACAGCCCAGATGGAGGAGCGCCTGCAGGACACCATCAGGAACTTCTCTCCAAGCAGCACCCTGCCGCTGGCGGACGGGGTGCTGGGCTTCATCCACCACCAGATCATCGAGCTGGCCCGCGACTGCCTGGCCAAGTCCCAGGGGGCTCTCATCACCTCCCGCTACTTCATGGAGCTGCAGGAGAAGCTCGAGAAGATGCTGAGAGACGTGAGTGGGGGCAATTCCCTGCCCGGCGCCGTCTCCCGAGGCCGTCGGTGACTCCTGGCTTCCGTCCCCTTTTCCGGCAGGCTCAGGAGCGTTCGGAGAGTGAGGAAGTGAAGTTCATCGACCAGCTGGTGAGGAAGCTGCTGATAATCATCTCCCGTCCTGCACGCCTCCTGGAGTGCCTGGTAAGACGCTACAGCTCCCCGTGGGTGTTTGTCTTCCACGGTCAGTTCCACGGAGGAGGTGTCCCGCTAGGAAGAGCCTCTTCTCTCCACCCTGCTTGGTCCCCCATGGGAATCGCTGCTCACACGCAGCAGCCTGGGCTGCTGAGATGAGCTGAGCCCATTCTCAGGGTTAGAGCCATTTCGTGGAGGGGAGAGGCTGGTTTTTCCTAGCGGAGCATGGGGATGGGAACTTCTTTGCCAGCCTTCTCACCCGGGTTTTGTTGTGCTACGTCGTGCTGAATTTCTGAAACGCTCGCTTTCCATAACTGCTGTGGTTCCGGCGTTTTCTGAGGCATGCTGCTGGTGTGCTCTGTGTAAGGTTTCTCCTCCAAAGCCAGGTCATAGGCTGCATGGTTTTTAAAATCCCTTTATGCTTGGAGGAATGATGCTAGAGCCCAGAGCAGAGCATTTAGCTGTCTCCAGCAAACATCCAGAGCCTGTGCCCCAATCATGGTGGTGCTCAGAGGGAAGGCCGGACTTGGCAAAGCCTCACTCCCTGACCACACTGGGTTTTTCCCCGTCTAGGAGTTTGACCCCGAGGAGTTCTATCACCTCCTGGAAGCCGCAGAGGGACACGCCAAAGTCGGCCAGGGAATAAAGACCGACATTCCCCGGTACATCATCAGCCAGCTGGGGCTCGTCAAGGACCCACTGGAGGGTAAGGAAGAGCTCGGGCGAGGTCTGCGGGGGGCCGTGAGCCCCTCCTGCTCCCCGTCCTGCCGCGGCGAGCACGGACAAGCACCGGGAGGTACAGGCGGTGGCTGGAGCCGGCTGGGCTGCAGGTCCAGGACGGCGGCCAAGCCTCCAGGCCAGCCCAGCATCTCATTATTGCTCCCAACATGTTCAGCAAAGCGGATTAATCTCAAGAACATTTAATCCATAGGAAGCCAAGGCTTTGGGGGGGAACCATAATCCTTGAAGAACACGGGAATGACTATGGGAAAAAGAGAATTATGTAAATGTTTGACCTCTGGTTTAACCTCCTAATGCCCTGACCTGAATTTCTCCAGACAATAGCTTGAACAAAGCATGTAGCTAACCCCCCGTGGGATCTCTCAGACTGGAGGGAAGGTGATAGCTGAGGGATTCTTTTGGCGTAAAGGGGGATTGAGCATGAAAAAGGTGAATACCGTCGCTGTCTTCTGCAGAAATGGTGCAGCTGGACCACTTCGACAGCGGGAACACCATCACGCCAGAGAACGACGACACCTGCGAGGTGAGCAGGGTCCCACCTGCATGTCCCCACACGTGTCCCACCCGGTGCCTCCAGCACCACACAGCAGCTGTGTGCAGCTATGGCTCCGTGCAAGTTCCTGCCTGCCAGCAGCACGGGGGCACGCAGAGCACCCGTGGGCACGCTAAAACCCCTCTGCCTCTTTTCAGAGCCAGCCTGCGGTCACCGCTCCTCGGAGGAAACCCTGCGAGGGTGACTTCGAGACCATCAAGCTGATCAGCAACGGGGCCTACGGGTGAGCTGGGGAGGGCTGGGCAGGCGCTGGTGGCACGCCTGGAGCATCCTTCCCTGCCGTGCACCAAACAGACCGCCTGGCAGCGTGCTCTTGGTTTCTAACCCTTGTTTCCACCTGTAGACACCTCCAAGGCCACGTGCACTGAATTTGCTTGTTTCTGACCATAGCTGCTGCTCCTCCTGCCTGTCCAACCCCCTGTGCTGTGGGATCGGTGCTGGAGGTTGGAGAACGTGTTCTGAGGTCCAGTTGCTCGCTCTCTCCTAGGGCCGTGTACCTGGTGAGGCACAGGGAGACGCGGCAGCGTTTCGCCTTGAAGAAGATCAACAAGCAGAACCTCATCCTGCGCAACCAGATCCAGCAGGTCTTCGTGGAGAGGGACATCCTCACCTTTGCCGAGAACCCCTTCGTGGTCAGCATGTTCTGCTCCTTCGAGACGAAGCGACACCTCTGCATGGTGATGGAGTACGTGGAAGGTGAGGAGGGGGCTTGGGGTGGTGCAGCGAGGAGGGTGGACAAGTGGAGAGACCCCGATGCCAGCCAGGTGTCTGAGCACTGAGGATGCCATCCTGATGTCTCCTGCTTTGCTTTGCTTTGGGGAGCAGAGGGAAGCCCTGCTGTCATCCCGAGTCCCACCCTGATGAAGGTGGTGGCTGTCTCACCTAGGAGAACGTTTCCGCCCCGTGCTCGAGCAGAGCTGCAGCTCCGAGGAGGGACGGGAGGGTCTCACTGGGAGCCTGCCTAACTCTTCCCGGAGACCCCCCCGTCTTTTCCAAGTGCTCAGGAGCAGCCGTGTTGTTCCCGCAGGAGGGGATTGTGCCACGCTGCTGAAGAACATGGGCCCGCTGCCCGTGGACATGGCGAAGATGTACTTTGCTGAGACCGTCCTCGCGCTGGAGTACCTCCACAACTACGGCATCGTGCACCGCGACCTCAAACCCGACAAGTGAGGACGGGGGTTGGTCCCACAAGGGGGCAGGGGCTGGGCTGAGAGGGAGAGGGGCTGCTCCAGGCCAGGAGAGGAGGACAACGAGGCGGTGCCTTCTCTTCCAGCCTGCTCATCACCTCCATGGGCCACATCAAGCTGACGGACTTCGGCCTGTCCAAGATTGGCTTGATGAACATGACCACCAACCTCTACGAAGGGCACATGGAGAAGGACACTCGGGAGTTCATGGACAAGCAGGTACGAGGGTGGCCCTCACTGGCACCCGAAATAGGCTTGGGGCCTGGTGCAGAGGTTGGTGTGGAGGTGTCAGCAGCACCGCTGGTTCGAACGCAGGTGTGCGGCACGCCCGAGTACATCGCGCCAGAAGTCATCCTCATCCAGGGCTACGGGAAGCCCGTCGACTGGTGGGCCATGGGCATCATCCTCTACGAGTTCCTGGTGGGCTGCGTCCCCTTCTTCGGGGACACCCCCGAGGAGCTCTTCGGGCAGGTGATCAGCGGTGAGTGCCTGCAGCCGCCGGCACGTTTTGCTGCTCGCTTTGCTCGTCCTGCCCAGCCCTTTGCTCCCGTCCGCTGCTCCCCGCACCCGAGGGGCTCCGCGCTCACCTCCCCTTTTGTTGCAGATGAAATCATGTGGCCGGAGGGGGACGAGGCTCTTCCTGCTGATGCTCAGGACCTGATCACGCGGCTGCTGAGGCAGTGCCCGCTCGAGCGCTTGGGCACCGGTACGTGTGCCGTTTGCTTGTGTGATATTGAAGCCAAAGCGTGTCCTGCTGTATTAAGGACATGGTGCAAGGCACAGATCCGTCCTGGGGGAGAGGAGATGGTGCTGTTGGGGCTGGGAGCATTTCAGGGTGTGCTTCCCTCACGGGGGTTTCTCTGCCTGCCAGGGGGTGCGCACGAGGTGAAGCACCATGCCTTCTTCCTCCACCTGGACTGGAACGGGCTCCTGCGGCAGAAGGCAGAGTTCATCCCCCAGCTGGAGTCCGAGGACGACACCAGCTACTTCGACAGTGAGGCCACCTCCAGCCCCTTGCCCCCGCGATCTTTTGTCCCCGCTGCAGGGCGGATGCTGCAGCAGGAGATGAAAATCTCCTGGGTGCACTCTGTCATTTTACACCCTGAGCTAAGTCGCAAAAAACAGATGTAAATCTGTTTCCGGACTGCTCAGCCTTAACAAAAGCGTTGCTTTCTCATCCCAAAACGTTCCCAGGGTTCCTAACGCCTCCTGTCCTCTCGTGGTGGGACGTCAGCCCTCACCACTGGTGGTCTTGCTTTCAGCTCGCTCCGAGAGGTACCGCCACTTGGATTCGGAGGATGAAGAAACCAATGACGAGGAATCATCTGTGGAGATCGGCCAGTTCTCCTCCTGCTCCCATCGCTTTAGCAAGGTGCTTGAATCCGTCCTCTAAAACCCCAGCGGGGTGGTGCGTGGGTGCTTGCCCCACAAGCAGGACCCCCCCCAGCAGCATAACCGCTCCGTTCCGACCTCTCGCCTGTTCTCCAGGTGTACAGCAGCTCCGAGTACCTGGCCACGCACTCCAACCTCAGCCTCTCGTCCTCTGATCGGAGCCACAGCGAGGACAAGGAGGACAGGGGGGAGCGCTGGGAACGGCACTCGGGAGATGAGGACAGGAGCCGGCTGTCGGGCGCAGAGCCCCGGTGAGTGGCGGGACGGGGACTCTGATGTGAGCACGGGTTGTTCCCATCAGATGGTGTCAGTGGAACGTGTGCTGGGGTGCTGCAGAGACCCAGGACCACCCTTCCTCACTCATTTATGGGTGCTCTGCGCCCTCTGGCTCCCTCCCTGCAGACTGCGGTCCTGGACGTCCTGCAGCTCCACGCCCTACACCTCCCAGCACGAGCGCAGCCGCAGCCCCGCCGCCTTGACCAGCACCTACAGCCTGGACACCATGCCCAAGTTTGCCTTCTCCTCGGAAGATGAAAGCCCTTGCGTGGCACCGGCCAAGCCAGAGCGACCCAAATTTGTGCTAGGAGACCCCGACGCTGGGGCCAGCACGGCGGTGAAGACTTCAGCATTATCTGGTGCGTGGGTTTTGGGGGCAGACGGGGTCTCTAGCGGTGTTGGGTGGCTTCTCCACACTCTCCTGAACCCTGTAGAGGGTCCAAAGGGCCCATCCTCAGCCATTTCACCACCTCTTTCCTCCTCCCTTTCAGCTGATCTCGTCAGCCTGAACCGCATCCGCCTGCGGAGCAACAGCACCGGCACCAAAAATTCAGCTCCCAGGGGCTTGGAGCCGGGCAGTAGCCGCCGGCTGAGCAGCCAGAAGGACGGGACGGAGAAACCAAAAACTTCTCCCGGCAGCCGAGTGCCCAAATCCGCCTCTGTCTCGGCCCTGTCCCTCATCATCACGTCAGGTTCGTGGTTGGCTTCTGCAGCCGCCGCAGCCACCGCGTGGCTTCCCGGGCACGAGCCGCCTTCTTCTCCTTGCAGATGACTTCAGCAGCGGTGCCCTGATGAGCCCCATCTCCCCCCACTCGCTCTCGTCCAACCCCTCTTCCCGCGACTCGTCCCCGAGCCGGGACTCTTCCCTCGCCATCACCAGCCTGCGGCCCCCCATCATCATCCACAGCTCGGGCAAGAAGTATGGCTTCACGCTGCGAGCCATCCGGGTCTACATGGGGGACAGCGACGTCTACGCCGTGCACCACATGGTCTGGGTAGGTGGCCCCGGGGACCGGTGACACCGCTGGGACACCACAGGTGGGAGACGTGGGTTGTGTCCGAGCAAAAGCCTGGCTCTTCTGTTGCAGAGCGTGGAAGAAGGGAGCCCTGCCCAGGAAGCGGGGCTGAGAGCTGGAGACCTCATCACGCACGTGAACGGGGAGTCGGTGCTGGGCTTGGTGCACCGGGACGTCGTGGAGCTGCTGCTGAAGGTAGGCGCCTTGCTCTGCTCGCCCGGGACCTGCATGCGGCTGCCCGAACCGGCGCATCAGGCCCGAGCAGCAAATTATCCCTGACCCTCGGGAGCGTGGGAATCCCGAAATCTGACAGTGCTGGAGGCGACGCGGGTCTGACTCTGCCTGCTGCAGTGGAGCCGCCAAGGCCACGGAGCTGCCACCCAGCAAATGGATGTGAAACGCAGCAGAGCACGGGGTTTAGCTTGTGGGGGGATCAGGGGTGAAGTCTGTGAGATGTGGGGCTCGCGGCTGCCTTGCAGACAGCTCTTTGGGGTTAAACCCTGTTGCTTGGGTCCAGCATGCTGCAACGACCCCTTTTCTACCCGCAGAGCGGCAATAAAGTAGCCCTGCGGACCACTGCCCTGGAGAACACCTCCATCAAAATTGGCCCTGCCCGGAAAAACAGCTCCAAGACGCGGATGGCCCGAAGGAGCAAGAAGAGCAGGAAAAGGGACAGCCAGGACAGGTGAGAATAAACAGAGGGGGATAAAATGGCACCTTCCTCCCGGGTGTCCCCGGAGCTGGAACACCACCTGCGTGGATGCTCTGGTTCTCCAATACCACGAGGTCCAGGTGGAGAAGCACAATCCCACCAGATTCAGGTCTGCTGGCTTTAAAGAGAGCTGGCATCAGCGTCTCCAAGGGTCCCTGCTTCTCCCTACCGTTTGTGACCAACCTCCCTTTTGCGCTTCCTTCCAAGGAGGAAATGCCTTTTCAAGAAGATCTCCAAGCAGTCGACGGTCCTGCACACCAGCCGCAGCTTCTCCTCCGGCCTCCACCACTCGCTGTCCTCCAGCGAGAGCCTCCCGGAGTCCCCCACGCACAGCCTGTCACCGGGTCCCGCGACGCCCTGCCGCAGCCCTGCTCCGGACCTGCCCCCAGGTACCGGGGCCGCTGCCTGCATGGGGTCGGGATCCTCTTTTTCCCCTGGGGGGGACGATGGCATCCCTGGTGGATGGTGACTTCTCTCCCTCTCTCCCCGCGGCAGATGCTGTGTCCCCGCAGAGCACCTCTCCCTCCTCCAGCACCCCAACGTCACCCGCCGGCCACGTGCGCCCCAGCACCCTGCACGGGCTGGCTCCCAAGCTGAGCGGGCAGCGCTACAAGGTGGGACGCCGCAAGTCCACCAGCAGCATCCCGCCCTCGCCCCTCGCCTGCACCCCTGCCTGCGCCCAGCGGCCGACGTCCCCGCAGAGGTCCCCGTCCCCGCTGCCTGCTCACCCCAAACCCTCCCACCCCTTCCAAGGCAAGACTCTGTCCCCCCCCACCATCGTGCGGCAAGGGTCGCGGCCGCGCAGCGCCGAGTGCCCCCGCTCCCCCCTGCTCAAGCGCGTGCAGTCGGCGGAGAAGATGGCAACCTACCTGGCCGAGAAGAAGACCGTGGGTGGCCGCAAGCTGGGGCTGGAGATGCCTCTACGGGATGGGGCCGGGGAAGTTTTTGGGGAGGGCGAAGCGCCCGTCCCGCTGTACCCCGGGGAGCATGGCTACGGAGCGGTTTCGCGGCCGGCGGAGCAGGAGATGGTGGTGATGAGGCGCCTGAACCTCTCCGAGCGCCGCGACTCCTTCAAGAAGCAAGAAGCCGTGCAAGAAGTGAGCTTCGACGAGCCGGGAGGCGAGGATGGGGCCAAGAACGACGCCGGGCAGGGCGCAGGCACGGGGCCCGCCGAGCCCAAACCCGGCCGGGTGCCGCAGATCGCGGTGCAGGGCTCTGAGAGCGACGAGCAGGAGCAGGGGGTGGCTGGCTGGGAATGCCAGGCCTCCTACCCCCTCCGCCTCTTCAGCACCGACAGCACCGCTGGCATCGCCTTGCCGCGGCGGGACGGCCACCGGCATCACCGGACCTGTGGGGACGGGGCCCCCTCGGGGCTATCGGCACGGGGCATCCCCTAAAACCTCCCCAGTCTGGGGCACGTCCCGTGCCGCTGCGCCGTGGGATGAAAACGTTTTTATCGCCAGACCGTGTCACGATCTAGAGCTTTGCCTTTTGTACTAACTGCAGAGACGCCCGGATTTCTGTCGCGGGGGCTCTCGGCGTGGCGGTGGCGTTTCCCCATCAGGGCCCGAAACTTTGTGAATAGAAAGGACTCGATGCAAATACTCGGAACTAATTTATTACTTTTATAAGCTAAACAGAGGCGTTGCAGGGTCCAAGCTGTCCCAGCCTTTTCCGTGTGTTTCCCGGCCCCCGTCCCGATGACACGATGTTTTCTAACCAAAAGAACCACCAGCTTTTCCCCGTTTGTTCACTTTCAGCTGGAAAAGCCCCCAAAATGCAGTCACAAGGCAAGTTTTCCAAGTAGCAATGAAGCCGAGGGCTCCCCTCTGCAGACGTGCATTCAGGATCGCCTCCATCTCCATGAATCCCCCTGGTGCCCCCCTGTTCCCGCAGGAAAATCCCCCAAATCCCCCAAAACCCGAGTGGGTGCCGTGCCAAGGGCCACGGGGTTCGTTTTATAAACACGTTGCGGATGGAGAGGGTTTCAGTTTTTTATTATGATTCCTTCCGAGAAAGCCCCAAACCGCTCTGCCAACCCGCTCCATCGTCTTTCTCAAGAGGAGCGGGGCTGGGGAGGATAAACCTGGCCCGACCATTGCTTGGGGTTCAGCAATTTGATGCAAATAACAGGGTTTTTAGGTTTAGTTTTTTTTTTAGTTTTCCCTATTCTGCTGTGATGCACCTTTGGGCATTCATGGGGTATGGTTGGGGCATTTCATGAAAAGCCAATATTTCCATTTTTCCCCAAAAAAACCCACAGCATTTCAATTCTTCCCAAAAAACAGCAACCCAAGTGAGCTCTGCTCTACCTGTAATTTCTAAATTTCTTCTCTCGCAGCTCTATTCCCGACAGACCAAGGGCCAGCCCAGCGCTTTCCCCGCCTGTTTCTAATGTTTTCTATGCTCTGTAACCTTTGCTGCTGCATGCACAGGGCCACGCTGCCGCGCTCCGGCTCCTCGGTGCCGCCTCCCACCCTGAAGCGTTGGCTCCGTATTTCACTGGATTATTTCGTGTGCGTGCGGTTCGTGCAAGGCTCTTTCGACAAGGCTCGGCGTTTCCTCCCCTCTGTCTCCCTTTTTTCTTACGACGCATCTTTTGCGGCGTGCGAAGGGGTTTTTTTTTATGGAAAATGTCGTAAAAGCGGATGGGACCTTGTCTTCCTGGGCTGTGCCGAGCACCGGTCTTGTTGTTACCTTCGGGAAGTTTTATGTTGTATTAAAATTGTTCCTTGGGATGTGCTGCGGCGTGGGGTCTTCTGAAACGGAGCGGCTGGGGCTGGAAGAGGCTGGATGAGGGCAGGGGGTGGGTTCTGGACAGGCTCCTTGTGTGGTGCCTGGTGCAATGCTGAGTGCCTGATGCAGTGCTCAGTGCAGTGCCTGGTGCAGTGCCCGGTACCCATTGCAGTGTCCATTCAGCGCCCAGTGCAATGCCCAGTGCCCGGTGCAGTTCGCTTTGCAATGCCCAGTGCCCATTGCAGTGCCTGGTACAGTGCTCAATGCCCATTGCAGTGCCTGTGCAGTCCCCATTGCAGTGCCTGGTGCAAAGCTCAGTGCCTGTGCAGTGCCCCTTGCAGTTCCTGTTGCAGTGCGTTTTGCAATGCCCACTGCAGTGCCCATGCAGTGTCTGGTGCAGTGCCTGGTGCAATTGCAATGCTCAGTGCCCAGTGCAGGGCCCATTGCAGTCCCCGAGCAGTGCCTGGTGCAATGCTCAATGCCTAGTGCAGTGCCTGTGCAGTCCCCATTGCAGTCCCCATTGCAGTGCCCATTACAGTCCCCTTGCAGTGCCTGTGCAGTGCATGGTGCAATGCTCAATGCCCATTGCAGTGCCTGTGCAGTGCCCACTGCAGTGCACATTGCAGCATCCACGCAGTGCCCGGTGCAATGCTTAATGCCCGTTTCAGTCCCCATTGCAGTCCCCGTTGCAGTGCCCATTGCAGTGCCAGGTGCAGTGCTCAATGCCTGCTGCAATGCCCGGTGCAATGCTCAATGCCCGGTGCAGTCCCCGTTCAATGCCCGGTGCAATGCCCGGTGCAATGCTCAATGCCCGTTGCAGTCCCTGTGCAATGCCCGGTGCAATGCCCGGTGCAATGCTCAATGCCCGTTGCAGTCCCCGTGCAATGCCCGGTGCAATGCCCGGTGCAATGCTCAATGCCCGTTGCAGTCCCCGTGCAATGCCCGGTGCAATGCCCGGTGCAATGCTCAATGCCCGTTTCAGTCCCCATTGCAGTCCCCGTTGCAGTGCCCATTGCAGTGCCAGGTGCAGTGCTCAATGCCCGGTGCAATGCCCGGTGCAATGCTCAATGCCCGTTGCAGTCCCCGTGCAATGCCCGGTGCAATGCCCGGTGCAATGCTCAATGCCCGTTACAGTCCCCGTGCAATGCCCGGTGCAATGCCCGGTGCAATGCTCAATGCCCGTTGCAGTCCCCGTGCAACGCCCGGTGCAATGCCCGGTGCACTGCTCCATGCCCGGTGCAGCCCCGGTGCAGCCCCGCGCCGCGCCAGTTCCCCCCTCCCGCCACCAGGGGGCGCCCCCGCTCCCCACTCCCCCTCCCTCCCCCCTCCCCCCCCCCGACCGCCGCTCGGCTCTTTCCGGAGCGGCTCGGCCGAGGGGCGTGGCCCCGGCGGCGGGGAAGGGGCGTGGCCACGGGGGCCTTCTTCGGAACCCTTCGGAGCCCTTCGGAACCCTTCGGGGCGGTTCGGCCCCGTCCGGCTTCTGTCGGCCCTTTCCGGGGCGGGCTCGGGCCGTTCCGGCGCCGCTCGGGCCCTTTGGAGGCGGCCGCGGGGCCGGGAGGCAGCAGCGGGCTGGAGGCGAGCGGCGGCGGCGGCCCGGGGGGGCGGCGGAGAGGTGGGCACGGGGCCGGGCCGAGGGGACGGCGGGCGGGGGGGGAAGCGCCTTGGGGGGGGGCCTGAGGGGGAGCAGCGGGTCCTGAGGGGGGGCAACGGGGCCTGGGGGGGGGCCTGGGGAGGCTCTGGGGGGGGCGGCAGGGGGGCCTCAGGGCCTCTCAGGGGGGCCCTGAGGGGGTCTTGAAGGGGTCCTGGAAGGGGGCAGCGCCTGAGGGGGGCCTCAGAGGGTCCTGAGGGGGTCTTGAAAGGGTTCTGGGGGGGGGCAGCAGGCCCTAAGGGGGCCCTGAGGGGGGGGGCAGCGCCTGAGGGGGTCCTCAGGGGACCTTCAGAGGGTCTTGAGGGGGGTCCTCAGGGGGCCCTGAAGGGGAGCAGCGGGTCCTGAGGGGAGCACAACGGACCCTAAGGGGGTCCTGAGGAGGAGCAGCAGGCCCTGGGGGGGGGGGGAAACGGCTCTTAAGGGGGCCCGAAGGGGGGGGCAGCAAGCCCTGTGGGGGCCCTGAGGGGGGCACAGCGCCTCATCGGGCCCAGGCCCTGTCCCCCGTCCCCTCCTGGGGCCGTGCTGAGGCGTTCCCGTCCCCCCCTCCGTGTCCCTCGGCGGTGCCGGGGCTGTCGCTGCCCCCCTCAGCCTGCAGGCCACCCCCCCCCCCCCCCGGGTCCCCTCGCAGGGACCCCTCCGGGTGCAGCCCCCGCTGCCGGGGCTCCTGGGCAGCCTCTCTGAGGGACGTGGCCACTGCTCAGCTCCGTGGTGCTGGGCACCACTGAGCTTCCCCAGGCTGGGGCTCGGTGTCCCGGGGGGGGGGGGGGGGCAGCGGTCCTCTGGGGGGGGGTCGCTGACAGCTCGCCCCCAAATCCCGGTTCCTGGGATGGGGCCGACGCGGCTCCTTGCAGCGGGGTCCGTGCCCTGCGTTCCCCCATCTCCTGGGGACGCTCCTCGGCCCCTCGAAGGGGAAGTTTCCCGTGGCCACGTACTTGCGAAACGGAGGGGAATGGGGAATAAAAGCCTTGGGGGGGGGGGGGGGGGGGGGGGGGGGGGGGGGGCGGAATCCTGCCTGAAGCGAGCGGTGCGGGAGCTGGAGCGGCACCAGCAGCGCCGTGCAGCACCCGTGCCCGGTGCGGCAGGGGAATGGCTGCCTCGCCTGCCATTAACGCACGGCTTTTATTGCCGGAGCAGCTCGCGGGGCCGCTGGGGAACTGGCCCTGTGACTTTCTGTGTGAGAGCGAGAGAATGGAGACAGCTGAGTAAATATAGCCTAAATCGTCGCTTTCCTGGCCGTTCCGCCCGCCCTTCCCTCGCATGCGAAGGGCCGGGGTGTCCCTGAGGCTGGCTTGGCCTCTGCTCCAGTCCCTGCCTCTTCCATTATGTGGGAAAGTCCAAGGGATGGTTTGGTTTCTTTGGTGACTCTGAGCTCTGACGCGCGCAAATCCTGCTTCCATCTGCCCCTGCGGCTCGCTGCTGGCGCTCGGCGACGCCTCGCTCCTCCTGGGGGCGACTGCTGCCCCCAGACCCTCCTTTTTTTTTTTTTTTTTTTTTCTTTTTACCCCTTAGGAAAAGGGGTTGGGAACACGGGAAAACCCTTTCTGCCCCGTCGCTGGTTCTCGCCGGACAAAAGCTCTGGGCTGGGAGAGAAACCGCAGCTCAGCTGGAATGCAGCGGGGAGCGGAGCCAGCTCGGAGCAGCGGCAGAGTGCCGGCGCTTCGGTGTGTTTACAATAAAAAGAAAAAAAAAAAAAAAAGAGTATTTATAATATCGGGGGCTCTTTTAATTCCTCCGAGAATATCTGGAGCCGCGGCTTGGCGCTGAAGCGACGGGGTAAGGGAGGATGAAGAGCAAGCAGAGGAAGGGAACGGCGCGTTTCTGGGGCTGCGGGGGTTTCGTGCCAGCCCGTACCCTACTAACGCCGGCCTGCTGCCGCGGTCACTTCCCACCTTGTGGGTCGCTTCGTGCGATGGCTGTGTTAGGATAGCCCCTGACAAATTGTCGCACAAATCCCAGATCCCGCCGGGAGCGTGATTTTAAGCAGATGGGCCCGCAGAAGCGGATGTGCTTTTTTCGTGTGCTTTGCTAGAACTGTAATTTTTGAGGGAAGTAACAAAAGTGCAGCTACTGGCTTACTTCTGGGGGGGGGGGGGGAGTTGGGAAGGAAAAAAAAAAAAACCTAAACCCTGCTCCGGGACTGTTCCTAAAATGGCAATAGCGTGTTCTTTGTGCCTGGGGACTGGTGTCAAGGGAGCCTGGAGCAAAGGGACCTGGCGCGAGGCACGTCGCCCTTCTCCGCTCGGTGCCGGAGAGCGAAAGCCTCCAGCCGAGCACAAGGCTCCTGCGGTGAGGAGGAGAAAGTTCCTGAGGCGGGTGAGACAGGACGAGCTTCAGCGGGAGCAAGAAGGCCCCGGGTGAGGAGAAACCTGAGCAATTTCTCAAAAACTTCCCAAAGCATGAGGTAGGCGGCGGTCACGTAAGGCGGAGCAGTAAGCGCGCGGCGTCCCCAGGGAGCTGCTGCTCCCGGGGCTCTGCTGCCGGCCACATCAGAAGCAGGTTTTGGTGAGAAAAGAGCTGGAAACGGCCTCGGCTGCCCCTCGTCCCTGCTGTGAGGCTTGGGGCAGAGGCAGCCCCGGCTCAGGACAGCGCTCGCTGCTCGGAGGGAAGCGCTGGGCAGCCTGGAGGCACGAATCCCAACCCTGAGCCGTTTTTATTTCTCCCCCTGGTTGCATCGTCCTCCTTTCTTGCGAAGAAAGGTTTCTGCTCCTTCTTTGCGACCCCCTAACACGCGGTGCTTCGCGGCTCAGGGCTTGATTTGGTGCCGGTTTCCCCCCCCCCCCCAAGGATCTGATGTAACTTGGAAGCGTTCGAGCCGTGTAGGCTGTCATAAACATTCTTTTTTTTTTAAAAAAAAATATTTTTATGCATTCTTTCTCCTCGCCGGAGGGAAAGCAACGCTTAGGCTCACTTCAAGTCGAGCTGCACTTTGAACTGCGCTTGGAGCTTGGTTGAGAAGCCCGGGGACCACATTTTAAGCGTTGAGATGCTTTTATTTATGCGCCGGGCACCCACAAAAAGGCTCGTAATGTGTTTTTTGTTTGGAACTGATGCGTCGAACAAAGGGAGTATTGACAGCGGTTCATGAATCGCGCGATTGTGCGATAGATTTACCGAAGGTATTTAGATGTCGGATGGGGGGGGGGGGGGTTCGGAGGAGCCCACCGAGTGCTCGCCAGCACAGACACGCGAGGTTTCCTCCCCGGGAGCTGAGCGAGCCTGGAGCCGGGCCCAGGCGAAATCTTGCTGGCGAGCTGCTGGCGGCCCGGCGCACGCGGAGCCCCGCTCCGGAGGTGCGCTTGCAGCGGGCAGGCTCGTGCGTGTCCCGCGCTGCCAGCACCTCCCGCCTCCTTCCCAGGCTCGCCTTCCCTCCAAACATCTGTTTGAGGGCTTGGGGAAACGCACGGTCCCTTCCCCCTCCCCGAAAACACGGCGATTCGGCCGCCTGCTCCCCGCCGTCGCCGTCCCGCGGGGGCTTTGCGGGGAGAGGGCGATTCCCCCGGAGAGGTGGTGAGGGTTTGCAGCCGGCTGCTCCTCGCCCTCCGTCACCGGTCCCGGCACGGGAAGGCAGGTGGGCCTGGCGCTGGGTGAATCCCCCGGTTTTTGGGTGCTGGGGCGTGGGGAGCAGGGCAGCCCAGAGCCAGGTCTCCGAGCACCTCCTCGCCTTGTGCAAGAGCCGGCGCCGGGCTGGAGGGAGCCAGAAGCTGCGGGACCTGCTCCTCGGGGAGCCTCGGGGAGCCTCGGAGCTCCGGGGCCACGCTCTGCTGTCCAAAGCCACGGAACGAGTTGGTGCCGCAATCCCCCGGCGAGGTGCCGGCCCCGCTGCCTCGGGGCACGTTTTGGGCTCTGTCCTCCCCAGGACAGCTCGGCCGATTCCTCTGCGTCGGGCCCCGGTAGGCAGAGCTCAGAGGGGCGAGGGGCAGGCATCGGAGCGTGGCCGTAAATAAATCTCCGTGCTCCGGGTTGTGAAGTAATATTTTCCTGGCCGGGGCTGGGTTTGGGAAACGTGGGCTCCTGCGGCGCCGGGGTGCGCTGCTTCGCCCCGTGTCCCTCGGGTCCCTCGGAGCCGCGCGGCCCCGCGCTGCCCGGGGAGCCGGGGGGCAGCTCTGCAGCCACCTGGATCGGGCTCCGTCCTGTTCCCCACCAGCTGGAGCCTCCCTGCGAGCTTCCGACCGCCCCCCCCGGGGGCTCTCTGCTCGTTCACGGAGAAGTCGGCCCCGGCTGGGCCGCTTGCCCGAGCTCCGGCAGGCAGCGCAGGCTCTGGCTCCTGCGCGGGTTTCGTGTGCCACGGCCTCGTCGCGCCTCCCGCTGTCGGGGGAGCGAGCCTCGCGGGGCGCCTCCTCGCCCCCTCCTGCGGGGGCTGCTGCAGCCTCGGGGAGCTCGGAGACTTTTGCGGCTGAGGTTTGGGTTTCTGGGCCAAAGCAGCTCGAGCCGTGAGCAGGACCTGCAGCGTTTCGGCAGGTCCCGGCGGCACTGGGAGCGCTGGGAGCTTTCCAGCTGCCCCCGCGGGCTGCGGCCGCCCCGTTGCCTTCGAGGCCCCTTCCTCGGCGCTGGGGCTTTGCCCGGCTCAGCCCGAGGGAGCTGGAAAGGGCAGGGAGGGGATGGGAAAGGGGCCGTGCCCGGCTGGTGGGAATGCCCCGGCTCACGCGGCCCTCCGACAACGTGCTACGACCCGGGTTTGTTCTTTTTGGTGGCTTTCTGGGCTGGGCAGGCGTCCTGTCCTTCAATTTCTCTCTATTTAAATAGCTCAGAGGCAGTTTGCAGCTCTGAGCGGACTCGAAGGCTTCTAAAGATATTTTTTTAAAACCACCCCCCCCCCCCTTGCTTCCATCTCTGAAGAAACCCTGCGTTGCCCGCGCTTGATGCTCTCGGTGCTTTTCAGAAGTTCAAAACTTGGCTTTGCTCAGCGCAGAGCTTTGAAGTGCTGCTCCGTGGGAACGGCAGCGCGTCCCGAGGGCCCTCGGCTGCGGGCCCGGTTAACCCCCGGCTGTGGGCAGTCACCTTCAGAAAGCGACTCTTGGGGGGGGGTGGAAATCCGTGGGGAGACGCGAAGGTGAACTGCGAAATTCAGTCAATTTCTCAAGAAAAGGTTAAATCCTGTTTGTTTTGCTCCTATTCAGGGCCTCCAGCTGGTGGCTGCGGGGTCGCCCTTTTCTCTGTGCACAAGCTCCCGCATAAAGGCCGTTTTGTGCCTCTCCTTGCGTTCTTGTTTGCCTAAGTGCTGCGAAGAGAGCAAGCCGAAGAAGCAGAAGCCAGCCTCTTCAGGATGCGGAGCCGGTGGCGGGCGGGGAGGAGGTGTCCCCTCTGCCGAGCGTTCCTGCGAGCTGGCTCCTCTCTCGCTTTTTCGGAGTGCAAATTCGCTCTTAGCATGTCCTGGCAAGGAGCGCCTGGATGCGGGGCTCGGCAGGAGCCTGGCTGGGCGAGGAGCGAGCCCTGCCTCGCCGGGACGAGCCCCCTGCTCCGAGTGCGGGCGTCCCGGGGGGGGGCGCGGGGCGCCCGGCTGGGCGGTGACACGCCGCCTTTTTCTCTCCGCAGGCGCTGGGGAGGGAGAAGCAGCATGCCGCGCGGCTCGCGGCTCGAAGCTCTTGCCCTGCAGCCTCCAGGAAAGCCGCCTCTCTTCTGGTGAACCGGACCCGGCTCTGTTTCTCCGCCGCATGCCCGCTCGCGAGCGCTGGATTATGTTCGTCTCCTTCTCCCTCTGCTCCATCATTTGGCTGAATCGCGGCTTCAAGCTGAGGAAAAGGGGCTGCACCTAAGCACGCCGGGACCGGGCTCCTGAGGCGCCGCTTCGCGCAGGGACCTCGGGAGTGCCGATGGGGGAGAGCTGCCCCTGAGGGCTCTCCTCTCCGCCCCAAAGCGCGCCGCCTCGCCGCTCGGAGCCGCTCTCCCCGTGGCCGAGAGGATGGGCAGCACCGACGGCTTCCAGTACCGCGCGCTCTACCCCTACCGCAAGGAGCGCGAGGAGGACATTGACCTGGTGCCCGGCGACATCCTGGTGGTCAGCAAGGGGGCCCTGCAAGCCTTGGGCTTCAAGGACGGGGACGAGCAGAACCCCAACCAGATCGGGTGGATCCTGGGCGTCAACGAGCGGACCAAGCAGAAGGGCGACTTCCCCGGCACCTACGTGGAGTACGTGGGGCCCGTGAAGATCTCCGTCCCTTCGCACCGGCCCCGAGTGCAGAGACCCCTGCCCGCGACACCGGGGGCCGGCGGCTGCCGGCTGCAGGAGGCTCCGGAGCAAGGTGAGCCCTGCCGCGTGCCTCCCCTGCTGCCTGGGAGCTGAGCCGCTCGCGTTCTGTGCGCTCGCGCTCAGCCCTGACCGAAAGGCAAGCTCTTTGCTCCTCCCGCGCACCGATCTCCCTAGCGGAGCTTCTCGGGGCGAGCCTCGTCCCACTGTAAGCTCTCCGAGCTCCTTCTCCGGCCCACGACCAGCCGGGTGGATCCCCGTGGCCCCTCTCCCTGCCCCGCCGAGGTTTTGCCCCGCTCCCTCCCTCGAGGAAAAAGCCCTGACCTCTCCCGCCCGCCTCTGCCTCCGCGGCGCCCGGGGCGTCGCTCCCTGCCAAGCGCCGCCCGGCCCCGCTGAGACGCACAATTCCTCCTCTCTGGGCAAGAGGAGAAAAGTCAGGGGCGAGAAGAGGACTTCCCAGAACTGCAGCTAATTGCTCGCCTGCCTGGCACCGCTCCCCGTCGGCGGGGCCGGGGCTGGGCAGGGCACGGGCACCGCGCACCTGGGGCAGCAGCGGGGCGCAGCCGGGCTTGGCACGGCTCCGGCAGGCGGGGTGCCGGCCCCAGCGCTGCCTGGAGAGCTGCATCCCAGGCCTTTTTTTTTTTTTTGCCTCTTTCTTTTATTTCTGTCCCATCGGGCTCTGGATGAAACCTCTCTGGGGTCCTGAGGGGTAGAAAGGAGCGCCGGGCGGGGTGCCGGGGCTGGGTGTCTCGCTCCTGTGCCCCTGCTCCCGCACCCGTCGGGGTTGGGGACGTCTCCGCGGGGTTGGGAACGCAGTGGGGGCTGCTGACCTGAGTCACCTCGCTCCCAAGCTGCCCGCCCAAGGCTCGGCTCCTCTCGGCAGCCCGGGGCTCGCTCTGCGGTGGCCGTGTCGGCCCTGGCTGCGCCCAGCCCTGCGCTCCCTCGGGGGCTGGATTTGTGCCTCCGTGGGGCTCCCTCGGCCTCCTCGAGCGGGGCTTGGCCGAGGCGCGTCCGGGTGGTCACGGCCGCTGCCCCGGGCAGGGCTGGGGGCGGAGAGCCCTGCGGTGTGGAGGAGGATCCGTGCCAGAGCTCCTGACACGTGGAAAAGACGCGGTTGGAAAAGAAACCAAGAAGCCGTCCGGGCTGCGTCCTGCCCCGGGCCGGAGCCGCGTGAGGATCGGGTACCGGGGTGCACCGCGGGGTGCCAGCCGTGTCCCCCCCCCTCTGTGGGAACACCCCCACAGCCACCTGGGACCCCCGGGGCTGCGATTCGAACACCCGAGGCCATTTTACACGCGGCACAACACCGTGCTGGTGGGCAGACGCGTTTTATTTATTTAATTTATTATTATTATTATTTTTTTTTTGCAACCGAGAAGTTGTGTGGGAGCCAAGGCCGTGTTAGTTCTTCGCGGTCTGCCTGCCCCGCTGGGGCGAGGCCTGCCTGGGAGGCGCACAGACGGCTCCTGGCTGCCCCCGCTCAGCTCGCAGCCGCCTGAATTCCTGCCCTGCTCCTTCCTGGGGCTGTCCTGGCCGCCGGTGATCCCTCACCCCCACCGCCACGCACGGTGCACGGCCGCGAGGAAGAGCAGCGAGGCCCGGCGCTTTGCGAGGCTCCGTTTCGGAGCCGCTGGTGTTTGTGTTCGCCTTCTGCAGAGAGCACGAGCGGAAAATGCGGCTCGGAAATATTTCCGCAGCCGCCCCGGCCGCGCTGTGAGTGCCCTTGTTCCCTCGGCCCTGCCCGGAGCACGGCGGGCTCAGGACCCGCTGCCGGCCGCGGCGTGGGCCCGGTGAAAACGCGGGCTGCTGCCTGCTGAAGCGGCACATTCCCGGCCGGGCCACGTGGGGAGCGCAGCTTTTGCTTCTCTTCCTTCTCCCTTCCTGAGGGTCAGGCCCGGAGCTGCCAGCCCTGCGTGGCTCAGCCCCAACCAGCACCGTGCAGGGCACCATCCTGCCCCGGGGACGGGGTGACTCCTTGCACGGCCCCGCTGTGGGGCGGGATCATCCGGCAGCAGCTTGGGTCCATGCCGAGCTGCTCCTTTCTCCGCAGTCGCCGCCTGGAAGCACTGCCCCCGGCTGTTTTGTCCCCCCCAACGTCGAGGCCGTGGGGGCAGGAGGCTCAGCCAGGCACCGCCCTGCAGCTTGCCGCTGGGCAAGTTGGGGTCGCAGCCGTGACCCCGGGGCCGTGTTTCACAACAGGGAGCAGCCTTCTGGCTCTGCCTCGGCGGGGCAGGCCGTGCTGGGGGTCCCCACGGACCGCCGACTTCCCCCGGTGCCGTGGGGGAGCCTCCTGCCCCGCCTGGTGCTCAGCACGGAGCGGGGCCGAGCCCGGCGCTGCTCTTGCTCCCGCCGGCAGCCTCGCGGCCGGGCGTGCGCGCTCCTGCCCCGGCGTGCGTCACCCTGAGCGCAGGGAAGGGTGCCCGGGGCCCTGCCGAGCCGGCCCCGAAGCCACCGCGCCGCGGCACGTAGGCTCCCCGCGTTGGCAGCTCCTCCGCCCGGCCCCGTGATCAAGCTGCAGCCCTCCCAGCTCCGGCTCCAGCTCGCCGAGAGGCGCCTCGGGCGCAGCAGCAGCAGCAGGCAGCCCTGCCGGGCGGCGTGCCGCAGCCCTTCCCACGCTGCCCCGACCCCATCACAGACCCGAGGCGGCGCCGAAACGCCGCTGCTCCGCGCGGGGCCGTGCCCTGGGTACCCGTGGGGAGGGTTTGGGAGCGCTCAGCTGCGGTGGCGAGGCCCGGTGGGGCTCGGGCACTCGGGAGTCGCCGCCTGCCCGCAGCTCCCCCGCCACGGGGCAGCCGGGTCCCGTGCCGTGGGCTGCCCGCGCCCTGTAACAGCTTGCACGGAGGAGGCCGTGGGCTAGCGGGGAAGGGGGAGGCAGCGAGAGGGCTGGTTTCCATGTTCAGCGAGCAATCAAGGGCAGGAATTTGCTGACGCAGCGCTCTGTCTGAATCGCTGCATTAATCACAGCTCACCGCCGCGAGCGAGCTCCCCGGCCGCGCTGCTCCGCCGGCCCCGTGCCGCGTCCTGTCCCAGGCAGAGGCTGAGCCTGGCCGGAGCTGCGGAGCCCGAGTAACCCCTGCGGTGCCTGCCCCGGGTGTCCTCGGTCCCCCGGGGCGCTCGGGGAGGTAAACTGAGCTCTGCAGAAAGCAGCAGGGATCCCTCGCCGTGCGCACACCCTGCTGTGCTCTGTGGGGCTCCGAGCAGGGCTGGGCTCTACAAGTGCTGTGCGGGTTTGGGGCCAGCTCGCAGGCTCCGTGCGGTGTTGGTGGGGCTGTGGGCTGGCAGCAGGGGCCGGGCTTTCCCCGCTCGGGGGTGCCGCTGCTGGGAGTAGCGTCGGTTGTCTCTAGCCCTGGATCTGCTGCAAACCATCTGCTGCGGGCCGAGCTGGGTCTGACGCCTCCTCTCTCTCTCCCTCCTCCCCAGGGTCTCCTCTCCCCGACCTGCAGGAGCAGTTCAGTCCCCCGGAGATCGCGCCGCCGCTGCTGGTGAAGCTGGTGGAAGCTATCGAGAAGAAAGGTACGGGCCCGAAACCCGCGGCGGGGACGGGGGGAAGGCAGCTGTTGTGAAAAGCTGCTGGCGTTGGACCGAGCTCAGTGGGACATGCGGGACGCAGCTGCCTGCAGGAGGGGGGCCTCCTGCTCCTCCCCGGCCTCAAATTCTGGTCCCCAGGGTCCAGAATGTGACCCCGCCGTGCCGTCCTGCTCCAAGGAGCTCGGGCTGTGGTGCTGGGTCCGCAGCGGGACGCCCACGCAGCCTGGCTGGGTGCTGGGCAGCCTCTCTTGGGGGCTGCGGAGAGGAGCCCCCCCCCCCCCCCCCCCAAACCCGTGCCGTGAGGGCGCTGAGCCAGGGCCCGGAGCTGCAGCGGGGTGTCCCGGGGGCCAAGGGGGGGCTGTGGCAGCGTCTGCGGGCGCGCCGTGGGAGCCAGCTGCCCTGGCCGCCGTCCCGGCCTCGTTATCCGCGCTGCGGCTCTCGTCCGGCCGGGCTGGCACCGGGCTGGCTCCGAAACGGCGCGTGCGAGCTGCAGGGCTCGCAGCTAACAGCAGCGTCCTCGCTTCCGCAGGGTTAGACAGCGAGATGTTGTACAGGACATCTGGCTCCGAACTGAGGCAAGCTCTGAGAACCGGTAAGAACCAGCTCTTCGCGGCGAGGAGGCGAATGGGCTCAGATGGAGGAGATTAGGGGATGTGACAGCGCCAGCACTAATGCAATCCAGGCCGGGCTCGCCTGTCCCCGGCAGTTCCTGACTGCCGGCGCGCCGCCTGCGGGGCCGGGCCTGCCCTGTCCTGCCCCGGCCCCCTCTTTGCGTGCTGGGGACGGGACGGGACGGGGGGATTCCTGCCGGGGCGAAGGGACGCAGCGCCAGCGGGGAGGCTCGCAGCCCAGCGAATCCCCCCACGCGTCTCCTGCCGTCTCTTCGGGGCACCCTGCTCTCGGGGTGCTCTGGCGACAGGCTGCTGGAGGCTTCCCTGGCCCTGTCACGCCGCTGACGAGCAGGGGAGGACCTCGGAGCTCAGCTTGGTGGCTGGAGCCGTGGCTCTGCTGTGCCGGCGGCTGATGGCTCCGCCGGGGAGCCTTGGGAGCTGTCTGCCTCTCGCCTGGGCCTCTTCCAGCACCACGCTGGCTTGTTCGCTTCCGCAGGCGCTCCTCACGGACCCAAGCTGAGCGGTGCTGTCAGCTCCGGCCACAGGCGTCGTGTGCTGTCCTGGTAGCCTGAGCCTTGCGTTCGTGGGGCAGCACTGGTCAAAGGGAGACATTTTCCCCACGTTTTCCCAGTATGTGGCCGGTTGTCTCTCTCCCTCTCCACGCACGTCTCTTAACAGCAGCAAGGAACAAAGCTCTGACCCGCGAAAGGTGCGGGCACCCAAAATTACCTCTACCCCCTCCTGGGGGAGCCTGAGCCAGCGTGTTGTGGGGAGATGGGCACGTCAAGGAGGTCTTGGTCGCGTGGGCTGCTTGGCTCCGAGAGCTCCGCGCTCCCCCGCGGGTCCCGTGTGCCGCGTCCCAGGACCGCTGGCTGGCCGGGGGGACTGCGGCGAGCGTGGGTTGCGTCTCCCGCAGGAGCAGAGGTTGCAGCGAGTTCAGAGCAGGGCTGTTTGTGCTGAGCCCCGAAGCCCAGCTGCGCCTGGGGTTTTGTGGCTGCTCTGTGGTCTGAACCAGGTGCCTGGCTTCACCGTGCTGACCCTGCACGAGCCCCCGCCACTTGCTGTGCTCCCGCTGTGGTGCGGGATGGGTGCGAGGTGCTGGCAGCGCCGGGGCTGCTGCCTGGGCGCCCGGGGTCTGCGCCCACCACCCATGGGAAATCTCTGCCCTGGCAGACTGGAGCCTGGGCGACCTGGAGCCCTTCGACGTGCACTCCCTGGGCGAGGCGCTGCGCGGCTACCTGCAGGACCTGCCCTCCCCCGTGGTGCCCGTGTCGGTGCACGGCGACATCCTTCGCGTCCTGCAGGGTAAGGGTCCTCCCCCGCCACGCTTGGGAGCGGGGAGGTGGGTGGGGTGGATGCGCTTGGGTTGTTAAAACAGGTCCTGTCCCTGTGGGGTCCGTCACACGGCCTCTGCTGCTGACAGCGCTCCCACACCGCGGCTGCCAGCGCGTGGAACGCGGTGCCGGCTGTCCCAGCCCTTCCATCGTGTCTTGCTTCTCTCCCCAGAGGTCCCCCAGCCGGAGAATTGCCGGAAACAGCTGCTGCTGGCCCTGGAGTCGCCTGCGGTCCCGCTCCAGAACACGCTCACCCTGCAGTTCCTGCTCCGGCATCTGGGGAAGGTATCGCAGCAGGCCGAGAGCAACAACCTCCACCCTCGGGCCCTGGGAGAGATCTTCGGCCCCCTTCTCCTCCGGCTGCCTGGCGCCAGGTACGTGAGGCTCTCGGGTCCCTGCCGTGTACCCTGTGCCAACCGCTTTGCCTGCCAGGACGAGGAGCCCAGGCTGTAAGAGCGTGTCTGCCCGCAGCCCCGGCCTTGCTGCACGTGGGATTAAACTGCTGGCAGCACGCAGAGCTGGGGCTCGAGGCCAGGGCAGAGCCCTTGCTTCTGTGTCAGCCTGCGCTCCGGCAGCTGGGCTGTGCGGGGATGAGCAGCTAACCCCGCTGACCCGTTGCCCGGGGGGCACAGGGCGGTGCCAAATTCTCCCCAGCGACTGCTGATCTCACTGGTTCCTCTCTCCCCGCAGCCCAGAGCTGAGCCCTGACTTCTCCGTGCTTTTTCTGGAGATGCTTCTGCAGCTGAAGGAGTTGGAGCCGGAACAGTTGCCTCCAGGTACCGTCCCCAGGAGCTGAAACGCCCCCTTGGGGCCCGAGGCTTCGGCATTTGTGCTCCGTGGGCGTGGATTCTGCCTCCACGAGCAGATTGCCGAGGGCATGTCTGTAGCCCAGCTGTGCTCGGATGCAGCCTCGAGGTGCTGATCTGCTGCTGTAGATGTGCCTGGAGCAGCTCCTGGCAGCGCAGCAGCCGAGTGGGGCTTCCCAGGACAGTCACCGCGGGGAGAGGGGGACTTGGAGCTCCAAGGGCTTGCCCTTAGCGAGGGTGGGGAGCTGGGACTTGGGCCAGCCCCGCTTCAACCCTTCCTCAACCCTGTTTCTCTTACAGCGTTGCCTCCAAAACCACCTAAGCCAAAGCCCAGCGCCGCCAGCCTGGCCAACGGGAACAGCGTGCCCTTGCAGGACGCCGAGTGGTACTGGGGTGACATTTCCCGGTAAGGGGGTGGCCGGCAGCTCCGCTTCCGGGCGCCCGCTCTGTCGGGTTCAGGGCAGCTCTGGCCGCGCCTCGCAGGCCGTGACAATCGTCCCTGTCCCTCGCAGGGAGGAAGTGAACGAGAAGCTGCGGGACACGCCGGACGGTACCTTCCTGGTGCGGGATGCTTCCAGCAAGATCCAGGGCGAGTACACGCTCACGCTCAGGTAGGACGCCGGGATCTCGACACGTGTCCCCGTGCTTGTGGCGGCTGGGACATCGGGCTGGCACAAGGGACACGTCCAGGCTGGTGCAGGGCCCTGCGGTGGTGATAACCACCCTCCGCTCTCCCCTCCCCTCTGCAGGAAAGGAGGCAATAACAAGCTGATCAAGATCTTTCACCGGGAAGGGAAGTACGGCTTCTCGGAGCCCCTGACTTTTGGCTCGGTGGTGGAGCTCATCACACATTACCGGCACGAGTCGCTCGCCCAGTACAACGCCAAGCTGGACACGCGGCTGCTCTACCCCATCTCCAAGTACCAGCAGGTGAGGTCCGTGCTGCAGGGACAGCCCGAACCAGGGGCATCCGTCATCCTGGCCCTCTGGTAGATGCAGCGCCTCTTCCCGGTGCTGGGACGTTGCTCTGTGGGGCACCCCGCAGGGCTGGTGGGGTTTTTGGGGCCGGTTGCCTTGCAGGGGGGCTGCTGTAGGGCAGGAGCGGGCCCTGACTGAGGCTGTATGTACGGCAGGACCAAGTGGTGAAAGAGGACAGCGTGGAAGCCGTGGGAGAGCAGCTGAAAGTCTATCACCAGCAGTACCAGGACAAGAGCTGGGAGTACGACCTGCTGTACGAGGAGTACACGCGCACGTCCCAGGTACGCGTCCCAGGGGGCACACACTGGGCGCAGAGAGCAGAGCTTGGGCACCCACTGCCCCATTTGTCTGCTCCTGGGTTTCAGGGGGCTCCTCAGAGAACGGGCTTTGAAGTGGGGGATATTTTGACTGCACCGAGGACGGTGCTGGATTAGGAGGGGGGTGGGAAGGGGCTGCAGATGGGCAGAAACCTGCCCAAATCCTCGCCGCTTCCTCAGCTCTCCCCTCTCTCCAATTCAGGAGCTGCAGATGAAGAGAACGGCAATCGAGGCCTTCAACGAGACGATCAAGATCTTCGAGGAGCAGTGTCAGACGCAGGAGAAGTGCAGCAAGGAGTACATCGAGCGCTTCCGGCGGGAGGGCAACGAGAAGGAGGTGCAGCGGTGAGGACTGGGGGCAGCGGTGACCTGCCCTGCCCGGGGAAGGGCTCCTGGGGCTGGGAGGATCATCGGGGCTCGGGGCAGAGCCGAGGCATGCGCAGTCCTCGTCGCTCCAACCGCCTGCTGCGGCCGGGAGCTGGCAGGCTGCCTCCTCCGCCTCCCCCACCTTGGCTCACAGCCGAATTCCCCCCCTTTCTTCTCCTCCCAGGATCCTCATGAACTCGGAGAAGCTCAAATCTCGCATCACGGAGATTCATGACAGCAAGATGAAGCTGGAGCAGGACCTGAAGAAACAGGCCTCGGAAAACCGGGAGATCGACAAGCGCATGAACAGCCTCAAGCCAGACCTCATGCAGCTGCGCAAACTGCGGGACCAGTACTTGGTGTAGGTAGCTCCTGCCCCCGCGGAGGGCTGGCACAGGGGCCCTGCTCCCCCTCCAGCCCGGCCCAGGAGCCATCCAGCTGGCTCCTCGAGGGCTTTGAGGCTTGTTGGACCGGCTCGCAGGGCTGCTGCGCGCAGCAGCGAGGAGCCCCGCAGCGCGCAGCTTCGGGGAATGGCGGCTTCTCAAAGGGGGAGGCTGCTGCCCTCTGGCGATGGCTGCGTGAGCGCTGCCTGGCCCGGGCACGCTGCCTCTCCTGAGCTCTGCCTCTCCTTCCCCAGGTGGCTGACGCAGAAGGGTGCCCGGCAGAAGAAAATCAACGAGTGGCTGGGCATCAAGAACGAGACAGAGGAGTGAGTGTCCCCGCTCGCGTGTCGGGGGTTGTGGGGGGGCTGTTCCAGAGCCTCGGGCAAGTCCCATCGCCCTGTCTGGGAGCTGAGGCCGAATTCCCTGCTGGAAGGAGTGCTGGCAGCTACCAGTGGTAGGGAAGATGTTGGGGGGCCACGTGCCTGAACCGAGGGGCCCTGACACCCTGCGTGTGCTCGATTGCAGTCAGTACTCCATGATGGATGACGAGGAGGAGCTGCCTCATCACGAGGAGCGGACGTGGTATGTGGGGAAGATCAACCGCCTGCAGGCCGAGGAAATGCTGTGCGGCAAGCGGGACGGCACCTTCCTGATCCGCGAGAGCAGCCAGAAGGGGTGCTACGCCTGCTCCGTGGTGTGAGTACCTCCGTGCGGCCGGGGCTGCCGGCTCGACTCTGTGCTCTGTGTGACACGTGGGGAGCGCAGACGGGCAGAGAGAGACGTGGCGGGATGGGGCTGGCACCGGCTGCGCTCCCGTGTCGCTCTGCCCTTCTCCTGCCAGATGCTGGAGCCTGGCGGAGGCGTCAGCTGGCAGGCCGGGCTTCCCCGAGGTCTCCCGTCTGCCTCAGCTCCTCGTGCCAGGGCCAGACGTAGCTTTGGGCTGCTCCTGCTTGTGCCCCGCCGCCGCCCTCCTAGCAGGGGTTCCTCGCTCGCCGCTAACCCGCGCTCCCTTCTCTCCCTGGCAGGGTGGATGGCGACACCAAGCACTGCGTCATCTACAAGACGGCGTCTGGCTACGGCTTCGCGGAGCCCTACAACCTCTACGCCTCCCTCAAGGACCTGGTCTTGCACTACAAGCACACGTCCCTGGTGCAGCACAATGACTCCCTGAATGTCACGCTGGCTCACCCGGTCCTTTCCCAGCCACCTGCCAGATGAGCAGCCCATGCACAACACAACAGCTGCCTTCAGCTTCTCCCCAGGGCACTGCTTTCTGGCTCTGGACTCTTGCACCCTGTATAGTTGAGTCTCTGTGCTCCTGCCCCTCCAGAGCCTCCGAGATGTCTGTGACCGTTCCTGGTGTCCCTTTTTGGTCAGTAGCTGAAACCCGTGTTGGCTGATGGGACAAAAAGCCTGGGCTGTTGACTCCCAGTGGGCTCCGGTCCTTAGGAGGTGGGATCCAGTTGTAATTGAATCGCTGTGGGCGAGCACAGCCCTTCCCCTTCCCTGACAAACAGGTCAGACCCCTTCTTGCTGGCAGGTTGCCCCGCTATGCATCACCGTAGAGCTAGATCCTGATTCCCCTGCGCTGTGGCGCAGGTCACTGCCCCGGCCCAGCGGCCGCTGGCGCTGCTCTGGGCGAGGGGCTCCCTGCCCGGGCGCTGGAGACGGCAGAGGAGGAGCCTCGGCCGAGCGTACGCGTCCTCCGCTCTCACTTCCCTCGGTGACTTCGCGGGCTGGGGTGGGAGCTGGTGTCTGGTACGAGGGCTGCTGCTCTTTTGTGCAGGGACTCATTTCAGAAAGAGAAAAGCGCGTCCTCCGTGGGGCGGTGGGCGTGCCGGGGAGGGGGGCTTCGTGGCCGAGGTCCCCACTCTGTGCTGTGCCCCTTCCCACTCTTGGTCCCTGGTGTCGTAGCCACCTCCTGAGCGTTGCTGCCTGGGGAGGGAGGACCCTGTCAGCGACGAATCTCTCACCTTAGTTGTGCCAACCAAGCTGTGAAACCCGCGTTGGTACCTGTGTCTTTCCCGGCAGAATCTGTGGGGCGCACAGCTCTTTGTTCCTGGTTGTCTTTGGTGAATCTCTGCGAGCGTAACCCGTTGAAGCTATAACTGTAGCTCTGTAAATATGGTTCTTTTTGTAATCAGCTGCTTACCTAGTACCGGCGTGTGCTGAGCTCCCACTACGACCTGCAAGCGCGTGGGCAGCAGCCGGCCGGGCTGCTGCAGGCTCGGGTCCTGCCCGCTGGAGCAGGAGGGGGCTGGAGCCCGACGCACACTACGAGCCCTACGCAAAATGAAGGACCTCTCCGCTGCAGGAGGACGGTATCTCCGCTGGGCCTAGGGCCTTAGCACGTAGAAATGTATATGCATGATGTCGAACTGTGTATGCAAAGCACTTATATTCGTGAGTACTGTATGGGGACTGGAGGGGGGGGGGTCGCTGTAGGGGTGCCCCTCGCAGCTGGCCGGCGCGGGCAGGGCTTGTGGCGTCTTTGCAGAAAATGCTGAGTGCAGAGGGCGCGGGGTAATGGAGGAGGTGCGGGGTGGCCCTGGCGGGGCTTTAAAAGCTGCACCCGAGCCTGTGAGCTGAGGCCGTGGTGGTTTCTGCTTTACGGGCTTATCCTGTCTGCCTGGAAAGCGTTGATCGTCCTCTTGATTTGCCTGAGAGGCTCTTCCCCTTCCCTTCCCGAGACCTCCGGAAGGGCTGGGGGGTGCTGTCGGCTTTGCTGCTTCTGCTTCGCGTTGCGGCTCGCTCTGCAGGGCGCCCTGCACGCTCGGTGCCGGAGCACGGTGCGTTCGCATGTGCTGTGCCCGCGTCCCGTCCTCTGTGCACCACCTGCAGCAGGTTCTGCCCTGTTCCTGTCGCTCGCTCTCCTTCTTCCCCCGGTCACCTCAGCTGCTCGCGCGGGTCCGGGACGGTTCCCAGATCCTTTTGGATCCTTTGGGGGTCTGGGGTTGTTGGAGCAAACGTCACGTTCCCCTTGTTTGTGGCAGCTCTCCCACGCTCAGCTGTACAGACCCCGCTCCCTGCTCTGTGTGCCCTGGGCTCTATTTTGGGGTTCCCCTCTTTTGTCAGTGTTCGGTGCTATCGCTCGGGGGATCGCTTGGCAAAAGCCATCAGTGGCAGTTCAGGGAATGGTTTGGGCTCAGACACACGAGATGGGGGCAGGTGGGAGCAGGGCCGGCAGCCCCCGTGCTCGGAGCGCAGACACGGAGCCCTCCCAGGGTCTGTGGGGTGCTGGGACACCCCAAAGCCTTGGGCCGGGCTCCTGCCCTGCAGGGTGGGCTGCAGCCAACGGCTCCTCCAGCCCCTCGCCCCTCCACAACCCCACCTAGGGGAGCTCGGGGCCGCTCCCACGCCAGCCACCGCGTCCGGGAGCGTCGCTGCTCCAGCCGCTCTCGGTGCTTCCCCTGGGCTTTGCTGGCCGAGGAAATTCCAGCTTCCCGTGACAGCGTTGGGTTTTTTCTTTTACCCTCCCGGCCAAATTTCTGTTTCTCCCCACGCTGTCCCTTTCCAGCCCGCAGCTGCAGCTTCTTCCCCACCACGGCGGCGTGGGCAGCTCAGTGTCAGCTCAGCAGGGCCGTGGTGGCCCCGCTGCGTCTTCCAGCGCCGCCGCCGCTGCCCGCCCGCGCACGTCACTGCGGCCGGAGCCGCGGGGCTGGCCCCAGCAGGGCTGTGCTCGTGGTCTTGCGTGCAACGAGGAGGAACAGGCCCTTCCCCGGGGCTGCCATTTCCCCGACAGTGCTCGACTTGGCTCTCAGAACCGCTGCTTTGCCCCTCTCTCCCTCTCGGGTGGAAGAACCAAGCCCCGAGCTCCCTGCAGCGCAGCTCCCCCGGAATAAGCTAGTTTGTGATTTGTCTTTTGATGCTTTCGCTCGTGCTGTCCGCGCCTGCGGGTTAACCAGGTAGTGATGTGTTTTCGAGGCCCTGGGCTGTGCTTTGCTGCTTGTCACCCGCATGTCCCCCACCCAACCGCGTGCCCACGTCCCATGGGTGCACCGCAGCCGTCCCTGCTCCCCGGGGCACAGCTCGGCCCTTCGAGGGGACGAGGGCAGCCCCCAGCATCGCGGCGAGGTCCCAAGAAACGCGTCCAGCCCCTCCTGCTTCGGGTCGGCTCGCATTGCTCCGAGCTCCCCGACGTAACCCCGAGGGCTCTCGTGTCACTGGAGAGTGGCCGGAGGTGGCACGGGTGTCCCCGACCGCTTTGTGCTCGGAGAGGACGTGGCGGCTGTGTGAGCGCTACTGAGATTTTAGTTCTTAGGTATATGCAATAATAAATACTCTAACTTGCCACTTCAGCTGTTCGTTACCAGCAGTAGTTCTCTATGCTCTTTCTGTTGATGTTTACTAATGTAAACCCAGTATTTGTTACTGTAAGGATTTTTGTACGGTACTTCAAAAAAGGAAAAAAAAGGAGGAAAAAAAAAAAAAACCACACAAATAAAACAGAATTAATGACGTGGCTGCGGGCATTTCTTTGCGGGGGGCAGGGGTACCCCAGGGGACCAGAGGCAGGAAAGGGCAAATGTGGCAGCCGAGCCCAAAGGGGCAAGAACCGTCCGGAAACGCCTGGCTGCAACCAGCAGGGGAAGTACCAGCTTCCTCCTCCTCCGCCCCCAAAACCAAGCCCAGGGACGGGTTTGGGCAGCACCCACGTTCCCGGTGCGGAGCCGTGGGGCTGGGGGTGCTTGGTGGGGGCTCAGAGCAGGGCCAGGGCTGCCCCCAGCTGCTTGGGACACGCCGAGCCCCGCAGCCGCCGCGCCGCTCGGGGTTGAATTTCAGCCCGTGACCTGTTGCAACCGGCCCGTGCATGGAGAAACAACACCACCAGCGGGGCTGGGCTGGGCGGCTGCACCCCAAATCCCAAATGTGCAGGGTCTGCTCCCTCACCCCGCGACGCTGACCCTTGGCACATGCAGCGGGGCAGCAAGGACGAGGGGACGGAGCCGTGGCCCCGCGCGTGAGTCAGCAGCGGCGGCGTCACGAGGAGGAGGGTGAGCGGGGCAGGAAGGGTGCGCGGAGGCGGGCGCAGCCGAGCTTTAAAAGTCCTCCTGGGGATGGGCTCGCCTCTGCGCTGGCTCCCGGCCACCCCGCCGTCCCCATGGCCCCCGCGCTGCCGCTGGCCCTGCTGGCCCTGCTGGCCCCGGGGCTGGCGGTGGCCCTGCCCGGCTGTGACTACCCGGCCCACCTCTGGTGCAGCTCGCGGGAGATCGCCGTCGCCTGCCAGGTCAGAGCCACGGGGCTGGTGCCAGGGCTGCCACCCCCCGGCTGCGGTGACAGCCCGGTGCGGGGGGACATGTCGCACCGAAACGGCATGAAGGGGAGCCTCTGCACCTGCTGGTGCTGAGCGGGGCTGGGGCCGGGTTGTGCGGGACCACAGCTGTGTAGTGTCAGTACCCGGTGCCTGAGCCGGCTCAGAGCATCCCTTTGGCACGGTGCAGGGATGCTCGGGGTCCCCGCATCCAGCTGGCCCCGCGGCACTCCCTGACATCCCTGGGGAAGAGTCCTGCTGCAGCCAGACCTCGATCCATCCCCGCGCTTTGTTGCCACTTCTCCTTTTTCAGCACGAACCAGCTTTTCAGCTTATTCTGCCGTGAATTGCCAGATGGTGAGACCTGCGATGGCGGGGCTGCCAGCACCCCGTGAGCCCGGACGGGCTGCAGCCCACCCGGCGGTGGGTGCTGTGCTCTGCCCAGGCGAGTCCTGGCCCCGTTGGCTGCACTTCTCCCCAAAATACATTGGGGAAGTTCCCGTGGAAAGCCCCAGTGCTGTGTGCCGGCGGCACGTGTAATCCTGCACCCGCAGGAGGCCCCCAGCCTCTCTCACTTCCCTCCCAGCCCCAGGGGCTGCAAGCACAGCCTCTACTTGCCCCCATCCCAGCAGCTTTACCCCATCCCATGCACACACAGACGGCTGCAGCCTCACCCCGTTGCAGCCCTCTGTACCCCAAAACCTTCTGCACGCAGGCTGAGAGCCGCTGCGCCAACCTCTCGCACCCCACGGCTCCTCCCGTGGAGGTGAGCCTCTACTACGAGAGCTTGTGCCCGGCATGCCGGGGCTTCGTGATCGAGCAGCTCTTCACCACCTGGCTGCTGCTGCCCAGCGAGACCATGAACATCACGCTGGTGCCGTACGGCAACGCGCAGGTAGGAGCCGGCGCGGCCCCGTGCCATGCCCATGCCGCTGGTGCTGCCGGCCCCGCTCAGACCGGTTCGTCCCGCAGGAGAAGAAGGTCGGCGGCAAGTGGCAGTTCCAGTGCCAGCACGGCTCGGCGGAGTGTTTGGGCAACATGATCCAGGTGAGCCGCGCTGTCCCCGTCCTCATCCCGGTGCTGTGAGCACCGGGGGGGGGGGACCCTCACCGCTGCCCCCCCGTCCCCGCAGGCCTGCCTGATGCATGAGGCCGAGAACTTCACCACCTACTTCCCCGTCATCTTCTGCATGGAGTCGGGCACCTCCGCCACCAAAAACCTGGAGGCCGTACGTCCCTGTCCCCGTCCCCCCACCACGGGGCCGCCCCCGCCACACTGACCCGCGCCCCGTGGCCCCCACCCCGGCAGTGCCTGCAGGTCTACGCCCCGCAGCTGGACGCGGGGCGCATCACCGCCTGCGTGCAAGGGGACCTGGGGACCGCGCTGATGCACCGCAACGCCCAGCTGACGGAGGCGCTCGACCCGCCGCACCAATATGTCCCCTGGATCGTCATCAATGGGGTAAGGGGGGGAGCTCGGGGGCGCTGGGGGGGGGGGGGGGGGGTCCATGAGGAGCCCTTTATGACTGAGCCCCCCGCCCCGGTGTCCTGCAGAAGCACACGGACGAGCTGCAGGAGCAGGCGCAGCGCTCGCTGCTGAGGCTGGTGTGCCAGCTCTACCAGGTGGGACGGGGACACGGGGGTGCCGGGGGGGGTGGGCTGTGGGGACGTGCCCCCCGCCCTGCTGGCACTACTCGCTGCTCTGTGGCAGGGAGAGAAGCCCGAGGGCTGTCAGAGCACCGCGGCACCGAAGCCCAGGGCGGTCTGCAAGCACTGAGACACGGCGGATGTGGGCGGCTGGGAGCGCCGAGACGTGTGCAGGGAATAAAGAGAAATGTGTTGTGGAACGAGAAAAGCCTCCGGAGTGATGTGTTGGACGGGGAAGGGGCTGGGGGCTGGGGACGAGGCCTTGGGGACAACACGGGGCCACTGGGGAGTTCAGCCTCGCTACGTGTCATGGCGGCCGCCGGCTCCCCTGTACGTGTCATGGCGGCCTCCAGTGCTTCTGTACGTGTCATGGCGGCCGCCCGTGCTTCTCTGTACGTATCATGGCGGCCCCCTGTGCCCCGTACGTGTTATGGCGGCCGCCGGAAGCGGAAGTTGTCCGTACCTGGACGCGCTCCCCCCTCTCCGTGGGCGGGCGGCGGAACTCGAGGCGGTGAGCGGGGAGGGGGGGGCGGAACTGGGGGGCACTGGGGGAGCACGGGGGCCTGGGGGGGGCACCCCATGGGGAACTGGGGTGCACAGGGGGAACTGGGAGGGCTGGAGGGTTCCATATGGAGTTACTGGGAGGGACTGGGGTAACTGGGAGATGGGGAGGGCGTGACTGGGAGCACGGATATAACTGGGAGGGGCTCGAGGGGTTCCGGGGTGGGGCTGAAGGAGGTCTGGAAGGGCTCCCAGTGGGAACTGGGGGGTACAGGGGTAACTGGGGGAGACTGGGGGGTTCCATATGGGGATACTGGGAGGGACTGGGGTAACTGGGAGGTGGGGAGGGGGGTGACTGGGGGCACGGATATAACTGGGGCGGCATCCGGGGGGGGACGTGGGGCTGAAGGAGGACCGGGAGGGCTCCCAGTGGGAACTGGGGGGTACAGGGGTAACTGGGGGGACTGGGGGGTTCCATATGGTGTTACTGGGAGAGACTGGGGTAACTAGGAGATGGGGGGGGTGACTGGGGGCATGGGTATAACTGGGAGGGTTCCGGGGGGGACTGAAGGAGGACTGGGAAGGCTCCCAGTGGGAACGGGGGGGCACAGGGGTGACTGGGGGAGACTGGGTGGTTCCATATGGGGTTACTGGGAGGGACTGAGGTAACTGGGAGATGTGGAGGGGGGTGACTGGGGGGCATGGATATAACTGGGAGGGGTCCGGGGGGGACTGAAGGAGGACTGGGAGGGCTCCCAGTGGGAACTGGGGGGGGCACAGGGGTGACTGGGGGAGACTGGGTGGTTCCATATGGGGTTACTGGGAGGGACTGAGGTAACTGGGAGATGTGGAGGGGGGTGACTGGGGGCACGGATATAACTGGGGCGGCATCCGGGGGGGGACGTGGGGCTGAAGGAGGACCGGGAGGGCTCCCAGTGGGAACTGGGGGGTACAGGGGTAACTGGGGGGACTGGGGGGTTCCATATGGTGTTACTGGGAGAGACTGGGGTAACTAGGAGATGGGGGGGGTGACTGGGGGCATGGGTATAACTGGGAGGGTTCCGGGGGGGACTGAAGGAGGACTGGGAGGGCTCCCAGTGGGAACTGGGGGGGCACAGGGGTAACTGGGGGAGACTGGGGGGTTCCATATGGGGTTACTGGGAGGGACTGAGGTAACTGGGAGATGTGGAGGGGGGTGACTGGGGGGCATGGATATAACTGGGAGGGGTCCGGGGGGGACTGAAGGAGGACTGGGAGGGCTCCCAGTGGGAACTGGGGGGCACAGGGGTGACTGGGGGGCACAGCATGGCTAACTGGATGGGACTGGGGGGGTACATTAGGGGTGATTGGGGGGGGCTAGGGGTAATTGGGCAACTGGGGGAGTATCTAAGGGGTAAAGGGGGGGGCACAGGGTGACTGGGGGGCACTGGTGTGGCTGGGGGTGGCCCTGCAGGGGTAATGGCAGACTGGGGGGCCAACGGGGGAGGACTGGGCAGCACCTTGTGGCTAACTGGGGCGTACTGGAGGGGTCCATAGTGTAACTGGGGGAGACTGGGCAGCAGAGGGGGTGTCCAGCAGGGTTACCTGGGTCAGCCACTGGGCTAACTGGGAGCACTGGGCCATACAGGACTGAAGAGCTGGGCGGGGGGCGAGCCGTGCCACAGCCGTGGGTCTGTCCCCATGTCCCCCCCCCCCCGCCGTGGGCACCGCCACCCGTTAACCCCCCCCCCCCCCTCCTCCCCCCCAGGGATGCTGGCGTGGGGCCGCCGGCTGCTGCAGCCCCTCTTCCGCGGCCGCCTGCTGCTGCTGACCAACACGGCGAGCTGCGGCACGCTGCTGGCCGCCGGCGACACGCTGCAGCAGGCATGGCAGCTGCGCCGCGACCCCGAGGGCCAGCGCCAGGCGGCACGCACAGGTGGTGACAAAGCCGGGGGGACAATGGGGGGAGCTGGGGCGGGGGGGGGGGGAGAAGCCATCCTGCTCCCAAAAACCTGGCTTAATTCCTGCCCTGCATCGCTGGGGTTGGGATCGTGGCCGCTCCGTGGGTCCCCGGGGGCCGGATCCCGTTACGGGGCCGCATCAATAATGCAGGGGTGGTGGGGGGGGGGTTGTCGCCTCGCAGGGCGCATGTTCGCCGTGGGCTGCAGCATGGGGCCGCTGATGCACTTCTGGTACCTCTGGCTGGACGCCACCTTCCCGGCACGGGGCGTGCGGGGGCTGAGGACGGTGCTGAAGAAAGTCCTCATCGACCAGCTGGTGGCATCGCCCGCGCTGGGTGCCTGGTACTTCCTAGGTGGGCTACAACGGGGGGTGACGCCCACCACGGTGGTGACACCCATCCTGATGGTGACACCAGTCCTCGGCCACCCGAAATCCGCGTGGGCGCTGCTGACGCCGCCTCTCCCGCAGGCATGGGCACGCTGGAGGGCCAGAGCCTGGAGGCGAGCTGGGAGGAGCTCAAGGAGAAGTTCTGGGAGTTCTACAAGGTAAACCCGTCCCTTCGGCTCGTCCCCGAGCCCCTCGGGGTGCCCGGCTCCCCTGGGGGCAGCTGGTGGCTCTGTTTTCCCCCCCCCCCGCCCCGCAGGCTGACTGGTGCGTGTGGCCGGCGGCGCAGCTCCTCAATTTCCTCTACGTCCCCCCCAAATACCGGGTGGTTTATGTCAACGTGGTGACGCTGGGCTGGGACACCTACCTCTCCTACCTCAAGCACAGGGTGAGCTCCGGCCCCGGTCGCCCCGCGCGAGCCACGGCCCGGATTGCAGCCCGCGAGCCCCTTTTTTTTTTTTTTTTGGATTTTTTTAGCCCAAACCAGCGCTGAGCACGGAGCAGGAGGCGCAGCGCGGGAGGCAGCGCGGCGCTGGGATGTAGCAGCGTGGAGAAGCTGCTCCTGAAGACGGCGATGTCTTCAGAAGCTCTTGCCCATGCTGCTGGGGTCTCTGGGCAGCCAGCACCGCCGCGAGGTCGGGCAGGATCCGGCCCCGTGGCGGGCACGGCTGCAGCTCAGCGCAGGGCCTGGGAGCCATCGCTGGTGACAGCCACAGCCAGGGGCTGCTGCAGCCTGCGCAGATCTCGCTGATTAGCTCATTTACTGATTGCAATTAGGGGGCCGTACTTAACAAACGGGGTAGGGGAGCAGCGCTCAGCACCGGGGGGACAGTCCCAGCGTCTCCGGCCCCTTGTCCCCTCCTGCGCTCCCCTCACCAGGAGCCCTGGCGGAGCCCCCCCAAGCTGTGATTATGAAATTTGTTCTGGTTTCGGGCGTATTTGACAGGGGCAGAGCCAAAACTGAGGAGTTGGGGGGCAGTTCCCACTGCCGGTGGCACCTGCAACCAAATCATCCTGGGTGCCGCAGCACAAAGTCCTGTCCTTGCCCCTCGCAGCTCCCCAGGCACAATCGTCCCCCCCCCCCCCACCAGGGACCCCATTTATTTTCAGCCTCCAGTGCCTAAAAATCTCATTTTCTAACACCTGAAAGGTGCCTTCCGTACAGCTCCAGCCTCATCCCTCCCCCTGCAGGGCACCGGAGGGGGAAATTAGCAGAATGCTAATTGTAAAACCAGGTAATTTTCCTCCTCAGCTTGAAATTGCCCCCAGCACGGTGCCCCCCCACGCCTAATCCTCCCCCCCCCCCCCCCAAACGACCCGGAGCGCCTGGTGATCAGCATCGCTTTATTTCTTCACACCATTTCTTTTAATACAGTGATTTTTAGGAAATTGTACCCTTTTGACACTTTTTTTTTGACATTTGTACAGTACAGTGTTAACTCTTCCATCAGTAAACTTCACAAAAAATAGGAAAAGGGGAAGGGGAGGACCACGGTACCGCAGTGTGTGTGTTGGGGGGGGGGGGGAACCTGTAAAATAAAGACACAGCGCTCCGGGAAAAAATAAATAGAGGGAAGCAAGACCTCGGGGGTCGGTCATTGCTCGAGGAATATCCACTTATTCACAGTCTCCACAGAAGCACGTTACTATATGACCACGCAAGGAGCCGAGCGCGCTGCAGCGGTCGTGATGCTCGCCCCTCTCCCCGAGCCGGGGGGGGTTTTTTTTTTGGGGGGGGGGGTCCACGGGGCTTGGTCTGTGCTACAGCTCCGCCGGCCCCTTGCTTGCTCCTGGAACCTTTAAATTAAAGAGCTTGAGAAGTGCTGCTCACAAGGTAACCACACCGAGGAGAAGGGAACGCACCGACACGGGCACGGCACAGCGGGGGCACGCACACAGCGCCACGTCCTACGGCTATTTACAGGGACGCCGTCCTATGTACAGGGAGGAAGACAGCGGGGGGGGGGGGGGGGGGGGGGGGGAGGGGCGGGGGGGGGGGGGGCGTAAATTAGCGTCTGTTTATACAAATGGGCAGGAGGTGGGGAGCAGCCAGCCAGCTGGGGAGGGGGCGCCGGGCAGCGAAAAGACCCCGGGGGGGGCTCTTCGGGCAGGCGCTGCCCCCGCTACGGGGACGGGGGTGTCGGGTCCCGGCCCCCCCCTCCCCATCACCCCGCAAGCAAAACGGCAAAAAAAAAAAAAAAAAAAAAAAAAGGTTTTTCTGAGCGATTTGGGCTTGGAGAGCAATTAGAAGGGGGCGAGTTTCCTCCTACCATCCCAGGCTTAAAAATAAATAATGGGGAAAAGGGGGGGGGGGGGGCACAGCCTAATTGACGGGGAGGGTGGGAAAAGGGCAGGCTCCAACCCTTTGGGAGCCTGCGAGGTATCAGCAGCAAAAAGCCCCCCCTGGGGGGAAAAAAAAGGAGGTGCTGGGGAGGGGGGGACACACGTGCACCGACCGGGGTGGTGGTGGGGGGGCCCTAGCAGGCACAGTCCTGGTGCGGGGGGGGCCTGCTGGTCCGTCAGCTGGGGGCCCTGCTTGGCGCCGGTGACGGCGGGGTCGGCCGTGTCCAGCGACTCCGACATCTTCTCGCAGATGATGTCCACCAGCCGCTCGAAGGTCTGCTTGACGTTGATGTTGTCCTTGGCGCTGGCCTCGAAGAACTCGAAGCCTGGAGATGGGGGGGAGGGGTTAATGACATTGGGGGGGGGGGGGGTGGGGTGCGGCCGGGGACCCCCGCTACGGCCCCGGTGATGCTCGCCGCCTCCCACCAGCGAGCACCGGGGCCGTTTCTCTGCTCTCCACCCGCTGCCAGTGGCCGTTTCTCTGCTCCCCCTCCTCTTCCTCCCATTAAATATTCACCGATGCTGGGGCTCAGCCTGCTCGGAGCAGGGCCGAATCCACCCCAAGCCCACCCCTCCCAGGGCGCAGCGGGGTTACGATCCCCAAAACTGACCCAAAGCAGGCGTTCACGGTGCCACAACACCATTTTTTTTCTGGATATTGCCATAATATATATATTTATTTTTTGGTGCAGAGCCACCGTTCGCAATTTAAGCAGCGTTATCGCGCCGAGCCCGGAATTTTAATGAATTGCAGGTGGCGACGGGGGCCCCCCCCCGGGGCACTCACCCAGGTGCTCGGCGAGCTGGCGGCCCTTCTCCGCCGACACCACGCGCTCGTCCTCCATGTCACACTTGTTCCCCACCAGCAGGACCTGCGCGTTGTCCCACGAGTACGTCTTGATCTGGGTCGACCTTCGGGGGCGCGGAGGGACGAAAAAAATGAAAATTAAAATAAAAAGGGGCACAAAGGGATGGGGAGGGGGGGGAGGGGGAGGATATAGGACAATGGCACGGGGTAGGGGGGGGACCCGAGCACGGTGTCGGGGGGGCTCACCAGTCCTGCACGGCGTTGAAGGACTCCTCGTTGGTGATGTCGTACATCAGGATGAAGCCCATGGCCCCGCGGTAGTAGGCGGTGGTGATGGTGCGGTACCGCTCCTGCCCGGCCGTGTCCTGCGGCACGCGGGGAGCATCAGCCCCCGCCGACGGCATCCCCTCCCCAAAAGGGGGCAGCCCAACCCCATAAATCCCCCCTAAGACCCCATCCCTGGAAACGGGGCCGGGGCTCACCCAGATCTGCAGCTTGATGCGCTTGTCGTTCCGGTAGATGGTCTTGACCTTGAAGTCGATGCCGACGGTGCTGACGAAGGCGGGCGTGAAGGAGTCGTCGGCGTACCGGAAGAGGAACGAGGTCTTCCCCACGCTGCTGTTGCCGATGATGAGGATCTTGAACATGTAGTCGAAGTTCTGGTCCGAGGACTCCTTCTGCCCATAGCGGGAGTCGGTAGCGGACGCCATCTGCAAGGCGGGGGAGGTGGCGACGGCGCCGTGAGCCGGGCGCCTCCGCGGGGGACACCGGCGGGGACAACGTCCCCGGTGGCACCGGCATCACCGGTGGCATCGGCATCTCCAGGATAACCAACATCTCTGGCGGCACCAGCACCCCCGGGATAACCAACACCCCCCGGGATAACCAACACCCCCCGGGATAACCAACACCCCCCCGGGATAACCAACACCCCCCCGGGGATAACCAACACCCCCCCGGGGATAACCAACACCCCCGATGTCACCGGGGCTTCGGCACCGCTTCACATCAGCCGCGGTGGCACGGCGCACGCGGGGACAGGGCCACCACCGCCTCGCCGTCCCTGCTGCCACCCGTCCCCGCAGTGCCACCGGGCGCGCTGCCCCGGTGTACGGGTGGTCGGGGAGGGTGGGGGTCCTGACCCCCCGCGGGGGTGCAGATCCGCGGCCGTTCCTGCGTCTCCTCTGCAAAATGGCACCCGCGGCGGTGCCCCCGCAGGCTGCGCCGGGTGGGTGCTGCACGGGGGTGGGTGCAAGGTGCTGCGCGGGGGTGGGCGCAGGTGCAGCAGGGTGCTGCGGGATGCTGGGTGCTGCTGGGTGCTGCGGGATGCAGGGGCATGCCGGCGGGGTGGGGGGCTGGGTGCACGGTGCTGTCAGCGGGAAGGGTATACCGGGGCGGGGGGGGGGGGGGGGGGGAGGACAGCACTGCCCTGCCCCTCCCCATGCACCCCCGGGTGCCCACCCTACACCGTGGCCTTCTGCAATGGTGGGGGCACTGAGAGACGTCCCCCCCCATCACTGCAATTCCCCCATCCTTGCTGCAACCCCCCCCCCTCCCTCACTGCAAATACCCCCCTCCCCATTGCAACGCCGCCCCCCTCTTGCTGCAAATCCCCCTCCCTAATTCCAACCCCCCCACCTCATTGCAACCCCCCCCCCTCGCTGCAACCCCCCCCACCCTCATTGCGACCCCCTCCCTCGCTGCAAATCCTCCTCCCTCGCTGCAAATACCCCCCCCATTCCAAACTCCCCCCTCATTTCACCCCCCCGCTGCTAACCCCCCCCTTATTGCAAACACCCCCCCCATTGCAAATCCCCCCTCCCTCATTGCAAACCCCCCCCCTTACTGCAAATCCCCCCTCTCTCATTCCAACCCCCCCACCTCGTTGCAACCCCCCCCCCCTCGCTGCAGTTGCAATCCCCGCCAGCTGGCGTGCAACGCCCTCCCCCTGCCCCCCCCCCCCTGCCCCCCCCCCCCAGCCCCAACCGGCCCGGTGCAATCCCCGGCGGCCCCTCCCGGCCCCGGTGCGCGGAACCGGGAATGGGTTGGGGGGGCGGAGGGGGGGGTGGTCGGCAGTGGGGGAGGGGTAGGATTAAAGTGGGGGGGGGGGGGGGGGGGGGGCGCGGGGGCGCGCGCTCACCTCCAGCCCGCGCTCGCGCCGCGCCTCCCGCAGAACTGCAGCAGCGGCGCGCGCCGCCCCGCCGCTTGCAGAGCCCCGCTGACGTCAGCAGCGGGAGGAGGGGGGGCGGGGGGGTGGGCGGGGCCTTGTATGCAAACGAGCCCCCCGGCTCCAGCTGATTCGGCGCCGATTCGGCGTTGATTGACGGCCGGCCCGTGCCCAGAGCGGAGGGGCGGGGGGGAGACGCCCCTCGCCTCCTCCCTCCCCGCCCCCCCCCCTCCTCTCCCGGTGTGCGCCCCCCCCCCCCCTCGCGGCTCGCGGTGGTGCGGCCCGGCTGCGCAGCGGGTGGGGGGCGGAACGTACCATGTGCACCTGTGGGGGGGGGGGGGGGGGAGGCGGGAGGGGTTATTCCCTGTCGAAGGGGGGGGACAATCTGTCACAGTGCCCCCCCTGTCGCGATATGGCTCCCTGTCCCGACTGAGGGCCGCCAGGGTGGTTTCCCGTCCCTCAGGCCCCGTGCCCCCAGTCCTCGCGGGCCGTGAGGCGAGGCCCTGAGGTGGGCCGCAGGTGGGCGGCCATGGCGGCCCCGCGTCCTCCCTCGCCCCCTGAGGCGCTCGGCGGGATTAGGCGGCGCAGCAGATGGCGGGGGCGCGGGGCTCACCGGGACACGGCCCTCCCCAGGGCTGCACAACCCCAGCCTCGACCCCACAGCCTCCTCCGAGGCCGTCCGTGCCCCTCGTCACCACCCCACAAACACACATCGGGCATGGCGCGCCCAGCCGCCTCCTCTCCCTCACCCCTCAGGTGCCGGCGCAGCCCCAAGGAGCCTGCGGGATGGCGGAGCCGGGCACCGCACCGAGCCCCGAGGAGCGGGATGTGTGTGTGTGGGGCCTGCGGGATGCCCGAGCCTGACACCCCGGGCTGCAGCCTGCCAGCCGCTGGAGGGCACCATCCAGTTGGGTGCTGGGCGCCCGGCGGCAGCACCCATGGCGGGGACGCTCTGACAGCCCGCAGGCAGCACCACCGCCCTCCTTGGCACGGCGTCGCCTCAGTGAAGGGTTTTTTTTTTGGCTGACATCCTCCCAGCTCCCAGCTTGCTGGAGCTGGGCGCTGTACGGTGTACCTGGTCCCTGTGGGGCTGACGGTCACAGCCCCACTCCATCAGCAGGGCTGCGGGGCCGCCGAGCACCTGCCTGCCGAGCAGGGATGGCGCAGAGCCACCCGCCAGCCCCTGTGGCACCCGTCGCTCCCAGCCGAGCCCCAGAAACCTGACGTTTCCTTCCCATCGCGGCCCCTCGCCGTGGCCCCGCTATCAAAGGGGGGATTTGGGGTGTGGGGAGGGCAGGGGGGGCAGTGGGGACCCCCCTGCTGCACTGGGGTGAGGGCTGGCAGGGCCCCACGCAGCAGGGCCGGGCAGGAGGGCAGTGCCGTGGGTGGGGACGTGTTTGCAGATAAATCACCCTCGGGAGCAATGCGGAAGAGCAGGGAACAGGCTCCGCGCCGCGCCAAGCCGGCGATTAAATATTTACCTTAGCCGGTTGTGTTTGCCAGTGATGGATCGACATTTCCAGGGAGGAGCTCGCTTTTGTTCAAACACAAGAGCAGGGCCCTCCCCGGGGCCTGGCAGGCAATGGGGCCACCAACCACGCTGGTCCCTGGGGATGGAGGCCCCAGGGTGCTGCCCGACCACAGGGCCTAGACGCCAAGCACCAGCGCAGCCAGAGCTCCCGTGGAAGCACAGCGAAAAAAGGAGTTCAGAAGGATCACACTTAGGGGGGAACAAACCAGGTTTAATATCTGGAGGGTGAAGGAAGAAACCGAAACGACCCCGGGGGCTGCCCCGTTCCCTGCAGAGACATGTGGGGCTGCAGCGCCCGGCGGGGCCCAAAGTGCAAAGTATAAATGCAGCATTTCGGGTGCTGGTCACAGTCGGAGCAGCTTCTGCCACAGAAACGCGTGTGAGTGCGCCTAGGTGAGGCTGGTATTAAAAAGTGAGCTACAAAAGGCTTTAAAAAGTGACCCCATCCCCAAATAAATAAACCCCCTGACTCGTGCCCAAGCAGCCAGCGTCGTGCCCTGGTGCCCGGCCGCGTGCCCTGACACCGGGGAGCCTCATGCCACCCGGACACCCAAACACTTTTGGCTGCGCCTGGCACAATGGGGGACATCTCCCCGGGGAGCCACAGTGTGCCCAGGGCTGGGACAGGGCAGGAGCAAAGCACCCGTTTGCAGGCGACGGGGGACCTTTCCCAGCACCTGGACGTCGGGACGCTGGGTGGGAGCAGGGGACAGTCAGGAGGGAATGAGCAGTGGTGTCTTTGTGCCCATCGGTACCTGCCCAGCTGCCGTGTGGGGACATTCCTCAGGTCCCTCCGCATCCCGACGGCCGCCCCGGTCCCAGCGGTGACGATGCCAGGAGCCTGGGGTGCCCGTGGCACTCGCTGGGGCAACGCCGTGTCCCACGTCCCTGTGGCAGCGACGGGACCTGCTGGCCGGGGCCACTACGTGCCCAGGGGCAGGAATGTGACGTTGCCCTCCGTGTCCAGGCACAGCTCCTGGCTGCCCTCAGAGCCTGGCGCTGAGCTGCCACCGTCCTTCGTCAGCGTCCCCTCCAGCGCCCGCCGGTTGTCCACGTCCCCGGGGCACCCACCCTGGGGCAAGTCCCGGTCCCTGGAGCCGGGTGAGAGGCGCTCGGTGTCGGCCGACTCCGAGTCATCCGTGGCCGGCGTCTTGGAGCCACTGTTGTCCTCGTCCAAGGGGCTCTCGGGCCCCTCCAGCTCCGTGTCCGACTCGCCCTCCTCCTCCTCCAGCGTCATCTCAAACTGGAACTTGTCGGTGGCGGCGGGGGGCACCCCGGGACCCTCGGGAGGTGGGGAGGGGCTGCGCGGGATCATGCTCTGGTACCACTCCCGGTTGTCCTCCAGCGTGTCCAGGATCTCCTGGGCGTCGGGGTGCACCAGGTCGGCCCAGGTCTCCCACAGCGGGTGGGCGATGAAGTCGATGAAGCCCACCTGCGGGAAGGCAGAGCTCAGCACCCACCGCGGCCCCATGGCCCCCCAGCCCCGCGCCGTGCCCCCCACCTGGGACTTCTCCACGGAGGCGGTGTGCTTGTCGCACATGGGGCTGATCTCCATCCCCTTCTCCCGCTCACGGTCACCCTGGCGGAAGAACTCCTCCATGATGCGGTCGGTCCACTGCCGGTACAGCTCCAGCGGCTTGGTGGGGTTGCTGAGGTCGGCGCAGTGCACCATGTTCTGCAGCACCTGCACGGCCACCGCACCGCTCGCCCAACGGCCCTCGTCCCCCAGGGCCACCGTCACGGGTCCTGGGGCACCTTGTCCTGGGTGCCCCCCTTGGTGGCGGCCAGCTGGGGTTGGTGGTGGCACCAAAGAGGATGTCCCGGAGCCAGGACCCGATGCCACGGGCTGCAGAAACGTTTCCCTGCTCGCGTCCCCGAGCCCACCTGGATGCGGTCGGAGTAGTTATCCAGCAGCAGCACCCCCAGGCTGGTCACCTTCTTGGTCTCCACCATGGTCTTCAGATCCGCCAGCAGGTTCATGTGCTTGGACATGTCCGTGGCCAGCACCTGGGCCGGGCGAGCAGGACACGCGGCTCAGCCTGACCCCACCACGAAGCCCCCCAGCCCAGCACCCCGGGGCGGTCTGGGCCCCCCGTACCATGTCGATGGCCATTTTACGGAGCGACTGCCTCTGCTTCTTGCTCAGGTTCTGGAAGATGTCGCAGTTCTCCTCCTGGAGGAGCTTGAAGCCCACGGCCAGGTGGTGGTTCTCCAGCACCGAGGCGTCGTTGTACATCAGCGCCAGCTCCGAGTCTGCGAGATGGCACCGGTCACCCCCAGGCGGCCTGGGGACACCGGGGTCCCCTACACCCCCCTCGCCCCCTCCCCGCCTCCTGGCTCACTGGTGTTGATGAGGAACTGGTTGGAGACCCCGGGGTGGTCGACGTCGTGGATGGCGCTGGCGAAGATGGCAGCCATGATCTCCAGGTCCGTGAAGACGGCCTGGGAACGGGGGAAAAAGGCAGCACAGACGGGTTACGGCCCCGGTGCAGGTGCTCAGCAACCCAGAGGAACCACGGCTCACCTCCAGCGCCGGCGTGGAGAGGAGGACGTGGGTGGACTGGGCCACGTCGGCGGCGTGGATGTTGTTGTGGTAGGCCACGTCGGCGTGGTAGTGGTCCTCCAGCGTCAGCATGTAGGTGATGAAGGTGTCGGCGGGGATGCGGAAGGTCTTCATCAGGTCGCGCTCCTGCGGGGAAGGCGGGAGGTGGCTGGTCCCCGTTTGGGATACGGGGACGGGGACGGGGACGGCCCCCGGGGGGCTCACCTGGAAGATGCTGTACATGATGACCGTCAGCGGGCGGTTGCCCGAATACTCGGCGACTTTGAACACGTCCAGACCCCACTTGTTGGTGTCCTCCAGCTCCTGGGGCGGGGGGGGGGGGGGGGGGGGGTGGGATCAGAAGGACAAGGCGGGTCCGCGGGGACTGGTGCCGGGGACCCCACAATGGGATCGGGACCCTCCCCGCGGTGGGCGCTGGGGCTCACCTTGGCCAGCAGCCCCTCGTGGTCCGTGCGCACCCCGAAGCGAGGGATGCCGGCGGCGGCGAGGCTGGAGCCGTGCGTGAGCTTCCTGACGCCGCTGATCTGCGACATGGGGCGCTTCTTCCGCTCCTTCTCCTTGTCCTTGGGCAGCGCCGAGGGGATCTCCACCTCGTGCTGCTTGTCTGGGGGGGGGCGGTGAGCGGGGGGAGCCCGGCTCCCCCCCCCTCGTGGATCCCCCCCCCCCCCCCGATTGACGTCAGCCGGCGGGGATAGCACCGCGATGCCATGGCAACGGGGGGGGCGCGCGGGGGGATGCCGGGAGCTTCCCCCACCTGTCTGCAGCGGGGTCTGGGCCCCCCCCCGGGGTCCCCCCCGTGCAGGGAGAGCCCTGGGCAGGCCGCCTGCCCTTGCACCAGCGTGCACCAGTCTGCACCAGTCTGAACCAGACCAGTGTGCACCAGTGTGCACCAGCGTGCACCAGTCTGCACCAGCGTGCACCAGACCAGTGTGCACCAGTCTGCGCCAGCGTGCACCAGTATGCACCAGCATGCGCTAGCATGCACCAGCTTACACGAGCCTGTACCAGCGTGCACCAGCGTGCACCAGCATACACCAGTCTGCACCAGCACTCACAGCCAGCACAAAGGCTGTGACACCCCCATGGAGACACCTGAGAAAGCGCCCCCCCTCCCCCCCCGCCCCGCTCCCCTGTATAAATATTTTCATTTTTTTGCCCCAAACAAGCCGCCCCAGCTGCCGGCACTGTCCCCATGGACGCCCGGCGCTGCAGGGCACAGCGCCGAGGTGCTGGGCCCCGGGCAGGATTCGCACCTGGCTCCTCGCAGACCCCGCTGCGTGCTCCCCGAGCTGCGGGGGGGGGGGCGTGTGGGCAGCCCCGGCCCCCCCTGGGTGGGGAGTGGGGGTACTCACCCAGGAAGGTGCTGGAGATGTACTCGGAGACCTGGTTCCCCGAGCGGCTGGTCTCCGAGAGGTGCGACAGCTCCCGGTTCAGCATCCGCTTAAACTGCGGGCGGCGGCGGGGGCTCAGCCACAGGTGGGGGCCACACGTCCCCGCCGCCGCCTCCCCCCCGGGGGGGCTCTGTCCTCACCCCGGGGGGGGTCTCGTGGGGTGCCCTTACCTTGTTGGAGGCCATCTCGCTGACCGAGTGCCTGGTCTGCAGCGTCTCCAGCTGGTCCAGGCACCAGTCCAGCTCCTCCAGGGTCTCCAGCGAGAGCTTCTGCTGGGCATCCTCTGCCGGGGGCAGCCACCGCGTCGCCGCCGGGCACGGGGACTCACGGGGGGTCCCGACCCCGCCGTCCCCACCCCGGGATGTTCACGTGTCCCCCCTTCCCCGGGACCACGGAGGGCCACGGTGGGTGGCCAGGGCTGGGGACCGGTGCTGAGCATCCCCGTGCGGCTGGGCTCGAGGCGGCCGCATGGTCCCCGGCACGCAGCGTGGTGGTGGTGGTGGAGTGTGGGGTGGGGGGAACGTCACCTCGAGGTGACGCCCAGCCCGGGGCTCCTGCGGGGCCCCGCTCGCCGCCCGGGGTTTTTATTAATGGAAGGTTTGACGTCAACCGGAGCCTTTCCACCGCCGCCGCCACCGCACCAAGGGCGGACGGGCAGCAGGAGCCGCTGAAAACCCGACATGGATCCCAAAGGGCAAAGCCACCGCTCTGCCCCGGGTGCTGGGGACACCGCTGTGCCCCGTGGGTGCCGGCACGCCCCGTCCCCAGGTGCGGGGACAGCCAGCCGACCCCAAAAGCATCCCCTTATTTTCCCGTCGGGGGCACTCACCGGAGAGGCTGGCCTTGCTCGCGGAGGGGAGGCTGCTGCTCGAGGCTCGCCTGCGAAACGCACGGGGCTGAGCGGCCGGGATGCCACGAGCTGTGCCCCCCCGCCTCGAGCTGTGCCCCCCCGCCTCGAGCTGTGACCCCCCCCCCACATCGCCCTCCCCACCCCGCACCCCGCTCACTTGGTGCCGGCGCGGTCCTGGAGGTGCATCAGCACCGCGAAGTTGCTGCGGATGGTGCGGAGGCTGGCCAGGACCTAGGGGGGACAGAGGGGGGGGGCTGGGGCCGGGCTGTAACCCCCCCGTCCCCCCCCCCCGCATGCTGGGGACATGGGGACGCGTCCCCTCCTCGCCACGGGGCCGTACCTGGGCGAACGGCGTGACGATCATGTCCTCGCCGTGCCTGCGGGGAGCAAAGGGGCGCGTGAGCTGGGGGGGGGAGACCTGGGACGGGGGGGGGAACCTGGGGGGGACAGGGGGGAACTCACAGGTCGCTGGCGATGGAGGAGTTGCGGGACATGGCCTTGGGGGACAGGTCGTAGTCGCTGTCGGAGCGGTAGAGGAAGGACTCGCGGCGCTGGCCGTGGCTGAAGGTGCCCTGCAGCACCAGCCCCGCGCCCGGGCTGGCCTGGGGGTCCAGCGCGCCCCTGCCCGGGAGGCCATTCTCCAGGTCGAAGCTGCGAGGGGACAGGGGACAAGGCTGGAACAGGGCGGGCGGCCTCGGCGGTGTCCCGGGGACCTCATCTGGGAGGTGCTGGGGACACCGCTGCCGTCCCCGTTCACAGCCAGGGCAAGGCTGGGCTGCCACCTTCGGACACAGGGACACCAAGGGACACCCTGCGGAGAGCAGCGACCCCCCCCAAACGCACGGCAAACAGCCGGGCACGTCCCCAGCGGTGTCACCAGCCGAGGACAACGGTTGTCCCCCAGCCCAGCTGCAGACAACGGGAGCTTTGGGACACGGCACCGGGCTTGCCGGGCTCTCTGTGCCCCATCCCAGCTTGGTGGTGACACCGGTCACCGCGCAGCCTGGTCCCTTTGCCCCGGTGCTGAGCGCGGGCACAACTCGGTGCTCGTGGAGCCACCGGGTGGCACGGCGGGGTCCAGGCAGGTTGTCCCTTGTCACCGGGCTAGGACAGGAGCCCCAGCTCTTGCCACAGGGCTCCTGGCTCCGGAGAGCCCGGGGAGGGCCGGCTCCTGCCCGTCACTCCCCGTGTCCCCAGCGCCGCGATCCCCAATCGCCGCGAGTCCTCGAAAGCCTCCGTCAGCCTCTGCTCAGGGAGCCACGTCCCATGGGGGACAGCGTCCCGGCCGGGCACCGAGCCAGGGGACATCGAAGGACAGAAACCACCAAGGAAGCCAAGCTCTGGTCCTTGGGGACGTGCTGGTGGTGGCCTGGTGCCATCCCGGGCAGAGCCACCCCGCAGCCGTGCGGACCCCGAGCTCGCAGGGGGGACGGGGGACGTGGGGACAGAGATGGTGGCCCTGCGGTGTCCCCTCAGCAGCTGCCACCCCGCTGGCCCCGGGGTCATGGGAAAGGCTGCGCACGGGGACGCAGCGAGGGCCACCCAGCTCCTGTCCCCTCCCGGAGCCGCCACCGCCACGGGGACAGGGACGAGCCACCCTGGGGAGAGAGCACGGCCACACGTCCTCGTCCCCGTCCCCGACGCGCCGCTGGGACCTACCTGATGCAGGAGTGCCTCCGGGACGGGCAGCGGCTCCCCGGCTGCATGCCCCCGGCCCCGCTGCGCCCAGCGCCGCGTCCAGCCCTCCCGCAGCCCCTTGTCCTGCCTCTGCCTCGCGTCCCCGATGGTACCGGGGACACAAAGCCCCATTGTGGCTCCTACAGCCCCGCGCGTGAATTGTGGGTTTGTTCCCCCCCCCCCCTCCGGCACGGCGCGGCCACCTCCGACCCCGCTGCCACCCCAGGGGACAGCCCCGACCCCGGGCACGGCGTCACCGGGAGGACGAGGGGGGGGGGGCGGGGGACACACACGGGGTCCCCACCGGTGGCCGTGCCCCACGCGGGGAACGGGACCGGGGGGCACGGCCGGGACGGCGGCCCCGGGAGGGCTGGTGCCGAATTCAGAAATACTTTCCATGCCGAGCGGTGTCGGGCAGCGGGGGGGGGGGCTGGGGGGGCCGCTATAAATAGCTGCTGTTGCCACTGAGGAGGGATCTGCTGATCCCCACGTCGCCCCAGCACCCGCGGGCACCCACGGACGCCCACACGGGGGCTGCGTGGCCCTGCTGGGGGTCGCTGCCTCCTTCCCCTCTTGCTGTGCTGAAAAAAAAAGCCCCCCCCCCGCCATTTGGGGCCACGGGGGCAAATGCCGCAGCACAAAGCACCCCCCCCCCCCCCCAGCCCTGCTGGGTCCCATCGGTGCAACGAGCGCGCCCGTGCTCAGCCAGCATCGCCCCCTGCCCCGCTGAGCCCCGTGGGCACGGGGGGGCTCAGCCCCACGTCCCCCCAGGCACACAGATGAGGGGGACACATGGCAGCAAATTTGGGGGGGGGGGGGTCCATGCCGACCCTGTCCCCGCATCCCACCGCCTCCTCCCACACCCCCCCCCCCCCAAGGACCCCCTCGCCGGGGTCCCCCCCCCCCTTACCAGAGGGGATGCGCCACGGTGAAGCGCCGCTGCAGGCGGATGCTCTGGTTCACCAGGAGCTTCCTGAAGAGCACGGGGGAATTGCGGGGGGACCCGCGGGGGGACCCCACGGGCGAAGCCCCCGGGGAGGGCAGCATGGCGCCGCTCAGGGCGCTCCGGCGCGCCGGCGGGGGTCCGGCCCCATGGGCGCAGCGGGGGGACGGGGACCCGAGCGGCGGGGAGCTGCTGCCCGCCGGTGAGGAGCAGGAAGCGCGCGGCTGTCCCAGCCCTCGCAGCCCCGGGAAAGTTTCCATCCCCCTCCCGCCCGCGCCTGGGAAATTAAACAACTGTCTGGCTCGGGCGGCCGGCGCACGGAGCGGACCCCCCCCAGCGTCCCGCTTGGCTCCATCAGTCCCGCGTGTGTGCCTGGCTCGCCGGGCACGTGGCCACCCGTTGGCCCCGCGCCACGGGGCGCTGTGCTGTCCCCGAGGTGGCAGCTGCGCCCAGAAGGGCGAGGATGCTCTGCCCGGCCACGTGCGGAAACGCCGCGCCGAGCGCCGTGCGCCACGGCCACATGGAGAGGCCGCCGAGGGACACGGCTGAGCCCGGAGCAAGGTGGGCGCACGGTGAGGACACGCCACGGTGCCACCGAGGGACGGGGCTGAGCCCGGAGCAGCCCGGACAGCTGCAGTGGCCGTGCCGCGGTGCCATCGAGCCACACGGCTCAGCCCCAAGGATCCTGAGCACGTGGAGCGGGCCACCGAGGGATCCTGGCGGAGTGGCCGCCGAGGGACGCGGCCGAGCCCCGAGCACCCCAGGCGCACAACACGGGCATGTCACCGTGCCCCCGAGGGACGCAGCTCAACCCGGACACACCGCGTGGCCGCGCCACGGTGCCACCGAGGGACCCACCAGAACCAAACCTGCCCTCGCCACCCCCCAGTGTCCCCCAGCCCCTCCTGGCTGCCCGGTTTGGGGACACGGCGGGGGACACGGAGCGGGCTGGGACCCACCAGGGAGCCGCTGTCCCGCGTCGCCCCGGGCTGGCCGTGGGAGCCGGGTGCCCGCCAGCCCGACCCCGCGGCCCCGCTGACGCAGCCGGATACCTGCTGTCCCCGGCGGAGGCAAAAATATCCCGCGGCTGGCGGGGACCCAAGCAGGGCCCCCCCGGCACGGCGGCACCCACGGGAGCCCCGAGGCCGTCGGGTGGGGGTCCCGGCGCTGGGGACCCTCCGCGTTGGAGCACGGGGACATCAGGAGGGTGTTGCGCCATCAGGGCGCAGGGGGTAGCGGGGGACGTCGGGGTGGGGACAGAGCTGTCCCCGCCTGGCAGCCAGGAGCCCATGGGACAGCCAGGGCTGGGCAGGACCGGCCGCAGGACAGCCAGTCCCTGTCCCCAGGACAGCCAGTCCCTGTCCCCTGCGGGGCTGCGGCTGTCCCCAACAGGGACACGTGTCCGCGCAGGGGGTGGACAGCAGGTGACACAGGAGCCGGGGCACAGCGTGGCCGGGCTGGAGCCAGGTCCCTTGGCTGGGACAGCCCCGTGCTGTCCCCGCAAAGCCAGGCTGGGACAGGCACGGCGAGAGGGGGCGGGAATGGCCCAAAAATAACCCCGCAGCCGTGCCAAGGAGGGACCGAGGTCACCTCCGGGCAGGGCCTTGCGCTGGGTGGCAGCGGGCTTGGGGACGGGGGATGGGGACAGGGGGGATGGGAATGGGGTCACGGGGATGGGGGGACGGGGACAGGAATGGGGGTCACAGGGATGGGGACGGACGGACAGGGCTGGGGACGAAGGTGGTGGGGACGGGTGGACAGGAATGGGGTCATGGGGACGGGGGTGAGGGGACAGGAATGGGGACGGGGGGACGGGGATAGGGATGGGGTCACAAGGATGGGGACGGGGGGGACAGGGACAGGGATGGGGACGGAGGTGGCGGGGACGGGGACACATCCCCAGGGCTGTGCCCAGCCTCCTGTCCCCACCCCACGCCCCGGGAGGGACGGACCCGCAGCCCCGGTGCTGCCCGGTGCCGGCTCCGGTGCCCCGGGGGCCGCTGTCCGCTGCCCGGTGCTGAAACCGCCGGCACCGCGACCCCCCCCGGCCATCCCCGGTACCCGGTAACCCTCCCATACCCCCCCCCCCGTTAACTTCCCGGCCCCGCTGGGGGCGCGGAGCTGAGGCTCGGCCACGCCCCGGTACCGGAGCCGCCTCCCGCCGCGCTCTTACCGGGGGGGCTCGGCCTCGTCGCCGCTGCTGGGGCCGCTCTCCTCGATGGTGAACACAACGCGGGGGGGGTCGGTTTCCGCCCCCCGGCAGCCCAGCGGCGGCAGCAGCGGGGTCCCGGAGAAACGGCGGCGAACGGCGCCCGACACCGGTCCCGGTCCCGGTCCCGGTCCCGGTCCCGACGGGGCGGCCTCGGCGGCGTCGCGGCAGCGCTGCGGGGACACCGGGATGGGGGGGGGGGGGAGGTGAGGGGCGCACCCCCCTCCCCAAAACCGCCGGTACCGAGGGAACTCTCCGTGGTGCTGTGCCCCGGTGCCCGGTTCCCCACCCCCTCCCCATCCGCGGCACCGGGAGCCGTGTGGACCCCAAATTGCAACGGTTGGGGCGGGGGGGGCGTTCCCGTACCCCCCCCCCCCCGCCCTCACCGGGCTCCGGTGCACAAAGAGGGGGGGCACACGGAGCCCCCGGGACACCCCCGCCGCCTCCCCCCCCCCCCGGAATCCCGCTGGAAAATCCCCCGGAGCCGGTGCGTAATTACGCAGGGGCGAATAATAATTAACCGCCCATTACGGGGCTAATTAACTCCCGCCGAGCGCCGCCAGCCCGGTTATTGCCGCCCCGGGGGCCAGGCGCTGGGACTCTCCCACCGGGGGGGGCACATCTCCCCCCCCCCCAAAAAAAAAAAAAACGGTCCCGGTGCCCCCCTCCCCGTGCCCGGTACCGGCCCCGGTCTCACCTCCGCGCTCAGGAAGGGCAGCGCCGTCCGGCTCCGTCGCATGGTCCCTTGGGGGGGGGGGGGGGGGGGAGCTGAGCCTGGGGGGGGGCTCCGGCAGCACCGGGACGCCCCGGTGGGGTGGGGGGGGAAGCGGCCGGGCCCTCCCCTCCCCCCCCCCCCCCCCGCGGGGCCGCTCACATTTTGCGTGGTGCCCGTGATTGATGGGGCTCAGCCTCAGCGCCTCGGGTTTCAGCCCCCCCCCCCCCCCCCGCGCCCCCCCCGGTCCCTGGCTGCCCCCCAGCTCCGGTGTCCCCGGGGAGGGAGCACGGGGCCACCCGCGGGGACAAAAGCCTGAGGCTACGGGGGTGGCCGCAGCCCCCCCAGCTTGGAGCATCCGCTGGACCACGACCCCCCCCCCGGCACCGTGTTAGTGATCAACGCCCCCCCCCCCCCCCCCGGCACCCACCGCCCCCAGAAGCTCCTCCATGGGTGCCACCTGCACCCCCCCCCCCCCCATCCCTTTCCCAGGGCTGTGCCCCCACCTTGCCCAGCCCCATTTTGGGGGTGCTGCCCCCTCCCCTATTGCAGGGTCCGTGTGTCTCCCCCTCCCCAAACCCCGTGCCCCCCCCCCGCCCCCCGCAGCCCCTTACCGGAGCGTGCCGCGGCCCCCGCCGAGTGCAGCGGAGCAGAAGGAAGGCGGCGTGCGTGCCTGGCCGCTCGCTCCCTCCCTCCCATCCCACCCCCTCCGGGGGGGCTGCGCGGCCCCCAGCGCCCTGAGCTCCACCACCCCCTGCCCCCCTGGCCCGGGACCTCCAGCCCAGCCTGGCACAAGGGACCCCCGAAACTCTCGGGGCTCCCCGCCCCCCTTGGGATTTGGCACCCGTGGGGTGCAGAGCGCAGGGCAGACGGGAAAGCAGAGTCAAGGCAGCAGCTTCTTTATTCGTCAGCGTGGGGTCATCTGGGGGGGTGCTGGGCGAAGGGGAAGCCCTCCGACACCTTGCTCTGGGGAGGAGAAAGAGTGGGGTGAGCGCCCGCAGCCCCCCGTGCCCCCCCCCCCCCCCCGCCACCCCCCCCCAAGCCCCTCACGCACCATGGGCACCTCGTCCAGCCGCTGGAAGCGGGGGGTCCCGCAGCGGCACAGCCGCACCAGCAGCAGCGCCGCGGCCCCCACCAGCACCGCGACGAAGAGGCAGATGATGACGACCAGGCCGGGGTTGGGTTTGGTGGGGGGCTGCGCTGTGGGGCGAAACGGGCACCCCGTTACCCCCTGGCACGCAGCCCTGATGGGTCACCCTGCACCCAGCTCCCCTGTGTCACCTCCCACCAGCGGGGACCAGCACGGGACCTTCTCACCCACCGTGGCCCAAAAACACCATGGGGAAAGGGGAATGGGGAGAGATTTGGGGCAGCCCTAGGGGGTCAGAGGGCTCTGGGCACCCCCCCCAGGGACCTGCACCTCGCAGCCCCCCTGCAAGAGCAGCCCCCAAGCCATGGGAGCTCCGGGGTGGGGACAGGGACACCTGGTGGCACCCGGTGGCTCAGGGCTCCCTTGGTGCACCGGCGCGCATCCAGTCCCCGTGGTGCACGGCGTGGGAGGGCACAACACCCAGGGCACGGTGCAGACCCCCCCCCCCCCATCCCACCCTGCCTGCACCGGGGGGCTTCCCCCTCACCTGAGGGGCCAGCCCCAAGGCTGGGGCCGATGATGGGTGCTGTGCTGGGGCTGGGGGCCGAGGCGTTGCTGGGGCCGGGGGCTGGCGCTGAGCTGGGAGCAGGGCTCACGGTGGGCGCAGCAGGAGAGCTGGGAGCAGGAGTGGGCTCGGGGTGCCCCGACAAGGACGGGCTTGGTGCTGCGGTCGAGCTGGGCAGGGACGTGTTCGTGTCGGCCCCCGTGGTCGTGGTGGGTGGCACCGACGTGGCTGGAGCTGGGGACGTCGGTGAGCCCAATGTCATGGCCAGAGGAATGGATGACGGTGCTTTTGGGGTCCCACGTAGGGTGGGAGCCGTGGCCGAGCTGGGTGGCGGTGTGTGTACTGTCGTGTTCCCTTTGCTGAGCGGAGAGGACGTGTCCGGGTGCAGCATCCCCGGCCAGGTTGTCCCCACGCTGGCCGACGCAGAGGAGTTGGCTGAGGACGCGTTGTGTGTCCCCGTGGTGGCAGCCGTGGGTGAGCTGGCCCAGGACCGTGACGCTGTCATTCCCGAGGTGTGCGGTGCTGGGCTGGTGTTAATTGTGCCAGGCTCGATCCCTACGGCGTGGAGGAGAGAGCTGGGCAGCAGGGACGCCGCAGGGCTCGGGGGGGAGCAGGCAGGGCTTGGGGGGATAGCGGCACCTGCCCAGCTCATTCTCCAGGTGGGTTTATCAGGCACAGAGGAGCACAAAATGAGGGTTTAATTAATATCTGATCCCCAAACTCCAGGCCTGGGTAGGGCTGGAGCCTCCGAAGGCATCGCATCACGGGCTTGGTGGCGTGGGGGACGAGCAGAGCAGTGCCGCGGTGGCCGCAGCAGGGACACGGCAGCACGGGACGTGCCAGCCCAGCCCTTGTGCCACATTTTTAGGTCAGTGCAGTGCCAGCAGCGCCCTTGTCCACCCCACCGCTGTTTGCACAAGGGGAGGAGTGGGGCCAGCCCAGCCCAGCCCCAGCGGACAGAGCTGGCCCCCAGGTGTGACCCCACCAAGGGGTCCCCAAAGCCCCCCCGGGACGGGCCGTTCCCAGGCCACGCAGCGGGGGTTTTGCTGTCCCCTGGACAAGGGACACACACGAGGACACGGCGATGTCACGCAGCGTGGAGGTGGGTGCCGGCCACGCGTCCTGGGTGGGGGCTCGGCCCCCGAAGCCCCCCACCAGCCGTGCCAAGGCACCCGTGTCCCCGCACACACCGGCCAGCCCAGCGGGTTTGGCAGCATTGGGACCGCATCCTGCCCCCGGTAGGGTTGGACCTTGCCCCGCTGCAAGCCCCGGGGCCGGGCTGAGCGGGGCAGAGCCCCCCGGTACCCTTCAAATCAGGGGGACACCCACAGCCCACCCGCACCCTCCCCACACCCCTCCCTGCCCACGAACCCCGCACGGTGCCCCCGCAGCACGCAGCCCACCCGCTGCACCGCACCCCCCCCGCGCCCCCAGCCCCCCGTCCCGGTGTCCCGGGGGTTCCCCATCACCCGGTGCCCCCGGGATGCCCAATCCCACCCGGTGCCGGTGCCCGGTGCCCCGGTACCTGCAGCCAGCAGGGCAGCGGCGCAGCAGAGCAGCAGGCGGAGCTCGCCCCGGGCCATGCCGCCGCTGCTGCCGCCGCCCCGGGCCCCGCCGCCGGTTCCCGGTTCCCGGTTCCCGGTTCCCCCCTCCGCCGCCTCCCGCCGCCGCCTTTATCCGCCCCGGGGTGGGGGGACGGCGGCGCCCCCTGCCGGTCCCGGGCCGCCCCGCAGCACCGGGTCCGTCCCCCCCACACCCCCCCCCACCTCGCCGCCTCCCCGTGCCTCAGTTTCCCCCCCGGGGTCCCGCAGACCTTGGGCGGACACGGAGCGGCGGGACACGGGGAGGGGGATGGGGGGACATGGGGACAGGGGAGAATGGGGGCGTGGGGACAGGACTGGGGGACATGGGGATGGGGGGACACGGGCATGGGAATAGGGGACATGGGGACATGAGGATGCAGGGCATGGGGACTTGGGGACACGAGGATGTAGGACATGGGGACGGGGGGACATGGGGATGCGAGGACACGGGCAGGGAGATGTGGGGACATGGGGACACAGAAGAATGGGGGCTTGGGGACATGACTTGGGGACATGGGGATGTGGGGACATGGGGACATGAGGATGCAGGGCATGGGGACTCAGGAGCATGGGGACATGGGGACACGAGGATGTGGGACACGGGGACAGGGGAGCGTGGGGACTTGGGGACACAGGGGCATGGGGTTGTTGGGACTTGGGGACCAGCAGTGTGGGGATGTGGGGACACAGGGACACAAGGATGTGGGACCTGGGGACACAGGAGGATGGGGATGTGGGGACATGGGGACATGAGGATGTGGGACGTGGGGACACGGGAGCATGGGGATATGAGGACACAGGGGCATGAGGCTGTGGGGATATGGGGACATGCAGACAGAGAGATCTGGGGACATAGGGACTCGTGGACACGAGGATGTGGGAACACGGGGACACGAAGCACAGGGACGTGGGTATGTATGGACGTGGGAGACACCGTACCCGCTGCAGGAGGCGGCCGTGGCGCCGCGCAGGCGGCCGTGGTGCCAGGCGGACGCCCCGTGCCGGAGCAGCACGTCTGGGGCACGGCACGGCCGGGACGGGGCCACTTCCTCCCGGCAAACTGCAGCCAGCAGCCTCGGCACCGCGGGTCCCCCGGGGAGGCCGCGCTCCCCACGGCACAGCCACGACGTGCCGGGCCCTGCCCCGACCCCCTGGGGACTGGGATGTTCTTGTATTGGCACGGCACGGCTCGGAACAGGTCCCCACCTCCTGCCGGGGCTCCAGCAGCTTGGCACTTGTCCCCAGATGCTCCCAGGAGTGCTGCCGTCACCTCCCGGTGAAGGGCTGCGCCCCAAAAAGCCAGCTGGGGCACCACCACTGGGGAAACTGAGGCACGGTCACGGCCCCTCGGGGTGCTCCCAGCCCTGCACAGGGGGGTCAGGGGCCGGATCCTGCCCTGGGAAGGGGGAAAATTACACCGGGACAAGTGGGGCTGGGGACATATCGCTGTGGGACGGGTGCTGGGGCCAGGCCAGGGCTCGCAGGTTGGGGACAGGGTGGAGGAGGAGGAGGAGGAGCAGGAAGCGAAGGCTGGCGGCGGCGGAGGGGAGGTGGCTCACCCCAGGAGAGGAACCGGGGGGCGGAACTTGGGGGGGGGGGCGGGAATTGGGGCCCCAGGACGCTGCCCAAAAGGATCCTGGTGCTGGGACAAGTGGCAGAGGGCCGAGAGCTGGCACAGCCTCAGCCAGGTGTGGGCACAGAGAGCTGCGGGGGCAGGAGCCGCCGCTCAGCCCTTGCTCTGTCCCGATGGGAGGGTTCGGGGGGGGGGGGTGAATGGGGTGATCCCAGCACAGAGCCCCCCCACAACCTTCCCTACCCGCGGGGGCCAGCTTGTCACCCACCCCAGGGTGTGGGGGGGAACCAAGAGGACAACCCCAGCAGAACAGTGTGGGGGAGTTAGTGACCCCCCAGGGGTCTGCAGGACAGAGCCACAAGTAGCTGTGTCCCCCCCCACCTCATGACCCCCCCCCCAACATCCACCAGCACCCCCAGAGGCCCCCTCCAACACCCAAGACCCCCCTGCCAAACCCACAACAAACCCAACCCCCCCCCAACCTCCGGGACCCCCCTGCCTGCCCCGGAGGAGCCCCCAAACCCCTCAACCCCCCCCAAGGGGACCCCTAAAGCCCTCAAAACCCCCCCAAGGGGACCCCCAAAGCCCCCATTCCCCCCCCTCCAAGCCCCAACCCCCCCTCCATAAGCACCCCCAGACCCCCCACAACCCCCCTCCCAATTTTCCCCCAGCCCAGGACCCCAGCGCCCCTCCACCCTCTCCCCAGCCCCATTTCCCCCCTTTTTCCCCCCCTTTTTCCCCCAGCACAGCCCCACATCTTCCCCCCGCCCCAAGATGGCAGCCGGCCGCGCCGCTTCCTGCCCGCGCCACAGGCCCCGCCGTTCCGCCCCCGCCTCCCTCCCGGTGCCCCCTCTCCACCACCACCCCCAGAACCCCCAAAATCCCCCATTTTTCCCCCCCCAGTAACCCTTCCCCGGTGCCCTGAGGCGAAGCAGACAGCGAGAGGCAGCTCCGGCGCCGAGCTTTACTGGGGCCTCACTGGAATGTGGCGGACGCGGGGCCCGCGGCGGGGCCAAGGCCTCACGGGGCAACCGGGGGCCCCGCTCTCAGTCCTCACCCCGGTACCGATCCGAGGCCCCCCTCAGTTCTCTCGGGTTTTGTTTTTTTGTTTTTTTTTTTTTTTAAAGAAAACGGGGCACCCCCCGGAGCCCCTCAGTCCATGCGGGGACTCCTCAGTCCATCGGTCCCCTCAGTCCATGGCGGGGCGGCCCCCCCCCCAGGTTCTCCCCGGCTTCTCCCCTCAGTCCGCGGGGGTCCCGGTGGGGTCCCGGGAGCGTCCCCGGTGTCCCAGGGGCGTCCCTGGTGTCCGTGCCCGTGCCGCACCGGGCTCAGTAGGCCGGCACCTGGTGCTGGTGCTGCGGCAGGAGCTGGCAGCCGCTGTTGACGTGGCTGAGCACCTTCTGCTTGAGCTGTGCCACCTGCTCGCGGAGCAGGCTGGCGGTCGAGGCCAGCTCCGTGTTCTGGCTCTTGAGGCTCTTCACCTTCTCCTCCAGGCGCGAGATGCGCTCCAGCTTCCTCTTGCGGCACTTGGAGGCGGCGATGCGGTTCCGCAGCCGCTTCCGCTCCGCCTTGATGCGCTCCTGCGTGTCCATGTCGATGGGCGACAGCGGCGGGCTCTCGCCGAAGCTCGGCACCTCGGGCACGATCTGCGGCTCGTCCTTCAGCGGCGGCGGAGGCGGCAGCCGGGGCGGCGGGGCGGCGAACGGGCCGGGCTCGGCGGCGTAGCTGACGGCCGGGTAGCTGCTGAGGTTGGCGTACACCGGGGGCTCCGGGGCCAGGCCGGCGGCGGGCAGCTCGCCGGCTCCTCCGCCGCCGCCACCGCTCCCTCCGCCGCCCGCCGCCGCCACCGCCGCCGCTCCCCCGGCGGATCCGGTGCCGCCGCCGCCGCCCAGCTGGTTCTGCTTGTGCAAGTCCTCCAGCGCCTTGACGAAGCCCTCGGCGAACTCCTGCTCCTCGGAGGCGGCCGCCTTGGGGTAGAGGAACTGCCCGCTGGTCGGCGTGGTGGTCACCAGCCCGTTGGACTGGATGATGAGCCGCTCCAGCTCGGGAGACGCCAGCTTCAGCAGCCCCAGCTCGGCCGAGCCCAGCAGCCCGGCGGCGGCCGCCGCTTCGCCTCCCGCCGTGCTCGCGGCCGCCGCCGCCGCCGTTGCTCCCGGTGCTTTCAGCGCCGCCGCCACCTGCTCGGGCAGCGCCAGGCCGAGCGCGTCCTTCTTCATCATGCTGCCGCCGGGGAAGGGCAGGAGGAGCCGGCTGCTGCCGGAGGACGGGGCGAAGCCGCTGCCGAGGCCGCTCAACACATCATCATGGTAGAAGGGTGTTTCCATCCTCCTCCCCCGCCCGGCTGCGGGGGAACGGGGCGGGGGGGGGGGGGGGGGGAAGGAAAGGGGAAAAAAAAAACAAAAAAAAAAAACGGGGGGGTCGCGGATCGATGCTCGGGGTGAGGGAGGGGGAAGGGAGGGCGGGGGAGGCGCCGGTGGCACCGGCCGCGGCCCCGCTCCTCCGCGCGCGCACACACGCGTCTGCCGCCGCCGCGGCCCCCGCGCCGCCTTATATACGCGGCGCCGCCGCGGTGACCTCACCGCGCCGCGCCCTCATTGGCTGCAGATGACGTCCTCGCCCGCCCGCATTTGCATGCGGGAGGCGGGGCTGCCTCCCCCCCCCCCCCCCCCATTCCTTCCCCCCTTCCTTTCCCGCCCCGGGGAGGCGGAGCCACGCCCACTCCTGGCCCCCGCCGTTGCCGCGGCGACCGGCGGGAACACGGCACAACAGCGCGAGGGCCCCTGGGATGACGTCATGGCGGGGCGCGCGGCGGCGGCGGCGGCGGCGGGGGTGGGGGGTGGGGGGAGAGCGGGGCGGGTCACGTGGGCCGCGCGCGCGCGCCCCGCCGGGATTCCCGGGCACAAAGGGAGGGGGCGGGGCCGGTGCCCGGTGCTCGCCCCGCCCCCCGCGCCCCCCCCACCGGGCGCCGAGCCCGGCCCGGTGCCCCCCGGTTCCGCCCCCCCCAGCACCCTCCGTACCCCCCCAATACACCGTGGGCGTCCCGGTGGTACCGGGGGCGGCGGAAAGGCCCCGCGCCCAAAGCACGCGCACACACACACCGGCCCCGGTGTCCGGTAACCCCCCCACCCCCACCCTTCCCCGGTTCCGCACCGAGGCGGCGGGGAAGGGGTTAAGCGGCGGCGGCGGCCCCGCGCGTCACGGCCCGGCCGGGCCCGCGGGCGGCTGAGGGGGCGGATCGGCGTCAGCAGTGACGTCACCGAGCCGCGGGGGGGGGGGGGAGGAACGGGGAAGGGGGGGGAGAATTAACGGCGGGGGGGGCGGGGAGGCGGCGGGGAGCCCCCCGGTGGTGGCGGCGGGGCCACCACCAAGCCCCGGTGCCCCCTGCCTCGTGTGGTCCCCCCATTCTTTATGTGCCTCCCCCTCCAATTAACCCCCTCCGGTAATTAACCCCCCCCCCCGGTAATTAACCCCCCCCCGGTAATTAACCCCCCCCCCCCCGGTAATTAACCCCCAACCACCCCCAGCCCCAGCCGGGACGAGGCCGCCCCGGTGGTGCCCGAGGCCTCGGGGCCAGGCCGGGTCCCGGCCGCGTTTCCGCCGCCAACCCCGTCATTACCGGGGCGCGGCCGGCCCGGCCCGGCAGGTTCGGCCTTACCGGGACCGGCCCTGCCGAACCGGGCACGGGGCCGCGACGGCCGCCCCGCACCCACGGGGCACCGACACACACCGGGCCCCCACACCGACCCCAAACCCACTGGGTCCTGTCGCCCACGGGGCCCTGACACACACCGGGCCCCCACACCGACCCCAAACCCACCGGGCGCCGTCACCCGCCAGGCCCCGGCCTTGTCCCGGTCCCAAGCCCTAAATTCTCCTCACGGGTCTTTAACGGGGGTCCCCAGGCCACACCGAGCTTTGGTGGCGGTGCCACCGGTGCCGTCCCCGTCCCCAAAGCAGGCCCCGCACGCCGCCGTCCCCAAACCAGGCCCCAACCGCTGCCGTCCCCACACGCCACCACCGTGTCCTCACACCTCCCTTCACCCCGACCCCATTTTCCCTACAATTTTCCCCAAATCCGTTATGGTTTCTACGCCAGCACCGGAGGGCTGCCGAGCACGGTGCCACCTCATCACCAGCCCGGTGACAACGCGTCGGGGACGGCCACCCACAGGGGTGCCCCTGCCCCTCTCGTCCCATGGGGCTGAGCCCCAAAACGGGGGCACCGGGGGCTCGGGGTCCCGGGATCTGCCCCGGGGAAGCCGCCCCTGAGTCACCCCCGGGGGGACGGCGCGAGGAACCGAGCCGGGACACCGAGAACCCGCCGGCCCTAAAAAAAAAAAAAAACAACAAAAAACTGGGTCCCCGTTGGGACCGCGCCGCCCCCGGGGGCTCGGAACAATCGAAAACAGGAGAAAAAAAATATTTAAAAAAAAAAAAAAAAAAAGCATGTTTAAAAAGGAAAAAGCGAGGAGGAGGAGGAGGGCTTGACGTGTATTTTTAGTCGCTTAGCGCAGCCCTGAAGTATTTCGGCAGCCACTCCCTCCGGCTGCTCTGTGACTATTCCTGCGCTGCCTCCCCGGCCCCGCGCACCGGGGCTGAGTCACGGCCCCGCACGCCTGCGCCCCGCCGAAACGGGGAAGGGGAAATTTGGGGAGCGGGACGGGGCTGGAGGAGGGCTGTGGGGTGGCCGCCGGCCCAGCAGGAGCCCCAGACCTTTTTCCTTCCTCTGCTGTTGCTTTTATCTCGTCCCCGGTTTGTTTTTCCCCCCCTCCCTGCTGTGGGGCAGGATTGGAGCTCCGGGGTTTGTTCGTCGTGGGGCGGCCTCAGATGGGGCTTTTTTGGGGCAGGAAAGGGGTTTCGAGGGGTTTGCCTGAAGCCGCAGGGGAGCTCTGCGCTGACAGAACTGACAGAAGGGCAGGATGCTGCTCTCGAAGGAATCCCTCTCTGACCCAGCCCAAAATATCCCCACAGAGGTGGAAAAAGGCAGCGGGGAGCAAGGAGGGAAGGCGGCCGAGGCCTACGGGTGTGATTTAAGGCGAGCAGAACTTCACGAGCTCCGGGGCCAGGGCTTCGGCAGGAGATAAGGAGCACTTGGAGGGCTCTACCCTGAGCCGGAGCCAAGGGTCCCATTGTTCTGGCGAGCTTCATCTGGCCCCACCAGACCTGAAATCCAGACGGCCCCGCGCTCGTTTCCTTTTTCACCGGGGCAGCTGCAACGCCGCGGGGTTGCTGTGGCTGGAGGCAGAGGCTAGAAAGGGAGGGAGCAGGTTGGGAAGGGAAAGTCTGACACAGGGCCCGGCCTTCGTTCAAATGCCACACGGGGGTTTGCTCCGAGAGCGAGTTTCCAGGAGGGAGGACACGCGTGCCCTGCTCCCACCGCCCGGGGTTCGCCGCTTGGCAGGAGCCTGGGACGCGGATCCAGCGCTGACGCACGCGCCTCGCCGGGGAAAGGCGGCCGGGGAGCACACGGCTGGCAAAAAGCAACATTTTAGCCCAATTCCTCGGGTATTTATTTACACGAGGGCCGGAGCGAGGGTTAGCAAGGAGCTGGGGGATCGCACGCGGGGCCGAGCGCTGTCGCAGACACAGAGGAAGGCGTTTTCTACAGGTCGGCGATTTATTCCTACTCACCACTTCGCACAGGTTTTATAAACGTTTAAAAAAATAAGTATATATAAAAGCAGGTTCTTTACTCGTTTTCTCTTCCCAGCAGTGGTGATGGCAGAGAGGAGGCTTCAACGGGGAAATCGGTTGCAGAAAACGAAAAAGGAAAATCACAAAACCAAGAAAATGTTCAGAGTGAGTTACAATATCTTCTGCTTTTACCCTAAAATTAAACAAATTTCATTCACCAGGGAGTTCAGGCAAGGCCTAAAGCCTCTTTCTCCCCCCCCGTGCCCCCCCCACAGGCTTGCAATTCAGATCAGGCAGAATATTTTGGGGCGCGTTTTGCTCGTGGGACCCTGCACCCTGTGGGTTGGAAGACTCGGAGCAACCTGACCGAGAGAGACGCGGGAACCTCTTAACCTGCAGGAGGGGCACTGCGCGCTCTGCTCCGTGTCCCCGAGGAGAGAGGTCTGGCCAGTTACCAGAAAATGAAGTGACAACATTAGGGCGAAGTCAGTCCCCACGCAGCACGAGGAATCAGCTCGAGAAACGCTGTTGGAACTCAAAAATCAGACTTCAGGATTTCGTGTCACAGGCACAAGGGAGACAAGTGGGGGGGGGGGGGGGGGGGGGGGGAAGAAATCACCAGCTCGACTGCTTTTCAAGAAAACAAAACAAGTGAGGAGGACGGGGCACACCAGCCTTCCACGAGAAAACACAGAAAAGCCTTTCCTTTAAAGGAAATTTCTAATCTGGACTCGAATTAGAAAGACGCTAATTGGGAAACCCTCACTCATCACAGAGCTCTCGGGGAAACAACCCTTAAAGGGCAACGCAACGTTCGCCCCAGGTTCTCCTTTTGGAGAGAGCCAGAAGTGACCGGCCACAAACAGAGGACAGGGAGATGGCTTAAAAGTCTGTTTTGTTACAAATAACAACAAACAAACCTTTAAGACTACTCACGTAAAGACACAATATCCTCAAGTTCAGTGTTTTCAAACCAAAAGGCCTGCAGCTGTTACAAATGCAACAAGTTTCCAAAGCTTCAAGTATAAAAAAAAAGAGAAAAAAAAACGTAACACAAACAATCCGGAAAGCGTGTGCCTTAGGTCTTACACCACTACACGCGATATTCTGTTAAATTAAACCTGGTGACCCTGAAAAATTAAATAGTGCTTCCACTCTCAGGAGAGGGCTGAAGTTAGGCCCCTAACCGTGAATTATTATCATTTTTTTTTGGACGTTTCCAATTACAGACTTGCTGACTAGAAAGGGAATAACTCCACTTTACCAGGTTAAATCGCGAGGGGCTTCCAAACTACATGATTGGGGCACGGATCGACTGACGGAGGAGCAGAAACAGAACACTTTTGAACGCACGGCAATCCTGAGGTGTGATCAAACCAAAGAGCATCGCGGCACTGTCCCTGGCCAGGGCGCAGCCGGCGTCTCACTGCTTTGCTGACTGCCTGCCCGGCTTTTTTTCCTGCTGGCCTCTTCCGCTGCCCGGTATTCCTCGGCCACGGCCACCAAACACACCTGCGGGACAAAAAGGAAGAGCAGAGAGACAACAGCTTCATCGTAAGCCAGTAACAACTCCCATAGCTTTAAAACTCTTTATATTCTCCCAAATACGTGCGTATTTTCTTGTCTTTGCAGCGGCAGAGATGGGATCTGTGGACTTCTCCCTTGCCAGTCCCAGACCCTGTACTCAGCAGCAGCACAAACCTCCCCTCACCAGCGAGCTCAGTGATACTTCTTTACCACGCCCTCTGGCTAGCTGTGCTAGCATCGTACGTTTCTCTCTTTTATCAACTTTTCTATTTCTTAAATAATCTTTTCACCATCGTGAAGTTCACCTCTTTTGAAAAACCTAACCAAGGAAGAGAGACGAGGTTTTAAATCAAGCATCTGTCAGCAGGGGATCGGCAGATCGTACTGCGGCCCCCCGAGAGCTGCAGATCCAAACCCAGAGCAACGAAGAGGGAGTCTCGGCTTGAAGGCTGCTCAGGTACAGAACAGAAAGGATTCATCCCGCTCCGCCACCTCCTTGCTCTGGGGGAGGCAATCCACCAGTCCGCAGAGGGACCTGGACGTGCAGCGGTGCCACAAGCACAGCAGCGCCCAGGAGGCTGCGCCGAGACCTGCGCCAAGCGCCCTGGGAGCCGACGGCTCTGCCCAGCTTTGGCTGGGGAGCTGCGAACAACCCCCCCAGCCCCTCCTTCCCTCCCCGGCTCAAATCGGCTCCAAACAATCCGACTGCGGCTCTGCGCGGCGATCATCGGGTTTATCTCAGCCTGCGAGCGGCGAAGGGGCTGTGGAGCTGCCCTGCCAGCGACCTCCGCGCAAAAGCTGGAGCCCGAAGGAGGCTCGGTGCAGGCAGCGGGCTGAAGAACTTGCTCCAGAGCCCTCTGCTCGCTCAGCCGAGACATGTCTGAACCAGAGGGGGAAAAACGCTTCTAACCCCGCAGTCCTTTGGAAGCAGCTGGAGGCCTGCGAGCATCCCGAAAAGCTGAGCAAAGAGCGCGGCGCTCCTGAACTTGGCAAGGCAAGGAGTGAGAGACGCAGGATTACCAGTGTCAGAAACAATAATCCTTTCAACCGCGCGCACAATTACAGCTTTACTTCTGCCTGCTGGCCTCCCAACAAAATTGTCCTGCCTTTTTTTTATTTTTTTTTTCCTCCTTTCCTTCATGTCTCGGTAACGAGAGCCAAACCTTTTAGCTAATTAGCAAACGCCGAAGCTTCCCTTTAAAATATTCCATCAGCGAATTTAAGCTGCACATCAAAACAGCGGGGAACTCCACCTCAAACACGACTCGGCTCTGCTCTCCACAAGGTGGATATTTCCACAGCACGGGCAGCACAGAAAATACTTCAGCTAAAATGTTTATCCAAACTAACCCCATCCAAAAAGCTGTTGTGCCAAGCGCTTTGGACACCGAAAAGGGAAGGAGGAAAAATAAAAAGGCCCCTTCAGATTTGTAAAGGTCACTTCTGCGTGCTCGGAGCTTTTGGGAGGCGGCAGAGATCGCAGGGTTTTTCCTCCCGAAGTCCCTGCGAGCCGGAGACGCAGCGCTTGGCGCGTCCCGGCGTGGCGTGATGGCCCCAGGTACCTCCCAGCCGTCCTGCCGGGATTCCTCGCATAGCCCAAACGCAGACAGCTCGTTAAGGGCGCTCCGCCGAGACCTGGCCCTTCGGCGTCTCGGTCCCCGGGGCTCCTTTTACAACCCAGATTCCCTATTTTGTTCCAGCAAGTAAGCCCACACGGGGTTTAGGCTCCTACCGCGGGCTGATCCCGCAGCGAGGAACCCCGGGGCTGAGCGAGGCGACCGCAGGGCAAATGGCAGAGACGTGGCAGGAGGCGTGAGCAGGATGGTGCTGGGAGGACAGGGTAACAGATCCCCGAGCCGCAGCGCTGGGAGATAACCCAGCCGTGTGAAGCGGGGCAGGGAAGGAGGAGCTGTTGGCGTGACCTATTTCTGCCGAAGCGGCAACCTCCCCTGTTATCAGAGACAGCGATTGTTCACGTGGAGCAGGAGGAACACAAACCCGCAGCTCCATACGTAAAAAAAACACGACATTAACAACCAAAAAACCCCACAAATCAACAGGTCAGAAGAACCAAAGTCCCATTACACCGGGAGAAAAGAAGGTTTTTCGCGGCGATGGTCAGAGCCGTGTCCGTTTCCCAACGGACCGGCCTCTTGTTTCCCTCCCAGCTTCGCTAAGCTGGCCCCACCAAACTTGTGGTGTCTGCCGTGTTCTGCAGCTAGCCAGGAGGGGCACAGACAGTCAAATTCGGAGACTCTCTTAATTAAGCTCCTGCCCAACCCAGTAACGAGGAAGGCACAGCCCTGGCACGTCTCCCCTCTGCTCGCTGGCAGAGGCGAGGCGCTCGCTCGACGAGATCTCGCAGGGGAGCGGCTCCGGCTTCCCGCAGACAAACAGCTCCGGGTCGAGAGCTGAGAAGCCGCAGCCCTCCCGTGCCCGGGAGGCGAAACGGAGAGGCAGGGATCCCGATCGCCCCTCTGCGAGCTGAAAAGGGAACGGGATCGTTACCTCGTCCGGCGCCGCCAACCCCACGGCCCTTCTGCTGCTTCTGCTGCTGCATCCCGCCGCGGCCTCTGCCCTTGGACACCACCTCTTCCTTCACCATGTCGATTATTTCGTCGGGGATGCGGAGGTATTTGATCGTGCTGCCCCGGATGTAGCACTCCGGCATCCTCCAGAACTTGTCGCCGTCCTGTCAGGGAGCAAGGCGTTAGGCCGAGAAGGAGGCCGGGTGCTTTGTGCGTTACATTTTGGCATTTGAACGTTTCCATATCGCTTCCGAGGAGCGTGACAGCTCCGCCAATCTTTTCTGAGCCGTAATTAGCCACAAAATTGGTTTCCCCTCTCCAAAACACGCGGCCCTACGGAGCTGGCGGGGCGCAGAGGGCACTCAGCCATGAACCAAAGGCGTTTCGATTCCACCCCTGCCTGTAACACCCACAGAAAACGAAGGGAGAAGAGGGAAGGGAATTGAAAGCGGGCCCGGGGAGGGGAACGTGCTAAGTCACACACAACTGCTGCAAGCAACCAACTCGGGCGGCGCGGGGCAGGTCCAGCAGAGGAAGATTTCTTCTGCAGAAGCCCCAGCTGGGAGTCACCTCGCTATTTCACTTCTCTGGGGCGGGGAGCGAGCAGCCAGGCAGCATCCAGGGCCAGCTGGGCGTGGGGCGGGTGCCCACCAGATGCACAGGAACCGTGGCTGTGGAAAATAAGGAGCTTACGGATGACATTAAAAATAAAAACAAAAAGTCAAAAAGAAAAAAAAGAAAGAAAAAAAAAAAAAAGGCTCCGGGAGCCAAGTCACTGAGCAGCCGTGTTTCGCTCGAGGCGGTTTCAGGACTTTCCTAGGACGCAGCCCACCGGGAGCTCCCCGCCCGCGTGTCAGGCGCGGCTGTGGGGACGGGGAGCGAGCGCCGGGGCTGAACAACAACGCCGCTGCCCGTGATGTAACCAGGAGGAGGGACGGGGCCTCGTGCGGCCCCAGCTCTGCCCCGCCACGGGGCCCGGCTGCACGCGGGAGAGCTCAAACCTGGCTCTTCTCGAGCGGCTCACACGGACAACGCGTCCCAGAGGAGCGCGCCGCCCCAGGAACGCCTCGTTTCACCTCCCTCGGGATCAAATCGTCCCCCGCAGCCCCAGAGTTATTTGGGGCAACCCTGCGTGTGCGGGCAAGCCCCCGGCGCGCAAGGCAAGGCGGAGGGGAACGAGGCGGAGAGGAACAAACGGCCTCCTCCAGCCAGGCACCCAGCAAACCCCACCCTGCCTCGGATCCGCCGGGCTGCGCCTTGGCTCCCGACGCGGGAAGGGATCGAGCCAGGTCCCGGCTTCCTCGTTCCGGCCTCCGCGGGTAAACAACCGCCCGGCGGGCTGGGGCGGCCGCCAGGCACCGCTCCCAGGCACCGCTCCGTGCCATCTAGCGGCCGGTCCCCACCGGTGCCACCGGCACTGCCCTGGAAGAGCCTCCCACCGGGCTTTGAGCGGGGGTTTGGAGGAGTTTTGGGGGTGGGAGAGAGCCGTAGGGCCCTCAGGAGGGTTAAAGGACGAGGAATTGCTCTCCCACAAGAGAGCACAAAGCCGCGCAGAGCTGCTCTTCCACGAGGCAGCAGAAGAGGACAAAATTGCGTGGTCTCTGAGCACCGATAAGGCTCTGTCACCCCCTGCTGCAAAACCCTGAGAGAAACGCCTTCCTATTTGCCCTGCCGTAAGTCCAGGGGGATCCACAAATTCCTAAAAGCTCCTACCTTACACTGAAGGTCCCCCTCAAACCTTTCCTCGGTCGTATTTACGTACGAACGCATCCCCAAGCCCCAGCAGGACCGGTCAACGGCTTCCTGCTGTGGACACAGCGGGCACGGAAGGTTTGCAGAGAGATTTTCTGCAGAACCAGCGTCTCCCCGCCCGTTTCTCCCCAAAACCTCTGCAGCTCCGAGGCAGGGGGAGCGCAGCCAGCGCCGACGTCCACCCCGCTGCCGCTTCCCGCAGCCGGGCGCAGGCCGGCAGGGACAAGACCGGGCACTTCTGGCTGAGGTCAAAGCCCAGCCGAGATCCCAATCTGCCGGAGCAACTCTGGCCACGGGCAAAAGTACCAGACGGCGCCCACCGCGGGTAAGCAGCTGCCTGCTCCCGTTTTCTTTTGATGTGGGGAGCTACGGGGCGAGAGGCGAGGGGGTTAATAAGAGCCAGCGCTCGGAGCAGAGCGCGCAGACGGAGCCTCCTCGGCGCTTTGAGGATCCGCCTGGGCACCGGGAGGCGGCGGGGGCTCCTCACCGTGGGGGAGGGGGGGGGGGGGGGGTCCTGCACGTTACAGGACGGCCCCCCCGCCGCCGATCCCCGTTTTTCGGTGTGCGTTCCCTTACCTTACGCTCATTATTTTGTTCTACTTACTGATAACGGCGTTCGGTCCAAAAAAAAAAACCCCACCTGCATTCAGGCCAAAGCCACGCTCCCAGAGGAGCCAAAACCCAACCGAGCCCCAGCCGGGGCAGCCCAGAAACGGGGCCGGGGCTCGGCCCCCACCCCCCCCGCGGGGCTCCCCGTGCACACCGGGGCCGGGCCTTACCCGGGAGGTGCAGATGACCTCGCGCAGGTTGATGTTCATCCAGTTGTCGCAGCTCACCAGGTGCCCGTTGTACGTCTCGCCGTTCTTCAGCTCCACCAGCTGCAACCACAGGGCGGTCACGGGGGGGGGTGGGGGGTGGGGGTGGGAACCGGGCCGGGCATCACCGGGCCCGGGGCGGTAACGGGAGCGGGGCCGGGCCGCTACTCACCATGGGGTGGTTCTGAGCCGTCTTCAGCAGGGACAGGGGCAGCTGTGAGGGGGAGAAACGAGAGGAGAGGCCTCAGGCACCGCCGGGACACCGGGAGCGAGGCCGTGGTACCGGGACGGCGATGCCGGTACCGGGGCCGTGGTTCCGGGGCACCGACCGGGCCCCGGCTCCCCCCCCCCCCGCCCCTCACCATCGTGCCGGAGCCGCCGCCGCGCCGGCCGCTGCCGCTCAAACCGCCCCCGGCCCCGCGCGGAGCCAATCAGCGCGCGGCACGGCCCCGGCGGGACCAATCAGCGCGCGGCGCGGCCCCCGCGGAACCAATCAGCGCGCGCGGCCGTAAAGCAGCGCGGCGGCTCCCTCCGCGCTTTCACGACGGTGTCGTGAACGTGAAAGCGGCGGCGGCGCCCCCGAGCGGCGGGGCCGGGCCCGTTCCCTTTGGGGCGGGAGGGGGCGAACCGGAAGGTCCGGGGGCACCGAGCTGAGGCGGCCCCGGCGGCGGAGAAGGCGTTGAGGGGGCGCTCCGCGCGGCGGGGCTGCGCGCTCTGGGCCCACGGGGGGCCGCTCTAGCCGGCTGGGCGGAGCGAACTCTATGGCCGCGGGGGGCCGCTCTAGCCGGCTGGGCGGAGCGAACTCTATGGCCGGGCGGGGCCGCGCGCTCAGAGCGGGGCGGGCGCGCGCCGGGGGCGAGGCGCGATGGAGAGGCCGCGGCGGGCGGTGGTGGTCACCGGTACGGGGGGGGGCACGGGGGGGGAAATGGGGATGGGAGGGACCGGGGGGGGGGCCGGGACGGGGGTGAGGGGGTGAGGGGGTGTGGGGGGGGCTGGGGGTGGGGGTCCGGGGGGGTGCGGGGGGGGAAGGAGGGGGGGAAATGGGGGGAGAGGGGGTGGGAGGGTTAGGGGGTGGGGGGTACTGGGGGGGGTACGGAGTGATCTGAGGGGGGCACAGGGTGATCGGGGGGGGGATTCAGGGTGATCTGGGGGGGTATGGGGTGATCTGGGGGAGTTACAGAGTAATATGGGGGGGTTACGGAGTGATCTGGGGGGGGGTTCAGGGTGATTCTAGGGGGGGTACAGGGTGACATGGGGGGGGTACAGAGTGATCTGGGGGGGTACAAAGCGATATGGGGGGGTTCAGGGTGATCTGGGGGGTATGGAGTGATGGGGGGGCTACAGGTCGATGCTGGGGGGTACGGAATGGTCGGGGGGGGTACGGAGTGATATGGGGACGGGTTCAGGGTGATATGGGGAGTGTACGGGGTGATATGGGGGGATATGGAGTGATCTGGGGGGGTACAAAGTGGTCTGGGGGGAGTAGGGAGTGATTTTGGGGGGTTATGAAGTGATCTGGGGGGGGTAGAAGGTGATGTTGGGAGGTAGAGAATGATATCGGGGGGCACGGAGTGGTCTGGGAGGGGTACGGAGTGATCTTGGGGGGTAGGGGGTGATCTAGGGGGGGTATGGGGTGATGCTGGGGGGGTAGGGGGTGATCCAGCAGGGGTACAAGTCGATGTGGGGGGGGTATTGAGTGATCTGGAGGGGTAGGGGGTGATGCTGAGAGCGGTACGGAGTGAGCTGGGCGGGGGAGGAGTGAGCTGGGGGGGGGAGGAGGTGATCCGGGGGGGGTACAGGGCAACGCTCAGGGGTTATGGAGTAATTGGGGGGGCACAGGGTGATGCTGGGGGGGAACAGAATGGTGCTGGTGGGGTACAGGGGTTACAGCGCGATTCTGGGGGGGTACAGAGTGATGCTGGGGGGCTCCCCCATGTGTGGGGTGAGCCCTGGGAGGGCCAGGGGTGCTCTGGGGACTGGGGGAGCTGTGGTGGGTGAGGGTGTCAGGAGCTGGGGGGCCCCCCAAGTCCTCAGTCCCCCCCCCTAAGGCTTTGCTGGGTGGGGAGGGAGGGCGCTGAGCAGGAAAAGAGACCAAAATTGGGGGGCTCGCTGACCCCCCCCCCCCGGGATGTGGCGGTGCAGAATTCACCCGGGGAGGGGGGGGACCAAAAGGGGGGGGGGGGGGAACAAGAGGCCCCCGCTCCCAGGGTACAAAGGCAGCTTGGTGTGTGGGGCAGGCCGTCCTGTGCCAAACGGGGACCTCAAGGGGGGCCGGTCGGTGCTCCCCGTGCAGCTGAACCCGAGGCCGTTTGAGTGGTGGGGGGCTCGTCGCTGCCGTTACACCGAGGGGGGCGGGGGGGGGGGGATAATCGGAGGCAAAAATCCTTGCAGAGAGCAGGTGGCGGGTCCTGGTGCGTGCTGCTCAGGGGCTGCGCTCGGCGGTGACTAAACAGAAAAGTGGCGTCGCTGAAACACCCTCCTGCTTCTGGGAATGCCTCTTCTCGCCCTTTTTTTCCCGTTCTTGGGGGAAGTCCGCTTCCGAAGCGGAGCGGTTGTCTCGTGAGGTCTGCCCGTGGCGGCTGGCCGGCCGTTCGTCACCGCTGTCGCGCCAAGTTCCCGTTTGGAATTGTCAGCGGTGCCGTGTTCCCGCTCAGTTATGAGCCTGCGCTCGCCGAGGATAGGCGTTATTTACGTGCAATTTCTTTTTTAGAGCTCTTTAAGGAGATAATCCCGTAAAGCTCTCCGTGGCTGGCTTACCGCTAACGAGCCTTGGAGGGCCCTAAAGTGGATGCAGGAGAGCTCCCGGAGTTTGGTGCTACCAAAAGTTGCTCATCTTCTGTGCAGGAGCTGACCCGGGGGATCTGCACGGAGGATGAGTCAGAGGAGCAAAAGTCCCCTGTAGGGTCTGTGCCAGCTCACATTCGGCTGCAGAACAAGGGGGGGCCGCGTTACGTCCGCAGGCACCTGTAGGATTTCAGCCTCGCGGCGCGCTTTGTGGCTGGAACTGCTAAAAAGGGATGCTCGGTTTAATCTCTCTCGGAAGAATATGATGATTTCTTTAGGGGTGAAACGTAAGGAGGTCGTGATCGCTTCCAGAAAGTCGCGTAAGTCATCGCTGACTTGTAGGAGCATCTGAAAAGTCATCTGGTTATTGAAAAGTCATCTGGTTATTCATCTTGCTGGCCTCTGCTGCAGTCTTAGGTTATCTTAATAACAGCGGGGGCTTGCTCGTGGGAAAACACACCAATGTTTCGGTCTTGTGGAAACCCTCAGGGGGTTTATCCAAATAAACCCGATATCGACGCGATATCGACGTTGGTTCGGTTCTAATCCTCCCGTCCAAGTGGAGCTCCCACCGAGCCCATGCCACGCACATCCCTCATGTCATCATGAGCAATGTGACCTCAGCCTTCACCTGCTGCTGGTAGCAAATAGCCCGCTTCCATTAACGTGTCACGTAATATTTGTAGTCCCTCTCCAGTCCTCTCACGAGTTAGCTAAAATCTATGCCCCTAATTGCATTAGGCTCACGGGGCAGCTCCGACATCTTCAATTAAGGCATATTGACATTGCACCCAGATAAATGCCTAACCTTTGTATGCTTGCTCAGGGAAAGATGTTATGGATTACTAGTTAACCCTGAGTTACTCATTAGGAAATGCGGATGGGTTGAGTAAGGGTCATTATAGCGCTATCATAACCTTTGCTGCTCCGTGTAGGTGGGTTGTCAGCACCGTTGGGTTTAGTTCCTCTAAAGACCAATCCACAGAGATTTTGGTGAAGGCTCGAGCAAAGAAGAAATACTCGAGGCAGGCTCGTCGACGGTTGTGGAAGCATCTGGTGCGGACTGTTACAAGCAGGATTAGAAAATCCAATAATGCTTCTCGTTCCGTGACATCAGTCAACTCATCTGCTAGTAGCAAGTTTTTCCCTAACCTGGTCAGGAAGGAAAAAACTATGCTTCCCCGGTGTCTGCTGGGGAAAAAAGGAGATTTTTTTGGTTTTGAGGCAAGCTCTCGTTCTCCTTTGTTGTAAGATGTGTAGTTCAGACGTTGCTGTGAAGGTCTCTAGTAGGTAGTTAGGAAGTGAATGAGGAATATATAGTGAATAATTGGGTATTACAAGAAGTGGATTTCCTCTCAAAATATATAAAACAGAAAAGCGCAGACCACTTTGCAACTTAGTCAAACGTGTAAGAATGCCTCTTATTCTGTTTCAGGGTTTGGGCCGTTCGGAGAGCACGCTGTTAACGCCAGTTGGATTGCAGTTCAGGTAACACTATAACTTTGTTCGTAGAAAGTTAAATCAGCCCCGTGCCGATAACCGACCCGCACACATTTCAGCCTGCAGCTCTTTTGTACCTTGCCTTCCCCGTTTATCAGCTGAGACCAGCTCGCTCCAGATGGCCAGCTGGGTAATTTTTTATTCGCTTCTCAGAAAACAGTCCCTTAGCTAGTAGAACTTAATGAGATGGAGTTAATATAGCTAAGGCAAGTAAGGAATTCCTAGGCTAACTCCCTAGATTTGAGAGATGGTAAGTGGGGCAAAGGGCGGGGAATCTTGCTCTGCTGCTTCGTGTGCTGCAGAGAATTCAAAATAAAGAAAGAAAGAAAGCTAAATGAATTCTTATGTTTTCCTCCGAGCTGTAGCTTGAAATCTGGGTGAGTTGGTTAACCTTTAAGCCATCTCATCTGTAACGAGACTTGCACATGGCAGTCCTGTGCAGTCAAGTGTGCCGCAGAGTCGTCCAACACGGGTTTGAATTTCGGGACTGACTCTGAAGGGAGCATCCATCGCTGCCCGCTCTCCTTTTGGCTCCTTTCAGGGCAGCCTGCTGGGCTGCGGCGGGTGAAGCAGGAGGCGTGCGGGTGCTCAGGGAGCACACAAAACAGCAGCAGGCGTTCCAGGGCTGACTCCTGCTCACTGGAGATGCAGTGTGAGAAGTGCTCGTGAAGCATTGTCGCTTGAGCAGGTCATAACGTGCTTTAACACAGCCACCTTATGCCACTTGTAGCTGCAGAGCTGCGTGAACATATGTGACATATGTTCATCTAAATAACACACTGATATATTCCCAAAGAAGGCAGGAAGAAGAAATCCAACTCTTTCTAGATGCCCTGCAAAACTAAGGAATTAAGGGTGCTTTGTAGTATGCTGTAAAAGCATTAGCCTTGGACAGCGCTGTCACATTATCCCAATTCTTCCTTATTTGTCACTTCTGGATGTGGTTTATGACAAAGCTACTGGGAACTCAAGGGTACCTTTTAGTACAGTTGCCCAGGGAATTAAATCTATTTTTCTCCCCAGCACATCTCTCTTCCTTTCACAGCTCTGAGATTAATATCTTCTTTAGAATGCTTTTAAATTAAATCACAAACTCTAATCAATTACAGGCAACTAATGTCCAGATGTCTAATGTGTTGCCTGGTATGAGAAGCCGAAACCTTTGGCTCCAGGAGCCCTTTGAAGCTGAATTTATTTGAGTTAGGGTTTGCTCAGGCTGAGTTTGGGGAAAAACGCAAGCTGCGTTATGGAAAAAAAATTGCACGTTGGTGAAATTTAGTAGCGAAGCTAATTGACTTGGTTTGTTCTTATTTGTGTAATGCCAGCTATTGTAAACAAGCTACTTTTATGCTGTAGAAGATACACAAAGGGGTATTGTGCTTCTGGGACAGGAAGAGTAGTGGGTGTTCTGATGTTGCTTACAAAAACAAGCCTAATGTATACTTTGAGTAAAGAGAAGTGGGCTGTCATCCCTTCAGCCCAGCAGCTCGAGGCATTGCTGATAGAGGAAGTCATCATGTGCATTTTACATTCATTTTATGGGCTCGGGGTTGCTTTGAGAACGTAGAACTAGAATTGACGGTGCGCGCTCTGCCACGTTAGGGCCGATCTTCCCCCGACTTTAACAGCTTGTGTTGGCTTCTGGCTCAAAACACCGACTTTCAGGCGGTGGGGAGGATTTGCCTTTCCTTACCCCGTCTCAGCCCGGAGAGGCCCAGACAAAAAGGAACAGCATGTCTTTGAGCACATGCAAGTTGGGCATTGTGCAAGTTTCAGACGGGGGACTGCATGGAGCTGAGTGGACACAAAGGCGTGTCTGAGTTTCTGAGTCCCAGACGGTGTGATCTGCATGTTAATAGAAGAAAAATCAATTAAACAATCTTTGTAAATCCTTCCTAGCTTTAGGGCTAAGCTAGTTCTGGTTTATTACATCTTTTATTATCCTGCATCTCGAGGATAAAATCCTCTGCTTTTCTTCCTGGTCTTCCTTTGGGTTTTATTTGGGCTCTTTTGCGGAGGGCAGATGCGGTGTGAGTTTTCCCTCGGACTGCGGTGTATTTCTAGTATTGATGCTTGTTCGTGAAAATAAATGATTTTTACACGTGATTAACACGTAGGGTATCTTAAATAGTCATGAAAGCAAATGCTAAGATAAAAAGTTTGGACGTTTTTATGCTTGGGAGAGAGATAGGGGGACAATAACTTCTCGCTGCTTTCTTTTCTGAGGCCAGCAGTAAAAACACTTAGTATGTTACAAAACACAGGTTTGCCATTCCATGTTTCCATCTCTTTAACATTTTCTCCGAGGCTTTTTTTCAGTTGCTGGGGGGGGACCTTTCTGTAAGAAGTGGAGGAAGAATGGGATTTCAGCTCGGGGCATCTCCCGGCCTGCAGGCCCGGGTGCGCCTCATGGAGGAGACCCGGGTGAGCCTCATGGAGGAGGCCCGGGTGTGCCCCATGGAGCCCGTCAGGCCTCGGTTCTCCCCGTTAGAAGTGTGTCTGGCTGGGCCGGGGGCCGAGGAGAGAGGTCAGGGTGCGTTTTGGCCTTACGGAGCACAATCGCTGTCAGGGTGTCTAGACAGACCTGATAAGGATATTAAAGGCTGACAAAGGAGCCCATTGTTGAGGGGTCAGGGAATCGGTCAAACGCGTTCGTTTTTCTCTGTTTGTCAGGTACACAAGGCTGTGGATAATAAGTTGTCTGGGGGCCAGAGTACATCTTTATTATGGAATGGAAGTGCGTTTGGTTAAAGGAAAGCTGTGGGTTTGTAAAGCGGCGTTTGACGTGCCTGCGTTTGGGGAAGGGGGCTGCTCGGCATCGCGGCCCGAGGTCTCCCGCGGGCGTGCAGCCGGCAGAGCTCGCAGCTCCCAGCTTCATCTTCAGAAGCTGCTTCACGCTCTTCAGAGAAGTGATGATGAATTCCTACCAATTAACGCTCTGGAGCTTTTCCTAAAGAGACTGGCTCGTATTTGAATACTCTAATTTGTAAACTACTTACTTCATTAACGCGCCGCATAAAACAGCTAACGTTTTGAAGGCGGGTTTGTGTAAAGAAGATGTGATGAAACATCACTTAGCATCCATCTCTGGTAATGAATGTCTCTGTGTGCCAGACGCTAATCAATACAGCAAGCCTTTAATATCAGCCTTGCCCTCGGAGCAAGTGATTTATCACGGTTGTTGCTCATATCTGCTGGTCCGTGAAAGTCTTACTCTTGCTTTTTCTGCGTGTTTGAGTTATCTTAAATCTTGTTACACCGACCTGGTGTCTGTACAAGTGTGAAAAGTGTTGTTTTTTTTTCCCTCAGAACCCCAGTAAAGAAACAGATGCTGATAACTACAGAAAAAAATCTTGCTACAATAATGCTCATGTTTAGATCGAAAAACAGCGGAGGTAAAATTATAATGGAGGAGTCAAAAAAACTCAGCCTCTGTTCTCCACTCCTCTCCTTTAAAATTCTTCTAACTTAAAGACAGTTTAGGCTTAGCTAAATATAGGATTTGGAATTCAGTAGTAAGCTTCATTGAAAATAGCTTATCTGCACTTCTTAGCCTGAAGTTGGTGAGTGTAAATCTCCGCACACAGGAAAATAAAGAATAAGAATTGCATGAAAGCGCAGCTCTTGGCTCTGATCACTGGATCAGAACCCAAAATGGAGATAATTTAATCATTCAAGAATAATTTAAAATGTCCTTTGATACGTTGATGGCTTCTTACGTTGCTGTTTTCACTTCAGATCCATGAAAACAACTACAGTGGTACGTGGATGTGAGAGTGCCAGGTTCTTTTCATGCCGTGCCTGCAGCTCCTTTGATGTTAATGCAAGTAATCATTCTGAGCTTTTGTCATGAGTAAGATCGCGTTTTTCTAACTGACACTTGTCACAGAGGAGAACAGCACAGGAAGACGAGCTTTTGCTGAGTATCAACTTGTGAAAAGCTGGAGTTGGTACTTGTAACTGCAACACGGGCCTGGCTGCAGAGATGCAGGAGCTCCGGTCCCCTGACTTCAGAGGGAAGGATGCTCTTGTGGTTTCTGTGCAGAGGAGACAGCTTTGGGAGGACTCAAAGATGGCTTTATCGGTCTTGAAAAGCATCTGGAGAATTTTTCAGAGTGCCAAAAATGTTGTCTTCATCAGAGAGAAACATGATCCGAATTAGATGCTGGTGGAACTCATTAAATGTGGTGGCTGAAGTCACTTCAGGCACTGGAAGCAAGCCTGACGGTGCAGGCAGGGCTCCTAGGTTCAGAGCCGAGCCGACAGCTCTATTTGAGAACGTTTCTATTCAGAGGTTTCAGACCATGTGGTTATGTTGTTTCCTTGAGTTCTTGAAAGTTTGGGTTTCTAACTGAAGCTTTGCTGGTGAGACTGGAGCGAGCTGAAACGGTGACCAAAGAAGAGCAAGGGAGGAGCGTCCAAGACCTCGCGCTGTGTTTAGGGGGAGCTTGCAGTGCAGGTTGGGAATACTTGGGAAAAGAAAGAGCTTTCTTCTTCCCTCCCTCTGCCTTCCTGTTTTCAGGGAGTCTGTGCAAGATATTTAACTGACGCTCTGTGTTTTAAAAGGTTTAATGGAAATTGGCAAAGTTTGCTGCCTGGATATTAGGGCTATTTTTGAGGCGTGTTTTTAGTTAATGTTATAGAGGGAGAAATAATTTCCTGCATTAGTTGAATCACCGAAATGGTAGCAGTTCAAATGGCAAAATTAAGCACGATATATTAGGTATAGGTAGAGCTAGCAAAGGAAACCTGCTTTATATTTTGGGAACAGTCTGCATTGTATTCCAGATTCTGCCAAAATAAAGTAAAACAAATATGTTGAAGAGGGCATGCCAATGTTGCTGCAGTTTCCCATACGAGGACTGTTAGCTAATATTTGTAGAGACACTCAGACACAGAATCCCTAACTAAGGGTGGGAGTGAGCTGTTATCTGTTTTTGTGGAAACAAACATGAATTTGCTCTTCAGGCCAGCAGCCCTGCGAGGTAACAAATCAGACTATGAATATATTCCTCCCAATTCTGCTTTTTCTATCTAATATCCAGCTCTTTCAAGAAGTGAATATGACTATATACTTCTAAAAATAATGAAGCCATTCTTTTTTTTGTAGTGTGGGAGTTGCTGATAACTATTGTCAGTTAAATGTTGATTTCTTAGTTATACACACATCAGAGCAAAACAAACGGTCCTGTCGGTGCAGGCTGTTAGCACAGGTGGGGAGATGCCTTTGTTGTTCCTAGTTATGGTTGTTTTTTTTTTTCCTTCTTGCTGCTGCTTCCATCCTAACTGTCAAGAGACCCTCTCTTTGAGGCAGTGTAGGAGGGTATGAGACAGAAAACCAAACTGGAATAGTAGCACTTCTCTTTTTTCCCCTCACCATAGCTTTGGGAAGGAACAGTTCCCACCTCGTGGATGCTCAGGGTGCCTTGCTGTTTGCAGGGTTTGTACAACCCATGGTGTAAGCTGCTGTTTGGCCCTCACGGAGACTCACTCTGCCATTAAACCCTGCAAAAGTGTATCCTCTGCTGAACTTCTGTCTGACCATCTTGTCTTGTTGTGTTTTTTTTTTTTTATTATTCATTTCCATATGTTCCTAGGAGTTGGAGAAGCTTGGGCTGCGAGATGACGTAGATCTGCACGTCTATGAAGTCCCAGTTGAATACCAGACAGTGCAAAGACTAATTCCTGCGTTATGGAAAAAGCACAGTCCACAAGTGAGTGAGTAAATGGAGGAGGAGAAAAGGCGGAGTAAATGGCTGACATCTGGCATCCTCACAGCAGTGAGCATAATGTGAAGTCACGTTTTAGCGTGTGTTCGGTTTTGTAGTCCTTTGCTAGATTTTTTTCCTCTTTTTTTTTTTTTCGTGAGAACGTGTGAATTTGTAGAATTTTATGGCTCAGAATAAAGTGTTCCAATTAATGGGAGCAGCCAGTGTGAAGAGGCTGCTGTAAAGGGCTGTCTAGACAGCTCCCAGTCAGTCTGTGCCCCCTCGGCTGTTCCGGCCTTGGGCCTGGCCGTGAATGTGCTCATGCTCATTTTTGCCCTGAGTTAGAGTTTGGGCCAGGAAGGGACAAAACAAGCAGAATTGTTCTGTACTGGGCCCACAAGTTCGTTGATAAAATGTCTTTTTAGTGTGATACTCATGCAAGGATTCAGGTGACAGCTCCACCAGAATTTAGCTGGGAATAGCGGGCTGTGATTCTCCATCCTTTGTGCTTTCCTTTGTCTAACTTGTTTCTTTTCTCCTGTAGCTGGTGGTTCATGTGGGTGTCTCGGGTATGGCCACCACCGTAACTCTGGAGAAGTGTGGCCATAACGTCGGCTACAAAGGCTTAGACAACTGCCGCTTCTGCCCGGGCTCTCAGTGCTGCGTAGAAGGTGGCCCAGAATGCATCGATTCCATCATTGACATGGACACGGTTTGCAAGAGAGTCTCAGCGCTGGGGCTGGACGTCACAGTCACTATATCTAAGGATGCTGGCAGGTACGGGATGACAGTGATCGATGGGGAAAGTAGAGGCGTATCGCAATGCTTGTTCCCTCCGTGCTCGGCTCACGAGGCCCGCACGCTTCGTACGCTTCTAACGGGGCTGGCAGTACTGTCTGTTCTTCTGCAGTCACACAGTTGTGATGGGAAACACCGAGATTTTTACGTTTTGTTGTCCTAGATGAGATTAAAGCAATTACAGACTCAACACCTGGCTTGCATCGCGCTTTTTATTGCAGGATGTTGCTGCAATGCTGAACGATAAGAACACAGTTTGTCCTGTCCTGCAGTTTGCATGCTGTATTTGTTGCTAAATAAGCTCTATTTTTATATTTCAGGTACCTCTGTGACTTCACTTACTACACTTCCTTGTACCAGAGCTGTGGGAGGTCAGCTTTTGTTCATGTGCCTCCGCTGGGAAAACCGTATACCGCAGAACAGCTGGGTCGGGCCCTACAGGCTATCATAGAAGAAATGCTTGACGTTTTGGAGCATTCTGAAGACAAAATCAATTGTCAGCATGAACACTGAAAGGGGGCAGAAGCTCTCCTAGTATTGCACTTCCAAAACTTCCCATGCTACAGAAGTACTGGGGAAAACGGTCTGAAACGTACAGAATGAGAATTGGAGACCTCAAAAAATGAAAATTCCACTTCTAGAAATTGACGTTTTTTGTCAAATGTGCGCATTTCAGCCTAGGCAACGAAGGATTCAAGATCTCTTCTTTAAAACACCTGCGACTACTCATTCCTGAAGTGTGTGCGCGCGCTGTGCTTTATCCAGAGCTTGTCTGTTGGTCAAGTGACAGCTACTGACCAGTGTAATGCTGTGCAGAGGGAAAGTTTCTCACCTGGACTCGGCGTTCAGGTGCAGGGAATTGATAACTCCGTCCTCTAATGACTAGTTCCTAAGTCGAAAGCTTTGCTTTCATTTTGTTTTGGTTTGTCCCTCTTTGGCCCAAATTATAGGTTCTGATGTGAGAGTATAACTGAGGATAGTTGGAGTGGTGTGGGTTTGCCTGTTGTAAAACAGTTGGTTGGAGCTGAGGAGTCTTCGAAATTGCTTTTGAAATTGAAAACATATTTTAGTTGCTGATCTCTCACCCCGCTTCTCCGAGTATTAGTCGGGTCCTCGTTAATGTACTGGTTAACTGGTAGCTGCAGATAGAAGGCGTGTGGTTTGGGCTCCTTTTGTTGCAGGAGATAGCTGTTTTATATACAGTATGAACCTACCTTGCGCCAAATATTTCCAAATGTCTTTTTTATTAGGCTCTCGATGCCACCTTCCTCACTCAAATCAACCATATACCTCCTGTACAAAACACATTGTTTCATATGTGTATAAAGCAAATCATTAGCGGTTAAATAGCTTTGCTAAAGGCCACTTTCTCCACAGGAGATCTTTATCGTAGACTCTTGGTGCTAGCTGTTATTTTTAAGGTGAAGGCTGACTAATTTATAACTTCCTTAGTTATGAACTTTCGTTCTCGTTAAAGGTTAGGTGAAGAGTAATGTTTAACTTAAATTCTAAGTTGCCACCTTGATTTATTATAGGCATAAATATGCTAACGTGTGGATTCAGAGACATTCTGCCAAATGAGATCTTCTAAAATCCTAAACCTCCTCCCGCTGTCTGTGAACCAGAGGCAATTATTTGAGACCCAGGAATGCTGCTTAGGGTGAGTGTTCCCGGCTGTTTGTTAGTGCCCCCCTCCCAATGGGAGGGTACAAAGCACTGCTTCTGGTGGGGGCTTTCCCAGGAATTCACTTGGGAAAGCGTACGTGCAGGTTCTGAGCAGGACTTTAAAAGTTTCTGATGCTAGTCGTGTGGGTTTGGTTCCAAATTACAAGACTCCAGTGAAAGACAGGTGATGTTAGGTGGGAACAGACCCCAGACTGGTAATTGATGGCCAGTAGGTCTTATTAAGGAGCCATTTAAATGAAGAGGTCTGTGATTTGATTCTAATACTATTACAAATATTATATATATATATATAAAGCAGCTTTTTGAAATGTTGTAGAATATCCTTATTTTAATTTTTCTAATTATGAATGATTCTGCTATAGTATCTCTCAGTGAGAGCTGCCACTAACGTGCTGTTTTCCAGTAGAAGTCTAGTGACAGAGGAAATGCCACTTCTCCTCGTAAGCCTTGCGCAAGGATGAAGACTTCTGCAGCTGTAGTAACTTTGCCAAGGGGATCTGGGTATGAAGATCTTTGGTTTACCGAGGAAATTCCCTCTGTACGTAGTGTACAGGCTTTCCTGATCAAAAGAGTTTGCCTTCAAAGTAAATGTCCTCTTTTGCATTCGAATACGAAGTAGCACTTGTCAGATTGTCGGCAGGCAGGCAGACTTTCTGATTAGTAATTTATTATATTTAATATTTTGTTTAAATATTTGTGACTTGACACATTTTTGCAAATAGTTGAGCTACTTATCTCCTTGTAGATTTCCTCCTTTATCTGGTAAGAAGTTCTTTGTCTTCGGTGTATCCTAGCTGCTAAACTTTTAAAAGAGATTCGTGTATCCGGCTAAGTTCAGCGATTGATTTAAGTAATGTTCAGTGTTGCTATTTAATTTACGTGTGACGTAGTCGCAGATGAAAGGGGAGTGGGAGACCGACGGTTGGGTGAGGCCGTGGGAAATGCCCGTGGGGTCGGAGCGGCCGTGGGACCCGCGGCGCTCGCGTGTCAAGGCAGGAGGGATGATGCAGATCCCTGCCTGGCCTCGAGCTCTGTCCACGAGCGGTGTCCCTGAGCCAGATGTCCCCTGTGTATCAGCAGGTACCTGCTGCACGTTCAGGCTTCTTTTGGGCGTACAAGTGAGCAGCCTGGGACATCCCTGATGGTAGCATGGCACAGTTCACCCAGGGATGCTCATGGTGGGCTTGAGGAAGCTCCAAACTCCACCAGCAGGGAAGGCAGTGGCTGCTTTTGGAGATGTGGCTCTCCAAATTAGCTTAATCAGCCCTTGGAGTATTTCCTGCTCAGTGTCTATCCTCTTCCCAGAAGTGTGTCTTGGGTCCTCTCTGGGGAAAAACCTTGAGCTGGCTTCTGCGACTTGTGTTTGTCCAAGGCCTGCAGTAGCTGACCTGCTACGTGCCACTGTGGAAATCTCCCTTTCGGAAATACTTTGAGCATTCCGTGCAGCCGTGTGTTTCCTCATAACCCCTTTTCGTGAAGCTCCCCTGCGATCAGGTTCTTAGAAAGCATAATTTATTTTATAATCTTCCGGCTTTTTGAGAAGTAGTCCTCAGAGATTGTGTTCGTAAAGGGCGTCTTGGTGGTAGAGAAAATTTGTATAGTGAAACTTTTAAATGCCATTAAGCTAATTTTATTTAATCTGACCTAAATTAATTATTTTTTTTGAAAACTTTTTGTTAAATCCATTAATTCTTGCCGCTTTTCGTGTAGGTGCGAATTTTCTTTGGAAGTATCACATAAAAATGATGCAGAGCTTCAAAGAGCTGATGCTTTGTGTAATGCTTACTGTCTGCTTTCTCTTCCAGATCATCAATAAATAGAATTTGCTAATTTGCACTGACTGGGAGACCTGTTGCCGACTACAAAAGCTTTTGTGCTAGTGAGTAAGTGTAGGAAGTTCAGGTTTAGTGTTAATTACAGTGCCTGCAATTTATAACGTGTGAAAGCTGATAAAGTTTTAGGGTCCTGTGACTGCAGAATTGTCTCTGGTGATGCACGTCACTGAGGAACGGGGGAGAGAATATTTTGTGTGTAAGAGAGAATTGGGGAGGTTCCAATGTATCGGGTCTGATGTCATTTTATCTACTTGCCAACAGCGTGGAGTAGGAATTGGCTCATGTGTTGGTGAGGTTTGGTGATGACAATTTAATTGTTTCAGTTCTTAAATGCTGTGGAGGACTTTGAGGAGCTCCAGATACCCAGATACTCCTTTGTCGTTCGGTGACTGTGATGTCAGGAGATACCTCCTTTGATTTAAACGTAGTAATCTATTTTATGAGACACAGCAAAAACAAAAAAAAATCCTGTGAACTTGAAAGCTTCTTTGCCTTGTGGGGATGTGATTGAAGGCAAACGCAGAAGCTATTTGTATTTTTGGGGCACCTCTGTGCCAAAATCCATAGGAATCACGTGAAGGAGTTTGCGCTTATTTGGAGTATTCCCCAATCTGATTGCCTCCTCTTAAATGTGGTGGTAGTGGGAAGGGATGAAAAGGTCATGATGATGGTTAGAGGTGTTGAGTGTGGTTGGGACATGATGCAGCCGAGGGCTGCTTAGCTCGGAGTCCCTCGCGAGGGACCTGACTGAGGATGTTCAGAAGTTTAGGGCTTAATGAACACTAGATTGCTCTGCTTTCACCCCAAAGACGAGGCGTCCAGAGTAAATGTAACAGAAATGCTGACTCGTGGCAGAAATGGGAAGGCATTTGTCTGCAGGCAGCCCCGTGCTGTTGTGCTGTGGCACCGGGACGGCCGTGCTGAACCAGCTCCGTCTTGTAGGGTTGCACTGAAGTGCGTGGTAAGTCAGGTAGGAAACTGACTTAGTGTTTACTCACCTAGGCTTAGATGTAGCATCCAAACTCCGGTGTGTCTCTCCTGCTGTTGTGCAGGCAATATTTAACCTGCCAGTGCCTCGGTCGGCTGGCAAAGGGGGATTGTTGCAGGCTGCTCATGGCATGCCTGTAACGAGGGCCCGAGAGCTTCCAGGCCTGCAGACTCACAACTGGACAGCACAGACTCCCCGTGTCGCTGTTTTTGTTAACGAGAAGTCTGAAAAAGTTATCGTCTACTGAAATTTCTCCCAGTACTCAAATAATCTTTAAGTGTGATATTTGTTGACCTCGCGTGCAGGCTTTCCTAGGCGGTGTATGGAAGGAGTGGCAGGAGGCGCTTCTCAAAACCAAAAGTAGGAAAACCTGTGAGTGAGTTATTAACTGGTGATCCCCCGCTAACCCAAGAGCTAGCACTAGCCTGAAGCAGCTATTATGATCTGACCATCTTATTCCATGGTTTAATTAGTCATTACTTGTGCATCTTTTTTAAATTACAGCGTGTTTCTAACTCTCTAACCACGCAGTCTGTGCTCAGACACCGAGCTGCTCTAAGAGCGAGCGGTGGTGTTCGACTGGAAACCAGGATGGTTTAGATGTAGGAAGTACACTTGTGTGGTGGTGGTGTTTTTTTTTTTAATTACGACTTTCAGATTTCATCCTGCAGTGCAGACGTTAAAATTATTGGCAATTTATTTGTACTCTTAGAGCATACTTTCACAAAGTAACCTCATTCCTGTTGTCTCCTTTACTTACTTCGATATGCTATCCAATAATAACATTTTAATGAGAAATTTCAGAGTTGCAAAGGCTTTTTTCAAACATTTTTTTTGTTGGCTTGGATAAAATACCCCTAGTTGATACTGTAAGTACCCATCTTAAAATAACGTAGGTGGATTTGTCCTTTTTGCACCAGAAACCCTAATGTTTTGTGGTATAAAGTGCACTTTTTCTTAAAACTTGTCTTCATGTCTGATTAGTGTCTTATGTGACTGAAGTGGTATTCTGCCGAACAAAGCAGAAACAAAGCTGAGGATGTCGTTAATTCTTCTTTGTATTAATTGAAACCTGAGATCTGCTTCTGGTCCGTCTATTTTAAGACAAAGTAGAGAACAAAATGCCTCCCCATAGATAGGAATTAAATATAGGAAATGAAACTATACACTGCCCTTAAATAAAACTCTGTGCTACTTAAGTACACGTTCAGGTTTTATATTGCACCAGCTTCTTAAATTGCAAATGTTTACTTTGATTAAACAGGGAGTGCCTTGTCCTGTGCTGGGCTCACTTTTGGAAAGCAGAGTGGTGGCGATGGGGACAGACGAGCCTTTTGCACATGGGGTGGGTGGAACGACTGGGCTTTCATCACTGGGAGAAGCTGCTGAGCTCGCTCAGCACCCCCTTTATCCAAGTATGCTCTTCAGAACCTGCACTGAATTGAGCTCAAGGTTTTCTGAAACACGCTCAGACGTGACAAATAAAAAAAAAAAGGAAAAAACAGAATATTTGCTACTTAGGTGGTTAGCTTGGCCAAATTCTTTAAGGTTATTCTGTCCGCTCTTCGAGGCGACACATTTCTTTTGGGCTCGGATGTGCATGTTATAGCATCGCTCCACCTTCCGGGTCCTCCGCTCATTACTTGTGGTGAACCACACGGTTGTCTGTCCGAGTATCTCAGGTGTTGCCAATCTCATGCTCATCAGGACTCTTGGAGCTACAATTAGGAATCTGTCGGGGCTTCTGTTTTTCTCAGTGTGTTCTTGCAGTGCCTTGTAAACCCAAACAATCTAGCGTGTCACAAAAGGGCTGTGTAATAAAGAACCGGTAACAGACTTTCGGCTTGCTATGGCTAGACTGGACTTTGTAACTGAAAATTTAAACTGATGTTTCAAAGTAAATAAAGAGTTTAACTCTGACTCAACGGTGTTCTTTAACAGTCTTTGGGAGGACTAATTTTTAAAGATGCCTTTTGTAGGGTGCTCGTTGTGTGCTGTCAGAGGTGAGTCCCTGGACTGCTTGGATCTCCTGCCCTGCCCTTTATATTGCTGTTTATTATAAATTTGTTCAGAAAGGTGTCTGTCACTCCATTACATTCTGCAATCTGATCCAGGACTGGAAAATTTACCTCAAGGTACAAAGGAAGAACATGGCAGATAAAGATGAAATGCATGGAGTGTCGCACCGAGATACCACTTATGAAAATACTGTTCAAACTTGCTGATATTTAGATACAGAGGCCCGGGGAGTGTCCTCCCCCTGACTTGATAAAGACTCTTTAAAGTACGCAGCAGCACAGTTCGTTCCTGAAGAGCCTGCAAGTTTGGGGAAGCAAAAGCCACTTAACAGTTTTTATTTACAAGTCTGAGACTTACCCATTTCACTAAGAATTCCGGGAGGCAGTAGTGAAGAGATCTGATGAACAACCCCCTCGTACCTTTCTCACACTGATCCCACCAGTTCTACTCAGATTTTTTGTTTTGTATAAGGCAAGAGCTTGGAGAGCTCTTGGAGAGCTGAGTTTGGAGCCACAGACTGGAGGTGCCTCTGCACATCACCTGCTGGAATCGGGGCAAGACTACCTGTTTTTCCACACCCCGTGACGTTACTTTAAACAAAAACTCCTATTTCCTCGTTGTTAGATAGCCCAGTCCACCTAGCGCACGTCTCGGTTCCTGGTTTCCCGTGAGCCGCTCACACGGGGCGTAAATGTAACGGTAAAGCACCGGTAACGTGCCACTGGATGTGTGTTAGGCCTGCGTGTCTGCAGCCATCTGTTTGGAAGACAAAAGGCTTTAATCACGCGTGCTGTCAGGGTTCCAAAGCCTCCCCAGACGTCTGTGAAGGTTTAGTGTGCTGGATGCAAGATGGGCAGTTGTTTCCCCCGGAAAGGCGTCGAGGTCTGGTAGCGCTTTGGGCACGCTGGTGTGCAAGGCACGAGGAGCTGGCAGGGCATCTGCTCCACTTCTTCAATCTCCTTTTAGCTTGAGTTTCATGTGGAAAGTGCGTTGCCTGGTGAGCCCTGAATCCGTTCGGTCTTTTCCAGATCTGCTAATGAAACCTGAAATCTGGCTGTGTACCCCCTTTTGCTGTCCCTGTGGCCACTGGTCCTGACTGGGAGCAGACTGGGGATGCGGGGCGGGCTGGTGCGGTGCCCGTGCCACCAGATGGTGCTGCCAGACAGCCGATGCTGGCCGGACAGACAGACGGACAGACCGTGCAGGATTTGTCCCGGTGCTCATTGCAAGCGGCTGGGGCTAGAGCAGCCTCCCCTGGGACGAGGCTTCCTTCGGCAGCCCCAGCTTGGGGGGCTTGTGGTGGCCACGATGGGAGGAGAGCTGGGCATCACCTGGCCCAGGAACAGCAGCCGGCACCTGAAACAGCGGGGGGAGATTGCACCAGGCTGGTGACTCAGTCCTTGCGCCCGCAGCAGGCTGGGCATCCTGTTTGTTCCTGCTGCAGAGGGCAAGAGGCTGCCCCAGAACTTGGATGGGGCTCAGGACCGCATCTGCACGGAGCTCCTGGCCCAAAAGCCATGCTGCGAGGTCTCAGCCTGCCCCCAGCGCCGTGGTTTGTGGCTGGAGGGGGGATCAGGAAGGAAAAATGGGTGGGTTTTGTTGGACCCCTGCTTTTTCCCGATGTTTTTGGTGTCCAAGCTCAGATCAGGAACATTTATTTCCCAACCAGCCCAGCCCTCTGCTCCTCCTGTGAGGCCAGGCACTGAATTATTCCTTAATTTATCCCCCTCCCAGTTGCTTTTATCCCCCTCGCAGCTGCCCGGCGCTGACAGGGTGCCGGGGAGCCCGAAGCCCTTCCTGGCCGTGAGCCACAGCACGTGCAGCTGCGTGAGCTGGCGCTGACGAAATCATCCTGTAACTGGCTTTACAAGGTGATAAGCCTTTCCTGCAAGGTGCTGTTCCCGGGGTGATGTCACGCAGCCCTTTGCTGATGAGGCCGTTTTGAAACCTGAACTCTCCGCGGGGAGAGGTTCGGGCTCGTGCTGGAAGCCGCACGGCTCATCCCGGCGCATCCTTGGCTTGCGCTCCTGGGCTGCAAATCCCCGGGGAATCCCTTTGGTGGGGTGGATCCTAATAGGCGTGAAACGTTTGCTTTCTGTCTTGCAACATCCTCGTCTCGCGGGGAGCCTGCTCCCCCTCTTTTCTTCATCCCCTACCTCCCAACCCTCCGAACTTGCCCTAAATGAAGTGGGATTTTTGGGCAGCGCCCAGCTGGCCGCGCGCCCTCGGCGCGTTTCCCCGGCGCACGAATCGAAGCCGGCAGGGTGCCCACCCTCCTCCTCTCCATCGTGCACCCAGGGGCTCCCCGGGGTGCAGGAAGGGCTGGAATTTCCTGCCCCACGGGCACGGGACTGAAATTTTGGGGAGCAGCGGCAGGTCCCGCGGCGCAGCTCTCGCTGCCTCTCGCCCCGATGGCTGCGCAGGTGGGTGAGGGACGGGCACCGCAACGCCTGGCTCCAGGTTTCTGGGAGGTGTTCGAGGATTTAACTCCCTCCCTCTGCTGCGTGCTTGGGTTTGCTTGGCCAGGTCTCAGCTGAGCAGTAGCAAATTGCAGAGGGCTTCTCGTGCCTGTGGGATTTCCACCTCCCCACCCAACGAGCTGTTCTCCAACAATAACCTGTGACTTGATTTCTGGGGTTTTAGGGTTAGGGCTTTCTCAGAAAAAAAAAAAAAAATCCAAGCCCTGCCTAAACCCCCTTGTCCTTTGGTGTCCCCCCTCTGCTCAGGCAGCACAAATACTTCCAAATATTCCCGTGATCCCGCTGCAGCGCTGTGTTCCTGCACGAAGACGGGGTTGGGGTCCTTCGATGCCTTCGTGCTGGGGGTTCGGCTGCATCCAAAAGGGTGCTGCGCTCCCCAAAATGGTGCTGTGCTCCCTGGGGAGGTTTCATCTCACCCTTCATCCAAACCGTGGGTGAAGCCATCCAGGCTCAGTGCTGCAGGGTTTTGGGGAGCTTTCTGTGCTCTCCTTCGTGCAGCACCTCCTGCGCGCTCCTCCGGGACGTGTCCCGGTGCTGGGGACGGGGCCGGGCACTTCCCCTGTGCACACCCCAAGGTTTGCGGCGTGGGGACATCGGATGGGACATCGGAGGGGCACAGCACATCCCCGCTTTGATAGGGAGAGGCTCCTGACGCGGAAAATCTTCTCCCCAAAGCCGCTCCACAAACGCCACGCTGGGCTCAGCCAGGGTGAGCTGCCCGGCTCCTCTTCCTGCGGGTGCCGGTCCCAAATGCCACCCACGTTTGTGTCCGACGGGAAGCATCCCTGCAAGCCCAGAGCATCACGGAGCGTGGACTGAAGCCCTCACGCCCCTATCGTGCGAATCCGTCCATCGGGGCCGGGAGGGATGCTTGCAGCACGCAGGAAACTTTCTCATGCTGAGGCCGATGATGTAAGCAGGTGTTTGGGGCAGCAGCCGGGGATTTCCATTTTTGGTGATGGGATTTGAGTAATTTCCTGTATTGCATGGGCAAAGGGGTCTGGGAATCCAAGTTAATCTTTGACCACGAGTGCAGTCAAGTCAGAAAAGTCTTTTCCAAGTGGAACAGAAGCCTCGCTTTTTGACAAATGCCGTGAACAGAACAAAGGGGGGGAGAGGCGAGTCCAGCTGCAGCAGCACAAAGCCGCTTGCTGCTCACCTGATCCGGCCAGTTTGTTTTTTCTCTTTAGAAATGGCTAAAGGTCCGGAAGATTTCCATTGTGCATGTTCATTGTGACGTGGGGAAGGCACGAGAGCAGCACTGGCCATCCCCGGCCGCCACGTCTGAGCTCTCCGTGCCCATTTCCTCACCTGGCACGAAACGAGCCCAAACCTCCCCGCCGCGCTGCTGCGGGCTCGTGCGTGATGCTCTCGGCCTCGAACACCCCCCGAGAAAGCATCGCCCGCCTCGCTGCAGTGGTTTGCAGGAAGCATCCCCCTCCAGCACCCGAATTTCCCAACCGGAGCGACTCCAGCAGGCTCCGAGCTTGGCTGGGACACCGGGACCCCGAGCCCAGCCCTTGTGAGATTTTCGGCCCCCCAGGGCCCTGCAGCCCCTGCAAGATTTTTGGCAGCAGGGGCTCGGCGGCGTGCGGGGCAGCTCGGTGCCTCTGCAGAGATCCCAGCCCCTGCTGCCCGCTCGTCCCTGCCCGTCCCATCAGCACCCCTCGGCTCAGCACCGGGCAGGATGGCGACGGCACCGGGTAAAAGCGAGCGTTGCGCAGGGCCCTGCTCCCGCTCCGAGCCCTTCTCGAGCTGCTTCAGCGCTTCGGGGCCGCGGCTGGGCGGCGTCTCGTGGAGAAGCGGCAACCGTTCGCCTTCCTCCTTTGGGCACCGGCTCTCGGTGCTCGCAGCGTGGCTGCTTCCTGCGGCGCTGGTGGGGCCGATGGGCTCACGAGATGGCAGCGAGCATTAGCAGCGTCCCCCGCTGCGCTCGGGGCTGGACCACATCCTGTCCGGAGGTGGGGACAGAAGGCAGGGAGGTTATTTACGTCCTGCTGGGCTCAGCAGCTCACGCTTTGAACTTCTGCTGGGCTTTTCACCGGCCTTTCCTCGCTGGCCTCCACGGGATGCTGTACCTGCTGCTTCACTTGTCCAATCTCCCCGTTTCCACCCATGATAGAGGTGGGAAATGGCTCGGTTGGATAAATCCAACTTCTGGTACAAAATACGGGTTGACCAAAGGAGGGGGAGGGAGGAAAAGATGCTCCCTATGCTCACAGCCGAGGCTTTGTTCCAACAAAGCATCTTGCGGGCTGGTGAGGACACGCTGGGAAGTTTCCTAACGGGTCACTCGGCATCCACAAATGCTGCAATTAAAGATAACTTTTATTGCTCTTGCCGGACTGTAAATCTCCGACTTCACTGCCTGGCGCCTTTTGGGGAAAAAACATCCGGCTTTGGCCAACTTTGAAGCTCCCCGCACGCTGCCCCCCGTGCATCACCCACGGAGGGGCCGGTGGCACGCGGCGCGCCCACGGCTCAGAAAATGATTGCAAAAGCAGAAGTGCAAAGCTTTAGAGTTCACCGCGTCTTGCTCAACGGCCGGGCAAGACTTGATGGTATTTTTTTTGGGGGGGGGACACCTCATTCTACACCCGCACAGCTCAAAATCTGGGGGATTGCTCTGGGGGCCACGCCACAGAGCTGGAGTTGCTCGGGGATGGCACGGTGGCTCGGTGCCTTGGGCAGCCACTGCTCGCCCTGCAGAGCTGCTCCATCACAGCCTCCTTTGTTCCTGTCCCTGCCCGGTGCCTGCTATGGGGACAGCAGCGGTGACATGCCACCCTGCGGGGCCCCAGGTCAGCACCCAGGGGTGCTGAGCTCCACGTAGGGCGCAGCGCTCGAGGAAAGGTGGCTCCAGCCGCAACTCCGCTGAGGTTTCCTCGGGAGCCGCCTGTGGGATTTGTTTCTAACCCAGAGGAACCAAAAGTGAGGTGGGCAGAGGCTCCGGGCAGGGAAAGGCAGCGTGGAGGCGGGTTTTGGGGGGGGGGGGGTGTCCCCCGCCTGCCCCCCTTCACCCCTCCATCCAGAGCAGGGATGGAGCGGGGCGATCCCCTCCACGTGACACTGCTCGTGCTGATGAGCTGATGGTTTCACATGGCTCCGGGTGAAACATTTGTTCTCCTTTTTGCCTCGAGGCAAACCTCGAGAATCTGGGTGAAAAAGGCAGGAAGGATGCTTGAACCCTGCTCCCGAGGAGGAGCTGGAGATAAACAGACCTAAATCCCGGGCTCAGGGTAATCCCCCCGCGTCCCGCCGCGGGAGCAGTTAAGGACCGGGCGCTTGGCTCGGCTGCAGGAAATTCGGCCTCGTGTGCCCCAGGTCCCCAGGCACAGGAGGACAGCGAGGGGCTCGTCCCCCCGGGGCTGGGCTCGTGTCCCCCCCGTGGTTGTGGCTGAAGCATCCCTTTGGAGATGGGGTGGACGGCCCCGTGCTGGCCCCGCTGGCTCAGCCCCGTGTCTCGCCTCCGGTTTGGGGGCGATTGCCAGGTTCTGCCCCTCGCCGATCCCCCGGGGCTCAGCCCATCTCCCTGCTGCCCCGATAAAAAGCTCGCACTGGACCCCACGGAGCTCCTCGTGCCGTGAGAGCCTCCCCACCGATGCGTCCCTGCGCCCTTCCCGGTGTCTCCACGACCTCCTCCAAGCGAGGATCCCACGGCTCCAGCTCGCCGCTGGGCTCGCCTGCGCGCGGGCAGCCCCGGCTGGACCCGTGCCATCGCGGCGTGCCCGGCACCCTCCCCGCTGCCTTCAGCAATGATGCAAACGCCGCCCGCGCTTACTTCAGTAGGGACTGGAGCAGGGGCAGGGACGTGCAGCAAAGCCAGGCTGCGGTGTCGTCAGCCGGGAACCTCCCGGCTCTGGCTTTTGGAGAAGTTCAAACACCGACCCGCTGCCTCCCGCCCGCACGTCTTGGCACGAGCCGAGCTTCCCAGCTGCCTCCCCCCTGCCTTCCGCTTCCCCCTCTCTGCGGGGCAGCGAGAGTGGCTCGAAGAAAGGGGCCCCGACGGGCACCTTTAGCAGTGAGCGTGGCCAGTTTGCCAGCGGAAGGAGGGAGATGAGGATGCAGAGCCAGACGTGATGCTGGCCGCAGCGCCCACCTGCCCGCACAC